>NW_028147635.1:1293552-1336017 GCF_008360975.1 Lichenostomus cassidix | reverse complement strand
TGCTCTTTTTCTGTGCGCTCTCCTACCAACCAGTGTCCTATCTCATTTAACTCATGAAATTGGTGTGTATTTTTATAGTTTTTTTCCTCTAGCAAGAGAGAGACGAGGTGCCTGGTGTTTAGTCAGGGTCAAACTTTGACACCTGTCTTTGGGGATCTGGGGTTTCCCATTCTTGAAGCTGCTGGGGCTCCCATGGGTCCTGGGGATCCCCCTTCTCCTGGGTCCTGATTACGGATGCTGTGGGGTTTCGGTGCTCCGAGGGGTCCCTTCTTCCCTGATTGTGCTTTTGCTCCAAGGGCTCCCAGGGTCCCCCTCTTCAGGCTCCCCTCACTCCAGGCACTCGGGGCTTCCCCCTCTCCCCATCACCCCTTTCAGTGTCACAGTGTCCCAGCCCTGCCTCATCTCCAGCCTCCCCCACCCCTCCAGGCTGCCAGGGGTCCCCCAGCTCCGGTATTGCCCCTCTCTGCTCTCTCCACTTGGGAAGTACAACGTTCCACCCTCCCAGCTCTCTCAGGGATCCCCAAAACTGATGTCCTGTCCTGCTGATAGCAGGCCATTCCCACATGGACTGCCCAATATTCCACCAAAGGTGCATTTATGGCTCAGCTTTGGAGTCCTGCAAGATCCAAACATCTCCTCTGGCCCAAAAAATCCCCACCAGGGGCATGCAAAGATATCTGGGGCTCACTTCCAGAATCTGCAAGATCCAAACACCCCTCAAAAACTAACACCCTCCCAGAGACCCCTGACAGCTTTGGGGTGAGCTCCCCCTCCCTGGTGACCTGTGGAATACAGGGGAGCAATGATCCCAGAGCCAGGGGTGCTGCAGACACAGTGGGTGGTGAAATCTCATGGTTCTCCTGCTCCTCCTTTTCCTGCTCCTCCTTTTCCTGCTCCTCTTCCTCCTGCTCCCTTCTCTTCCTCCTCTGCTCCTCCTCTGCTCCCACCCCAGACCCCCCTTCCCCACCCTCCTCTGCCCCATGGCTGCTGCAGCACTGGCTGCTGGGTGGGGGGAACCCCCCGATCAGCCCCAGGGATGGGCAGGGGGCTTGGGGACCCCCAGTGCAGATCCACCTCCCCCAGAGCCCCAGGGAGATGCTCCAGGGATCCAGTGCTGTGGGACAGGGCTAGAGCCCCATGGAACTGCCCTGCTTCCGTGCCAACCCCACCTTTCCCTCCCCTCTCCTCCCCTTTCCCATCCTTCTCCCAATCCACAGACCCCTCCCGACTCCATTTGGGTGTCCCATCCCCCTCCCGCTCTCTTTGGGGGTCCCAGCCCCCTCTTTTCCCTTGCTCTTCTGCCCTTGCACCATCATTCCCTCAATCCCAACCTCCCTCCCCTGTGATTGGTTTTGGGGGTTCCTGGCCCCTCCTCCCCACTCTAGGGGTCCCAATCCCCATTTCGCCCCATTTGGGCTCCCAGCCCCCCCCATTTCTCACCGTGCCCCACACCTCCCCCCTCCCCAAATTCTGCTCCTGGGGGTGCTGGGGGCGGGGGGGGGCGCAGGTGGGGTCCAGAGGTGCTGGAGCCACGTGTCCCCTGCTGCCAGTGCCACCCTTGAAGGATCAGGGTTACCCCAAAACTCCCTCACAGGTGCCGGATACCCCACAGGCCCTTAAGGAGTGGGGTCCCCCCGGCTTCATCACCCCCAACCTTCGGCTGCCTCATCCCAGGCCCCATCTCACCCATCCCCCTCCCCCAGACTTCATCCCACACTCCAATCCACATCCCACGATTCCCAGGCCCCATCCCATCCCTCCCAGCAGATGCCACCGGGATCCCCTAAAAATCTCACGTGCTGGGGACTCCCCCATATCCCCCCAAGGGGCATTTGTAACTCTCCTTTAGACTCCTGCAAGATTCAAAAATCCGCCCTCCCCCCCCAAGAAAACCCCTACCGGGCAGCCAACAAAGATATTTGGGGTTAGGTGCTGCAGTCCTACAAGGTCCAAAAAGTCCCCTCTCCCAGAAAGAAACCCAGGCATCGCCCAAGATATTTGGGCTGAGCTCCCCCTGCCCACTCACCTGTGGGATGTCCCGGGGGGGCGATGCTCCCAGGCCGAGGGTTGCAGACACAAAGAACAATAACTCCTGCTCTGTACCTTTGGGTGCTCAGTGTGTCTGCTGGGAGCCTCCTCAAGGGCCTTCAGCCACTGCTCAGCCCATGGACAGCAGCAGCAGCACCTTTGCAGGGCCCAGCAGGGCTCTTGCCAGCTGCCCTTGCCCACCTGCACACAGAGCCTCCCCCAGGCAGGGCCCTGCAGACAGGCAGGTTTCTGTAGGGCCGGGCGAGTGCACAGAGGGTGGGATGGGCTCTGTGAGCACTGACAGGGACAAGGCTCCTCTCAGGAGGAACATGTGCAGCACAGGGAGATGATGAGGGAAGGAGAGGGAGCTGAACAGAGCAATGCTGTGGGCAGGAGGGCACTGTTGGTGTGTGGGAGGTGCCGTGCACAGCTGGAGACAGGGAACACTGTCCTGAGTGCCAGGCTGTCCCTGCCCTGCCCTCTCAGGCACAGCACCACAACATCTTCTCTTGTTTCTGCATTCCTCTGATACTGTCACTGTTATCTGGTGCTCTCAGGGAGGCTCTGGGCTTTGCAGCAGCTGAGGCAGGCACTGCCCTTGGGATTCCTCCCTGGCAAGTGTGTCCATGGGAATGGGGTGTCCAAGCTTCCCTGTGACCTGTGGGGCTGTGGGCAAAGCAGTTGATGGGAAAGGGGAAGGAGCTGAGCCTCCCTCCCTGAGATGCCATCATGGGCACACCTGGGGATCTCCTTGCTGTGTCCTTCCAAGCTCTGAGCTTCCCTCCTGGGTGTAAATCTGTGCCAGAGCCTCTCAGAGTTCCCTGAATGTCCCACGGGGAAGTGCAGAGATGCCACAAGTGAGGAAATGCTGTTGGGTTTGCCAAGGGAACAGTGAGTGTCCTTGGCAGAAGGAGGGGCTGAGACCTTGCTGAGAGACCTTTGGAGAGGGTGAGACATTCAGTGATCCCTCTGCTCTCAGCAGGGTCTGGTTTCTTCCCAGGGTGACAGGGAAGTGTGATTGTGCTCTGATTGCAGCCAAAGGTGCAAACCCAGGGCAGTTGGGAACAAGCCCATCCAGCCCCTCACCTTGCCGTGAGCCACAGGGAATCCCTTTGCCTCTCACATCTCTCAGTGTCAAACTCTGAGTACAGCAGAAATGCTGGGGATTTCTGACCTTGGAGAACCAGGAATGATGTATGGGCAGGAAAACATTCCTTAAAACTCCCTCCTGCTATCCTGTGGAACTGCAAGTGAAAATGCTACCAAGCCTTTCTGCATTAGGAGGGATTCCCCTGACAAATTCTGAATATTCAGCCTTGTCCCTCTGCCCCATGGCCACAATCCCAGGGCAGTAGGGCAGGGATGGCTCCTTGAGAGCCCCACGCACAGGCCTGGCTGCTCATGGCACACTCAGACAGCACAAGTGGAGCTCAGGCAGGGACCTGGATGAAGGTTTTCCCAGAGAAGGAACACGGGTGGATGAGTCCGAGTGGGACAGTCTGCAGGGAATGGAAGAGGTTTGGCTCAAAGCAGCCTCTCCTGACTTGTCACTGTCCTTTTCTCCATCAACAGGTCCCCATGGCCAGACACAGCAAATGTCCAACAGCAGCTCCATCAGCCACTTCCTCCTCCTGGCATTCGCAGACATGCGGCAGCTGCAGCTCCTGCACTTCTGCCTCTTGCTGGGCATCTCCCTGGCTGCCCTCCTGGCCAACAGCCTCATCATCAGTGCCGTAGCCTGCGGCCACCACCTGCACACCCCATGTTCTTCTTCCTGCTCAACCTGGCCCTCACTGACCTGGGCTCCATCTGCACCACTGTCCCCAAAGCCATGCACAATTCCCTCTGGGACACCAGGGACATCTCCTATGTAGGACGTGCTGCCCAACTATTTATGTTTGGTTTTTTCATTTCAGCAGAGTATTATCTCCTCACCATCATGTGCTACGACTGCTCTGCATCCATCTGCAAACCCCTGCAGTGTGGGACCCTCCTGGGCAGCAGAACTTGTGTCCACATGGCAGCAGCTGCCTGGTCCAATGGCTTTCTCACTGCTCTGCTGCACAGAGCCAATACATTTTCCCTGCCCCTGTGCCAGGGCAATGCCCTGGGCCAGTTCTTCTGTGAAGTGCCCCAGATCCTCAAGCTCTCCTGTTCACACTCCAGCCTCAGGGAGCTTTGGCTCATGGTCATTAGTGCTTGGATAACTTGTGGCTGTTTTGTGTTCATTGTTTTCTCCTATGTGCAGATGTTCAGGGCTGGGCTGAGGATCCCCTCTGAGCAGGGACAGCACAAAGCCTTTTCCACACGCCTCCCTCACCTGGCCATGGTCTCCCTGGTTACCAGTACTGCCATGTTTGCCCCTTGGTGCTGCAGAGAGCTCAGGGCAGCTGGGAGAGCTTGGAGGGAGCTGGGCTGGGCTGAGAGAAGCTGGAAGAGAAACCCATCAGTGTCTATCTCAGCCTGTGTGAGCGTGCAGGGGGAGGACTGAGCCCAGGGCTTGTGGGGCAGAGCCAGGGCCTGGGGAAGGGATGGAAAACAGGCAAGTGGCCGAGAGAGGAGGCTGCTCTGTGCCCTTGGTGGCACGGACAGAGCAGGGAGGGAGCCCAGGACATTTGTCAGCCCCAGCCTCTGTCCCCAGCCGTTGCTAGCCCTGGCTGCTAAGCCCAGGTTTGTGGGTGAGTTTGGCTGTGCCCCAGCTCCATCCTGCTGCGGGGCTCAGGGCCTGTTCCCAGCAATGGCCAGCTCTGCCCAGCCTCTCTCCTGGCCCCAAGCCTGGCAAAGCTATTTTGAACGTTAATGAGCCCTTAAGCACTGAATTCCTGAAGATCTGAAGGCTGAACAAGCCTCTGGAGAAGAAAAATTCAGCAGCAACCTCCAAGTTGCTGAGGATGTCAGCAGCCCCCACTGAGGCCATCCCTGCCAAGAGACTGTGGGGGCAATGAGCAGACAAGGAGAGCATCCCTGGGGCTGGGGAAGCAGAATGCAGAGGCACCACCGTGTCCAGGTGGGAAATGAACTGTGGAATGTGGCTGTGAAAGTCCTGCCTGGGCTGTGCCAAGCAGGACAGCCAAGCCCTGACTCCCATGCCCTGGGAATGGGGCTCTGTGGCCTCACAGGATGCTTGTGGCTCTCCTGGGAGCAGTGGGATGTGGGGTGTGGAATGGTGAGTGCAGGTGTAAGGCCCCAAACAACTCTCTCAATGAGACCTTTGAAAGGAATTACAGTTGTTTGTGGACTCTGTGTACAAGGCAGTATTCCTATGGGAACAATCCCTGGATAGAAGGAAATGTGGTGGTGCAATCCCAGTTCTGGCCATGGGTGCCTGGAGGAGAAGGAGAGTTCTTTTCCACAGGAAGGAAAGCAGAGAACCCCAATGTTTCAGTGGCAGATGAGAAGTGACTCTCAACATGTCAAGGTCGGCTGGAGCAGTTAGGTAGCCCCCAGGAGGCCAAACCAGGCCGACGTGTGCCATGTTCCCTTGGTTTTATGGGGCCCAGTAGTGTCACCTTGGTTCCATGCAGCCCTGCAGTGTCACAAAGGCCCCTTGGTTCCATGGGACTCCAGAGTATCACAATGTCCCCGTGGTTTCATGAGGCTCTGCAGTGCCAAAAAAGGTCCCTTCATTCCATAAGACCCCATTGTTTCACAATGGTGGTCTTGTTTCCATGGGGACCCACAGTGTCACTATGGTCTCATTGGCTCCATGGGGCCCTGCACTGTCACAATGTCCCCTTGGTTCCATGAGGCTGTGAAATTTCTTAATGTTCTCTCCATAGTTCCATGAGGCCTTGCAATGTCACAATGGACCTTTGGCTCCAGAGGATCCCACAGTGTCACAATGGTCTCCTGTGGTTCCGCAGTGTCACAATGGACTCTTGGTTCTACAAGGCACTGCAGAGTCCCAGTGGCCTCTTGGTTTGATGAGGTCCTGTAAGGTCACAATGGCCCCTTTGCTTCCATGAGGCCCAGCAGTGTCAAATTGCCCCTTGGTTCCACAAGCCCCGCAGTGTCACAATGGTCCCTTGGTTCCATGGAGCCACACACAGTCACTATGGTCCCCTTGGTTCCATGAGGCCCTGCAATGTCACAGTGGTCTCCACGATTCCATGAGGCTCAGCAGTGTCACAATGGTCCCTCAGTCCCACAAGGCCCCACAGTGTCACAATGGTCTCCTTAGTTCCATGGGGCCCTGGGGTGGTGCAATCCCAGAGAGAGTCTCGAGAATAAAGGGAGGTTTGATAGATAACATAGAGAATAGCAAATAATGAGGCATGTTTGAAAAGGAATGTGAATTACAGGTCTGAGTAATGAACCTGTAGAGCACTTAATTGAAGATCAAGAGGCTATGCCTTTATGCCTAATACCTAAATCTAAGGTTATGTCATTGGAAGAATTGTTATGAAGGTTGTAGTTTATCTGTAGGTCAAAGGACTTATTGAAGAACCAAGGCCTGAACAACAGGCACTGAGCCAAAGATGACCTCTAGATGAACCTTCCAACCAAAGTTTATATTTGTATCTGCTAATTAACATAATGATCTTTGTATCTGTTCACTGGTGAAATATGGATTTACCTTTTTGTATTTAGAAACTGGACAAGGCCACATCTGGCCTTGTTGAGAGTGTAGGATCAAAGTCAACTCCCTTGGTTCCTCCTGGAGCCCTGGCCAGGCTTTGGGAGAATCCAAGAGGAGAATGAATCCAGATGTTCCTGCACTAGAAGTGCTGTCAGTTTGTTTGTTCAGCACTCTCCCAGCTGGGCTCTCTCCCAGCGAGGTTGGAAGCCTCACCTGTGGGTGGACACAGCTGCAGGAATTGCCAGTGTCCAGAGTGGCTCTGCAGTCCTTGGCTGTGACAGCTTCCCCAGCTGATGGGTGGGTCTGGGTGATGGTGAAGTCTGAGGGTAACTGGTGATGGATCTTTCTAAATCTCTTCAGGAAATCTTTGGTAGAGATGATTGGGTGCATTGTTGATCTTATCCTTTTATAATTCTTTGCTAATGATTTTGTGCATTGCTGAGCTTATCCTTTAGTAATTCTTTGCAGTTGTGTGTTATAATAAATTACACTGTTCCCTGAGTTGGTGTCTCTGTCTTTGGTACTGACACTGCCCACCAGCAAAACAGACACTGAGGGACCCATAGAACCAAAGGGGCATTGTGACACTGCAGGGCCTCGTGTAACCCAGGGGACAATGGTGACACTGTGGGGCTTAAAGGAACCAAGGTGCCATTGTGACACTGCGGAGCCCCATGAAGATAAGGAGACCATTGTGACATTGCAAGGCCTCATGGAGCCAAGGAGCCATTGTGACACCATGGGGCCCTAACCAGCCAAGAGACACTGTGACACTGTGGAGAACCATGGAACCAAGGAGAGCTTTGTGACATTTCGGGGCTTTGTGCAACCAAGGGTCCACTGTGATACTGCAGATCCAAGGAGACCTTTCTGGGGTCCTTCAGGGCCCCATAGAAACAAGGGCCATTGTGACACTGCAGGGCCTTCAGGAACCATGGAGACCATTTGGACACTTCAGGGCCTCGTGGAATCGAGGGGCCATTGTGACACTCTGGGAGCCCATGGAATAAGGGAGATCATTGTGACACTCTGGGGCTCCATGGAACCATTCTCACACTGCCTGGACTTGTATAACCAAGGGTCCATTGTTTTCCTCTGCCTGGCACTGCCCAGTCCAGCCTCTCCCTACCTCTGCCCCAGCCCAGCAGAGCAGCCCAGTCCTATCTGGCCCTGCAGCAAGAATGGGAAGCAATGGAGGTCAGGGACAGTGACTCTGTGTCTGGAATGCTCAGGAGATCCTCAGCTCTGGCATCTCCTGCAGCCCCAGGACAGCCCCACTGCCCAGGACAGCAGCAGAGAGTTTGCCCCAGGGCTCCTCAGGCAGCTCCTGCTGCCCCAGCTCTTGCCAGGACTCCTGTGCACACACACAAGGGCTCCTGCTCTTCTCCTGGCACATCCCAGCGGCCCACAGAGCCTTTCCCAGGGGATCACGGCTGTGCTGGCCTGAGCAGCCATTGCTGCAGCCCCTGCCCTGCTCCCCACAGCCCCACAGAGCTGGGGGTGCTGCTCTGCAGAGCACGGGGGCTGTGCTGCCCGGGGCCATGGGCTGCCTCTGCTGGGCTCTGCTGCTCCAGCTGGACACACAGGCAGCTGATGGTGCTCCCTGCACTCAGCCCTCCCACACGAGCTCTGCTGGGGCCATGGAGGCTGCTCAGAGCTGCCTGCCTTGTTCCAGGCCTGCCAGCTGGCCTTGGGGCTGCCCTGGATCCTCCTCTGGAAGTTCCCTGAGGCTCAGAGGAGGCACTGCCCAGACTCCTTTCCCTGTCCCTGCTGTGTCCCCTGGGGCTGCAGAGCTCTCATGGGTCACAGCAGACATTCAGTCCTTTATCTCTGGATGACTCTGATGCCTGGAACAGGCTACCTGAAACAGAGGCCAAAACAATTAGGTGTATAAAAAGCAGACAAATTTATTCAAGGCCTTCAAGGTACATTCGGGCAAGCTAAATCTCCCTCAGGGACTACACCCAAAATGGACACCAGGTCAGAAGCTCTTTATCTTTTATAAGTTTTGTCTTATTAGCATATTGGTCCCTAATTCTCTAATCACACCTTCTGGCAATGACACTGACCATCCCAGGCCCTGCTCCCCCCTTTCCACTGTTGTTTAGATATTTTTGGGCCCTAGGGTAACAAATATGTCCTTGAATCTCTATCCAGAGAGCTTTGTTTTGGTTAAATGTGTTGGAACAGAGGTTTTCAGCATCCTGTAAGAGCACAGAAGTAACACCAAGTTACAGACATATGAAGAGAAAAAAACCCCAAAATTATTAAGGCATCACTGTGACCCCAGGGATATCCCAGACCATGTCACTTCATGCTCAGGATATGCAGTGGGGGGAAGAAGGAGGAAGGGGGACGTTTGGAGGGATGGCTTTTGTCTTCCCAAGTCACTGTTCTGTGGGATGGAGCCCTGCTCTCCTGGAGGTGCTGAACAGCTGCCCAGCCCTGGGAAGGGCTGAAGGAATTCCTTCTTTTGCTTTGCTCATGTGGTGCCTTTTGCTTTCCCTGTTGAAGTGCCTTGATCTCAACCCACTCCAGTTTTTACCCTCCCAACTCTCTTCCTGATCCCACTGGTGGGGAGTGACCGAGGGGCTGTGAGGTGCTGCCTGGGTTGAACCAAGACACCAACTGTCTGTGCTTTGCTTTGCAATATTTCAGAGCCAAGTGTGTGTTTTATTCACCTCAAGGAGTGTAACAAAAATTTCCCAACAGCTTCTAAGAGATAGAAATGCCAAACATATTTAAAGGGTTTATGGATAACTTAAAAAAACATGCATGACAATGAGCCTGGAAATCACAGTTGTTTATTTACTCAATGCTTAATGGATACTCAATTTACTTAAGCATTTACTCAATGCTTAAGAGAGCTCCTGTGATTTACTGTGAAGAAACATTCAGGGATCCCTTAGAGAGCTCTGTTCTTCCTAATTTGCTTCACTGGGTTCTTCTACTTTCACATGTTTATAATTTGAAAATTATAAAATATATGTTGTCTTTTGCAGAGGTAAATCCCACTAGTTTCCCATTCTGACTTTCAAGAAATTTCAGTGTCAGAGTTTGTGAATGACAGTAAATTCACTGTCATTCAAATATCCTGAAGAATTAATTGTTAAATTAATACTGGAGGGTGCCACATGCAGTCTCATTCAGAGTCATCATTTGAAGATAGCACACATTAAATCCTTATATTGAAAGATTTTAAGATCCCTCTATTACATTTTAGAGGAATCTCCCACTCCACAGTCATGACAAAATTCTAACAGATGTAAATGCATCAAATATTATCCTTTGGATCTCCAAGCAGGATGGACTTGGCTTCTCCATGCTGATGTGAAATGTTTCACAGTAGTTTGTAGAACCAGAGAACCATGGAACCCCAGAACAGTTTGGGTTGGGAGGGACCTTGAAGCCCCATCCAGTGGCACCCCCTGCCATGGGCAGGGACACCTTCCACTATCCCAGGCTGCTCCAAGCCCCAGTGTCCAACCTGGCCTTGGACACTTGCAGGGATCCAGGGCAGCCACAGCTTCTCTGGGCACCCTGTGCCAGGGCCTCCCCACCCTCCCAGGGAACAAGTCCTTCCCAAGAGCCCATCCAAGCCTTCTGAAATGGGAGTATTCACCATCACTTCCTCTTGCAATTTCCCAGTTTCAAATGGAGCTGTGTGAACGTTTCAGCCATTTTAGAAATTGTATTCCAACAGCTCATCTCTGGAGTTCTTTCCTTTGCCTTCTGTACTGTGGGAGTTCTCCTCTGTTTTATTCTTCATTCTAAAGGGGCAAATGATGGAATTCTCAACTATGGCGGAAGGAAAAAATTTTTCCCAATGAGCCCAGTATTTGCACACCACAGTTCTTGACCCTAAACTTGGGCTTGCACATGTTCCATGTGCAAGAGCCTCTGCATTTTTCAGTGGGGCCTCTATCCTGATTTGAGAAGGGAATTCTCTGCTGAGTGTGCAATTATCAGAGTTAATAGACATCAAAAAAAGATTTTTTGGACAGAAAAAGGATTTTTTGGAATAGTTTCCACAATCGTTTCTACCTTGTAATTATTTACAAACAAATTTCAGCCTGCAGCGATGCCTTCTAGAACTTTACAGCTGTGCATGATGTGCAAACACAGTTTTTTAAAGCTGTGGCACATGCACTGATTGCTTTTGCAGTCCCTGATGTGTCCCTGCGAGAGGCTGTGTGACAGCTCTGTCACCGCCCTCTTTGCACACTGCTGTCCCAGCCGGTTCCAGCCGGTTTGCAGCTGGTTCTGAGCCTCCTAGCCCGCCGCTGTCCTGGGGCTGCTGGGGAGTGGCCCGTGGGGACAGCAGCGCCTTGCAGGCTCCTTTGTGACGTGTGGCTGCGTGTGCCCAGAGCCCATTGTGACACCTGGGGACACGGCGTGAGCGGGAGGCTATAAAAGGGCACCAAATGGCTGGGGGTGCTCACTGCCAGGGGAGCAGCTCCGTCTGGAGACAGCATCTCCCCGGGCTAGGGTAGCATCGGAGCGACTCCAAGATGTCCACGGACAAGGAGATGAGCAGCGACGTGCAGCCCAAGAAGAAGTGGCTGATGTTTGGCAGAAGGCAGAAGGTGAGGGATGGGCTAGCAGGCAGCTGCCTCGGGGCTCGGGGCGGGCTTGCGGGCACGGAGGGAGCTGCTGTGCCAGGGGGGCCGTTTGCACCGCAGAGGGCCAGCTGGTCCTCATCCTTCTCCTGCTCCGTGCAGCTGTCCAAGTGCGAGTCACGGGCAGCCCCGCAGGAAGCTGAGGAGCACCGTGACTCCTCTGCTGCCTCTGTGGCGCAGACGGCAGCAGCAGAGAGCCGGGCAGCCCCGCACAGCCCCAGGGGCCGCGGCCAGGCTCTGCTGCGCTCGCTGCGGCGCGGCTCCCGTGCCATCCTGAGCGGGATGGCGGCTGTGATCCGGCGACGCGGCCAGCAGCCGGGGACACGGCGGCCCCCGCATCAGGGCACGGGGACAGGGACGGCAGCAGCAGCCCCCGCACTGGGGCCGGAGAGCCGGGCAGCTGCCCCGCACAGCCCCTGCTGCCCCCCCAGCCCAGAGACCGGCCAGCTGGAAGCTCTGGGTGGGCAGGGGGCAGGGGCAGCAGCAGGGACTGTGCTGACAGAACCAGAGACTGAGGAAAACGCCTGTGTCATCCTGGAGGAAGACTGTCAAGGGGAACATGAATGACACCCAAGCTGAAGAAGTGGAGAAGAGAGGCCTCCTGTGAGGCCCTGCCAGGCCTGGGCAGAGCACAGGAAACTTCATCCATGGCCAGCCACAGGCCAAGTCCCAGCTCTGCCCATCAGAGCCCCTCACAGTGGGGAAGAGGCCTCAACTCCATACCCAGTTATGCACCAGTGCCCCCAAGCCCCTTGCCCAGCCAGCTGGAAGATCTCGGCGGGCAGGGGGCAGGGGGCAGGGGCAGAGCCATCCCTGTCAGAGGCACCAACCACAGAGGGATCCAGCTCTGAGGAGCTCAGGTGTGTGTGCAGTTTGCCAGGGCTGTCCACAGAGTGGGCAGAGATCACACACCTAAGCTGGAGCACTGAGGAGGAGAGAGCCTCAGGGTCCCTCCCAGGTGAGGCATGGCCTGAAGATGAAGAGCTGAGCAGCAGATCTGAGGAAGAGAGTGGCTCAGGCTCCTTGCCATGTTGGTCATGGGCTGAAGACACAGCTGAGCTGGAGCAGTGAGGCAGAGAGTGGCTCAGGGTCTCTCCCATTAGAGGCCTGGGCCGAAGACAGAGACCTGAGTGGGAACGCTGACGAGGACAGTGGCTCTGTGTCCCTCCCAAGTGACTTGTGGCCAGAATGGAGCCACCCAGCCTGGAGGACTGAGGACGACAGACAGTGCCTCAGGGTCCCTCCTACGGGACATTCCAGATGGCATTTGGGGACAGCAATTCCTAGAGTGGCACAGGTGGTTGTTTGAGCGTCTGCAAGGCCTGCGCTCAGCTGTGGCTGTGGCTGTCCCCGAGTGGCAGCTGTCCCACTTCAGGAGGGTGCTCAGGGCATTTGGGAGCCTCAGACACCTCATTCCAGTGCTCCAGTCAGAGGAGCCATCCCACCATGGCTCTGTGGGAATGCCAATGGTGTAACACCCATGGAGGCATGAGCACTGGAATGAGCTCTGGAACGCTCTGTCCTTGCTCTCCTTTGCTCCATGTGTGTTTGTGCACAGCCCCTGAGCCAGGCCCTGCAGAAAGTGGATGTGTTGGCTGGAAGATCTGCAGTGCCTTTGCATTGTCCCAGGCATCCCTCACAGCTCTTGGCATGCGACTGGCAGGCTTGGGATGGAGAGGTTCCCTTCCCCAAAAAATCTGGTTCAAAGGCACCTTCACCACTCTGGCAAGGCCCCAAAGAAAGAACCTGCTTCTCCTTCTTTGTGACATGGATGTGACCAGGAAACAAGACGGGCCAAAACAAGTGCCAAAGCAAGTCAGGGTTCTGGTCTGAGTAACCAAACCCTGACATTGGCAGTGACATTTCCAATGACCTGGACAAGACCATTGAAGGCACCCTCAGTCATGTTGCAGATGCCACCAAGTTGGGTGGCAATGTCCATCTGCTGCAGGGCCAGGAGGCTCAAGACTGAGGTGCCATTGTACTTGCTGCCTCAAGAATTTGAGGAGCAAAAGTAAGAGAATTTATTAGAATTAAATTCTGTAGGTTAAAATAGGGCTAGATATTAGTAGAGCTCTCTTCTAGAATTAAGGAAAATTGGATTAAGGCCCTCTCATGTCCTCTTTTCCTGTTTAATTAAGAAACAAAAAAAATTAATTATTAATAAAAATTAATAACTAAATAACTAAATTCATTAAAATTAAACCCTAATAACTAAATTAACTAAATTAATTAATTAAACAAGGTAAAGAGTTCTGAAGGTTTAAACTAGACATTAGTTGGGAAAGAAAACTGCTAGGTAGCTTTTTTTTTCTAATAGACAATATTATTTAGCATTTGGCCTGGAATATGTTCCTCTGGAATATGTTCCTCATGCAGTTGAACTGTAGCTCTTGCTCACTTAGAACAGGTTCCACAAGATGTTTTTATTGAAATAAAATGATGGAACTGACAAATCAGAAGTGCTTGTTGTTTTCATTGTGCTGTAGTCATTGATTTGGGGGAAACTGCTGAAGGCTGAAGCCTTTTGGTCTCTGGGGCGTTGCAGTGTGTGCTGTGTGGGGCAGAGGAGAAAGGCGCTGCCTGGGGCGGGAGGGATGCAGGGACACCAAGTGCTTGTGACTTGTGCCACAAGGCCTTGGTCTGATGCAAAAGCTCCTTTTCTCGCGTCCACTTCTCCTAGAGAGCTGCCCTGGTGCAGAGATCATTCTGTAGGATCTCTGCAGGGAGCAGAGCTCTCAGCCATGCCAAGGAGATTTTCCAGAACTCTCTGTTCTGCAGGCCAGCAGCTGCCAGGCTGTTTTGTGGAACTCATTGTGAGGCACACGGGGATTTTCCTGCCAGGACATTGGATCCCACTGGCTGTGTCAGGTGCCTGCAGAGGTGCTGCAGCACTCAAATGCATTTGCAAATGCAGCTCTTGCAGCCTGGCTGAAAATCTCCTGAGACAAGGAGCCTGAGAGGACACATGCTTGGCCACACACATTGTGCAGCTGAAAGCTCCAGGATGCCACAACGTGCCACACTGGACACTGCCTGGCATTGGGGTTGATAGCAAAGCAGATGCTTGCTTTGTCTTTGCAGTCTCCAGCTGCTGCTCCCTCCCAAGTGAGCAATTCCCAGGAGACAGATGTGTGCAGAGCTGCCTGAGCTCCCTGAGCAGGCCTGGCAGGAGCTGCAGCACATGGGGTGGCAACCCAGCCTGGCGAGGCTGTGAATCTCTTGGTGCTCCCACAGAGGGGACTGCTGTGGGCTGAAAGGCTCCGTGTTTGCCAGGGGGTTCCAAAGGAAAAGGGAAGATCCTCCTGAGCTCAGGCCAAGGGCAGCTGCAGCCCACTGAGGTGGGTGCTGAGCACTTCACAGCTGCCATCCTTCATTCCTGTGCATTTCCCAGCCTGGTCCATATCCCCAGTTTCCTGTAGCCAACAGGAGCTCCTGTATTTATAATCTGAATGTCCTCGACATCACCAGAGGTTTTGCAGATGAAGCAGAGCATCCTGTTCTGTCTCACCACTGCTCCTCCCTTTGAACTCCCTGCCTTGCCTGGAGCTCTTGCCTGAGGCATCCTTCCAATCAGCTGTGACAAAATGCACTGAAGCCAAGCACCAGCCAGGCTGCCTTTATTACTCTGGGCTTCAAGTCCTCTGCTGATTTGGTGTTGTGGCAGTGTCCTGACTCTGCTGGGGCCTGGCTGGCAGCAACTTCTCTGCTCAGTTTCTCTGGAGCACTTGGTGTACAAGGTGTAAGTCGTGTAAGGCAGGTGGCCAGTACAGATTCCTGAACACAGGGGTGGAACAGAAAAGCAAATGAAGTGCCACAGAAGCGGCTCAAGCAGTTTAGATTGATGTCAATTATTCCTTTTTACATCATATCTCTGTAGCTTACAGGGACAAACACAAAACCGGGGCTGAAATATCAAGAGTGAATTTATTTTCATCATTTTGCCAAGCAGAGGATCCCTGAAGCAGCACCCAGGCAGAGGCACATAGGGGGAGGACATGAGAACATTCCCAAACATGCTGCTCTCCCCTGTTTATCAGGGTTCTTCACAGCCATATTTTGCCACTGTATGTTTGGATTTTTCCCACAGCAGGGCAGCCGTCTCCTTTCCTCTAGGTCTCTCTGCAGGTGACAAAAACAGTTTGCTGAGTCTTCGAAATAAAGTTTAATGATTTTGCAAGAAGAAACAGTCACTGAAAAAAGCAGGATATCTGTTAAATACCTTTTTTTTCTTTTTCTTTTGTGGTCGCCCAGTGTATACAAGGGAGCTCCACAAAACCAGACCAGTGGCACCATACACACCTTTAGTTCAATAGACATTTCAGCTGGAGCACTGAAATGAGCTCTGGAATGCCCTCTCCTTCCTCTTCTGACTTGATGAGGAAAAAATTCCTCATCTGACTTGATGAGGAAAAAGTTCCCTCAGGAAGCAGACACGAGCTGCCCCAGTGCTGTGGATGCTGTCAGCACCAGCCTGGGCTGAGGGAAGGTGGATGATGCTTTTGCCATGCATCTCCTCTCCTGCAGGAATTTTCATTTTTCCCAATCACACACCTTGATGAGGTTTCTCACCAGTTCTGTATATTTGGGAGATCACCATGTTCCCAAAGAGCAGATAGTGGGTGTGTTTGGGAGGGAGCTGGGGGCTACCGGGGGATCCAGTGTTGCCATGGGGATCCAGGCACAGCCCAGACAATCCAGGGGCTTCCCAGCAAATCCCGGCACTGCCTGGACGATCCAGCCATGCCCAGACAATCCAGCCCTGCCCAGACGATCCAGCCCTGCCCAGACAATCCACAGCTGCCCAGACGATCCAGCCCTGCCCAGACGATCCAGCCCTGCCCAGACAATCCATAGCTGCCCAGACGATCCAGCCCTGCCCGGACGATCCAGCCCTGCCCAGACGATCCAGCCCTGCCCGGACCATCCCGGCGCTGCCCTCACGACGCCATCCCGCCCCCGCAGCCCTCAGGGCAGGAGGATGAACGGAGGAGCCTGAGGAGAGGGCGGATGGCATGGCCGGAGGCCTTGCTTTCATTTGTCTTTGTTTCCTAACGTGCACACCTGTTTGCAGTGGGAATAAAGGACTTTTCCTCAGTGCACTCTGTCTGCCGGGATGTGCGGCAGCGACGTGGGGCTGGGCTGGCAGCAGGGGGGCACAGCCCGAGCTCCTGGCATTTCGGGCTCCCTGTGGCAGCAAGACACTGCACTAGAACTTATAAATCCATTGAATGAACACCTCAGTAACTAAGCACCACTGCTTTGGGGTGAAGACAAGGCAGGGAATTGATCCCAGGGTGGCTGTGACCCTCCCCAGTTTGCATTCTAATGCAAGCCCAGAGAGCCCAGCCTGTGCAAAGCACTTTGGAACAGAAACAAGCACCTTCTGCCAGCGTCCTGCAGGAAGGCAGCAGTGGCAACAGCAATCTGCCTGAAGCTCAAACTCCCTGAAATGCATGTGTTGTGGACTTTGAGTCCCCATGGGCAGCTGGTGATTTCCACCTAGGCTAACTCAGGCGTAGGCAGAGAGGCGAAGGCACTGGAACTGGAGAACTGTCCTTTCTTAACACAATGCCTTCCTTTCACAGGCCTTGCCTTGGGAAGCCTGTGCTCAGGGGTGCTTTGGAACAGGACTTTTCCTCTTTGGAACCCCTGGAAATCACCAGCAACGCCATGGGCTGCATGGCCAAGAAAGAGGAGAAGGATCTCTCCCCAAGTGTGCCCTAAAAGGGTCTGCAGAAGAATTCTTAGGAAAAGCTGCTGAATACTCCTGGAGCTTTCTAAATATTTCCAAATCAAACTCACCCTGCAGTCAATGATAGCAGAGATGTGCCCTGTGAGTATTAAACCCTGAAGAAAAGTGTTACTCTGTAACCTGTTTAATGTTCAGAGAAGCAAATCCTGTTGCTCTCTCTTAACTGTGTGTTTCCTTCTAAAATACAAACTTGCTATGCTCATTTTGCTTTCAAGTACTGGTGTTACTGCGTCTATTAAGATAAAGTAGGTGCACTAAGAATAAAATATCAGAAAAAAGGAGCTGAAGCCTTAGGCCTCAAGAGCTGACCAAGAGGGAACTTTCTAAGCAAACTAATGCTGCTAACATGGACCAAGCTATATCCAGCAGATAGAATCCTGGAATTCTAGAATATTTTCTGTTAGAAAAGACCTCTGAGCTCATCAAGCCCAACCGTTCACCCAGCACTGTCAGCCCAGCACTAAACCACATCCCTGAAGTGCCAAGGCCTGAACAAGAGGCCTGACTGAGGCCTGAACAACAGGCCTGAGCCAAAGGTGACCTCTTGATGAACCTTCCAACCAAAGGTTATCTTTGTATCCACTCATTACTGAAATATGCATGATCATTAGCACTGTGATAGATGTATCCACTAATTAGTGAAACGTATTGACTTTTCTGTATTTAGAAGCTAAACAAGGCAATGAAATCCAACATCTGGCCTGGTTTGGGGCTGTATGGTCAAAGTCAACTGCCTTGGTTCCTCCTTGAGCCCTGGACAGGCTTTTGGAGAATCCAAGAGGAGAATGAATCCAGATGTTCCTGCACTGGAAGTGCTGTCAGTTTGTTTGTTCAGCACTCTCCCAGCTGGGCTCTCTCCCAGCGAGGTTGGAAGCCTCACCTGTGGGTGGACACAGCTGCAGGAATTGCCAGTGTCCAGAGTGGCTCTGCAGTCCTTGGCTGTGACAGCTTCCCCAGCTGATGTGTGGGGCTGGGTGATGGTAAAGTCTGAGGCTAACTGGTGATGGATCTTTCTAAATCACTACAGGCAATCTTTGGTAGTGATGATTGTGTGCATTGCTGAACTTCTCCTGTTGTGATAATTTGCAAATGATTTTGTACATTGTTGAACTTATATTTTGTAATTCTTTGTACTTTTGCATTATATAAATTACACTGTTCCTTCAGTTGCTGTCTGTGTCTTTGGTGCTGACCCTGACCACTGGCAAAACAGGATCCCCTCCTGCCCAAGTGATCCCTGAGAAGACAAAAACCATCACTCCAAATGTCCCCCCTTCCTCCTTGTTCCTCCACTTTACACATTGAGTGTGATGTCCTATGGTCTGGGATATCCCTGGGGTCAGTTGGGTCACCTGTCCCCCTGTGTCCCCTCCCAACCTCCCCCACACCCCCACCCCCTCCCCAGCATGGCTGGACAAGGAGCAGGAAAGGCCTTGGCTCTGTGCAAGCTCAGCGAGAACAAAACCATCAGTGTGTGATCAACCCTGTGCTCAGCACAGCCCCAAAGCACAGCCCCAGGAAAGCCCTGGGAAGGAAATTCCCTCTGCCCCACCCAAAGCAGCACCCCATGGCCATCCAGCATCACCACGGCTCCACAGGCTCCTTTCTGACCGTGACAATCCCCATCCCAGCAGGGCAAAGGTTGTTGGCCATGGACCCAACCTCAGCAAAGTGTCTCCTGCAGGTTGTCCTGGCATTGGACAGTAGGAAGGGGGCTCTGTGCTGGTTGCCACAGCAACCTCTGTACCAATGATGCCCTATGGTGGTTGCCATGGCACCCGAGCCCAGCAGTGTCTCAGTGCAAGTGTCCCTGGCATCAGTCCCTCCAAGGGGTTTCCATGGCAACTGCCATGACAGGTGACCCAGGTGTGGTGTACCAGTGCTGGTTGCCATGGAAACAGTCCCCAGCACTGACCCTTTCTGTCAGGCTGACCTGGCCTTTGGCCCTGGCACTGGGCTTTGCTGCTGGTTCCGCGGCGCCTGCCCAGCCAGCGCGGCACAGGGCAGGTGGCCATGGCACAAACCCCAGCCATGGATCCCCTGTGGCTCTGGGCAGTGACACCAGCCCTGAGCAATGGGCTGCTGCTGTGGGCTCAGTGAAGTGGCCATGGCAACAGCCCCTTGCAATGGCCCAGGGCAGGTTGGCATGAGAATCCAGCATCACAGCTGGCCCAGGGCAGGGCTGCAGTGCCCTTCCCAGCAGCCTGTCTGCACACAAGCACTTCCAGGGCTCTCTCTGCATTTCCCTTCCCCTCACTCTTGGCTCACTCACACACCTCCCAACAATCCCCTTGGCGCTTTGAGCTGCAAGGAGTTCAAAGCTTGTCTGTCCTTCAGCACTTGGTCTAATTCTGCCTTCACTGAACCCTGGATTTGTGTTTATTGCAGAACTTCTTGTGTGTCAAAAATATTTCTTGCAGGGTTCTGCCTTGGGGAAGAGGAACCTCTTTAGTGGCAGCTTGGGTTTGACACAAAATTGAGGAGAGTGTCTCTTTTCAGCGGGGAAACTAAGGCGCTTGAGATTGCTTCAAACAAACAAACAAACAAAAAAAAAAAAAAGTCCCCTTAGCCTGAGTGCAGCCAGTTCTCCAAGGAAAGCAGGTCCCAGGTGAGAGAGGAGAGACAGGATGTGTGTTTAAGGAATGTGGAGCAAGGTTGTCCACACTGTGCCAGACCTCAAGGCACAGCTTCTCTGACCAGGCCAGACCTCCTTAGGGGAGACCCTAGATCAATGTCAGTCACTGAATGCTGCCATCACCTCTTCTCTAAAGGGAAAAATAAACCCTTTAAACTAGGAATACCAATATATTAGGATCTCTTTGAAATATTTCTCCATAACTATAGAAATAGACTTCCTAATGAACAGCATTAGACCAGAGGGAAATCAAGGCAGAGCCATGGTTTTGTAGGAGTCTGGATCAGCCCAAGGCTTTGTGTGCCAAGGCAGAGCCAGGCAGGACGCAGAGCTGTCAGGGAAGGAAGGGCCAGCGAGGTGGGGCAGCCGGGGGATGACGACAGCCTGCAGGGACAGAGGCACAGGGCATGGACAGCATGGGACAGCCTGGGCTGGAGAGGGCAGAGGGATGTGCAGAAGCTGCAAGGCCCTGACAGAGCCAACTTGTGCAGCACTTTGGCCATGGCTGCTGTCCCTGGCCCTGAGGCCAGCAGGACATAAGTGACCCTTGCAGCCCTGGGGCCTCATGGCCTCCTTGTCCCTGCCCAGCAGCCTGGCAGGGGCCACCCCATGGTCCTGCCCTTGGCATTGCACATCCCCACATCCCAGTGCCCTGGGAAGAACCCTGAGCAATGAGGGAGGGACAGGATCTGCCTTGCCAGGGGCTGGGGCTCAGGGCTTGGCCCTTTGTATTCCTGAAACACATCCAGGTTTGCTCAGCATCAGAGACACATTTGCCTTGCTTGTCCCCACCTGCCATCATTGCTTGCAGTGTTCTGCTCCAACTGCAACCTGGGGACACTTTCTCAGTTGTGTCTGTCAGTGGAACTCATTAACACTACAAGACACTTCAGTATTTCAACATCACTTTGTTTTGTTGAGAAGGTTTTTGCACACACCCTGAGGGACTGAGTCTGATGCAAACAGCACCAAAGCCCCACAAGGGTCATTCAAGTCCCTGTGCTGTTGCTGTGCTGCTGAGCTGGGCTGGGCTCCTGGCACAGAGGAGCTCCTGGCAAGCGGCAGCGCTGCAGAGAGACAGCTCTGCCCAGGAGCAGCTCCTGTGCACAGCCCAGCAGGGCTGGGGCACTGCCAGGCCATCTCAGGGACACCAGCAGGGCACACCCAGAGCTCACAGGTGCTCAGCATTGGCAGGGGCTGTGCCATGGCCCAGAGGGGGCTGTGTCATAGCCATGGGCACCTCTGGGGCTGTGTCAGAGAGCCACAGAGCAGCTGTGATGTCAGAAAAGAGCTGTGTGACATCACAGATTTGGTTGTGCGAGGTCATGGAGAAGCTATGGCATCATAGAAGGGACTGTGTGACATCATAGGAAAGGCTGTGATATCACAGTGTGGCTGTATGACATCCCAGGTTGGCTGTGAGGTCACAGATTGCTGTGACATCACAGAATGGGTTGAGACATCCCAGTGCAGGCTGTGACATCATAGGGCAGGATGTAATGTCACATGGTGATGATGTCGCATCATAAAGCAGGCTGTGACACAGAGTAGGTTGTGACACCACAAAGAGGGCTGTGCAGTTGCAGAGCAGACTCTGCCATTATAGAGGATGGCTCTGTCTTACATCAGAGAGCAGGAAGTGACATCACAATTTGGCTTTGTGACATCATGGAGCAGGCTGTGTAATGTCACAGAGAAGGCTGTGACATCACAGATTGGGTTGTGACATCACAGGGCTATTGGGTGATGTCATAGAGGGTTTTTTGACATCACAGAGCAGGCTGTGACATCACAGAATGATGGTGTGGCACCCGAGGGCAGGTTGTGTGACATTGCAGTATCAACTGTGACATCATAGAGAGGGCTGTGACATCACAGGGTAGCTGTGTGAGGTCACTGGAGAGGTCACTCTGCCCCAGCCCCCCTCACAGTTCCCCCAGACAAGTCCAAAGCTGCTCGTGCACAGCAGGATCCCCTGTCCCCCCAGGTCCCCCCTGCCCCCCAGTACCACAGCCTCCCCCAGAGGATGTTCCACGAGATCAAGCCCAAGAGCCTGACATGTGCACAGGGGGGACGGGGCCCTGGGGGGTGGGACAGGAGGACAGGGACCCCCTGGAAGTGTCCCTGTATCCCCCAGGGCTCCTTCACCCTCTTATGAATGAGGGCTTGAGAGCACTTAAAAAATCCCCAGCAAGGGTTCAGCAAAAACCAGATTTAATATTAAGCAACAGCACAGCGAAGTTTCTTGGCAAGAGTCACTCTGCTCCTGACTGGACAGTTCAGGCACACCAAGGGAAAAAAGCAACAAGAGAAATAAAGAAAATCACGTCAATCAAACCAGAAATGAACCAGGAAGTGTGCGTGTGTGTGCGTGTGTGTGTGACCAAAGGACAGTGAGGGCAAGGATAAAAGGAATATGGCCGAAAAGCTTAACAGCCCTCAAACTTAACAGAACTTAACTTCTACCTTAACCTTAACTTACACCTTAAACTCAACGACTTAGCAAAAGAACAACCCTGAGCAGCATTTCACTTAGCTCATACCTTATGACTGAACCTCACTTTCAGGCCTAACTCACTCAGATATCCAAGGCACTTCATCACCTCCCAGAGCAGCATTTCTCCCCCATTTCCAGAGCACAGGCACACGTGTGTGCACACAGACAGACAGAGGCAGTGCCAGGGAGCTGTCAGAAATTGCCCTGGAGGGCAGGGAAATGCTCACTGCGGATGCTTTTGCATCTCCCCAGCAGGCGAAGGGTTGAGCCTGGAGGAGTGGGGGGATCGGCCCAGGGTCCCTCGTTGTTCGGGGATGCCCCGAGTGCAGCAAACGGGAGAGTTCCCGGCTCGGAGAGGCCCCACTCAGAGGGAGCTCACTGCTCCAGGAGAGCTCCAAGGGGCTCCTTTTGGAGCCCTGTTGATAGGGCCCCAAGAGATGGGCTTTAGTCACAGCAATGTTCCATCCTGGCTGCACTTCGCATCAACAGCTTTCTCTGACACTGTGAGAACAGGGATGTTGTGCCACTGAGGGAAGAAAAACAGTTCCCAAGGCTGCTCCTAAAGAAAGCAGGAGCTGGTTGGACAGCAGCAGTGCCTGGGAGCAGACAGTGTTTGTGATCAGCTGCAGAGGAGCTGAGCCCAGGGGCTGTTGGCCAAGGCTGAGGCCTAACGAGCATTTCTCAGATCGCAGGGCAGCCTGAGAAGGGGAGGGAGGAATGCACCACCCCAGGGCCCCATGGAACTAAGGAGACCATTGTGACACTGTGGGGCCTTGTGGGACCGAGGGACCATTGTGACACTGCTGAGCCTCATGGAATCATGGAGACCACTGTGACATTGCAGGGCCTCATGGAACCAAGGGGACCGTAGAGACTGTGTGTGGCTCCATGGAACCAAGGGACCATTGTGACACCACAGGGCCTCATGGAGACCATTATGACACTTTGGGACATCTGGAACCAAGGGACCATTGTGATACTGCAGGGCTTGTGGAACCAAGGGGCAATTTGACACTGCTGGGCCTCATGGAAGCAAAGGGGCCACTGTGACCCTACAGGACCTCATCAAACCAAGAGGCCACTGGGACACTGCAGCACCTTATAGAACCACGAGTCCATTGTGACACTGCAGAACCACAGGAGGCCATTGTGACACTGTGAGACCCTGTGGAGCCAAAGGTGCATTGTGACATTGCAAGGCCTCATGGAACCATGGAGAGACCATTAAGAAATTTCAAAGCCTCATGGAACCAAGGGGACATTGTCACACAGCAGGACTGCATGGAACCAAAGCTCCATGGTGACACAGAGTGGCCTCATGGAATCAATGGTTTATTGTGACACTGTGGAACCAAAGAAGACCATTGTGACACTGCGAACCCCCGTGAAACCAAGGGAACATTGTGACACTACAGGGCCCCATAAAACCAAGGAAACATGGCACAGGTCTGGCTGGTTTGGCCTCCCTTGGGCCACCTGACTGTTCCAGCCGACCTTGACATGTTGAGAGTCACTTCTCATCTGCCGCTGAAACACTGGGGCTCTCTGCCTTCCTTCCTGTGGAAAAGAACTGTCCTTCTCCTCCAGGCACCCATGGCCAGAACTGGGATTTCACCATCACATTTCCTTCTATCCAGGGATTGTTCCCATAGGAATATTGCCTTGTATTCAGAGTCCACAATCAACTGTAATTCCTTTCAAAGATCTCATTGAGATAGTTTTTTGGGGCCTTACATCTGCACTCACCATTCCACAGCCCACATCCCACTGCTCCCAGGAGAGCCACAAGCATCCTGTGAGGCCACAGAGCCCTATTCCCAGGGCATGGGAGTCAGGGCTTGGCTGTCCTGCTTGGCACAGCCCAGGCAGGACTTTCACAGCCACATTCCACAGTTCATTTCCCACCTGGACCCGGTGGTGCCTCTGCATTCTGCTTCCTCAGCCCCAGGGATGTTCTCCTTGTCTGCTCATTGCCCCCACAGTCTCTTGGCAGGGATGGCCTCAGTGGGGGCTGCTGACATCCTCAGCAGCTTGGAGGTTGCTGCTGAATTTTACCTCTCCCGAGGCTTGTTCAGCCTTCAGATCTTCAGGAATTCAGTGCTGAAGGGCTCATTAGCATTCAAAATAGCTTTGCCAGGCTCGGGGCCAGCAGAGAGGCCGGGCAGGGCTGGCCATTGCTGGGAACAGGCCCTGAGCCCCGCAGCAGGATGGAGCTGGGGCACAGCCAAACTCACCTGCAAACCTGGGCTGAGCAGCCAGGGCTGGCAACGGCTGGGGACAGAGGCTGTGGCTGACAAATGTCCTGGGCTCCCTCCCTCCTCTGTCCATGCCACCATGGGGACAGAGTCTGGGCTGACAAATGTCCTGGGCTCCCTCCCTGCTCTGTCCGTGCCACCAAGGGCACAGAGCAGCCTCCTCTCTCAGCCACTTGCCTGTTTTCCATCCCTTCCCCAGGCCCTGGCTCTGCCCCACAAGCCCTGGGCTCAGTCCTCCCCCTGCACGCTCACACAGGCTGAGATGGACACTGATGGGTTTCTCTGCCAGCTTCTCTCAGCCCAGCCCAGCTCCCTCCAAGCTCTCCCAGCTGCCCTGAGCTCTCTGCAGCACCAAGGGGCTCTCCCCAGCACAGCCCAGCCAGCTCTGGCCCCACAGCCCTGCTCAGGCCAGGCTGCTCTGGGCAGTGGCCCCACGGCCTCAGCCCCTCTCCAGGGCACAGCAGCAGCTGCAGCTCCCAGAGGACTCAGTCCCACCGATGGGGGAATGTGCCTGGCCAAAGGAAAAGGAGTCTCCCTGTGTCCCCTGCTCTCCTGGCCAGGAGATCCTGAGAGCTCTGCAGCCCCTTCTGCCATCCCATCTCCCCAGGCCAACATAACAGCCTTATGGCCCTCAAGAGCTGTTCTTGCTCTGTTCACTCCTGATATGATGAGGATAGTACAAAAATAACAAAAACATTGTTAAAGGTTCATTTATTTCACTTAAATACAATGTGAGACTCCTCATTTAAATGAAGTCTCTGGTTTACAAAA
Organism: Lichenostomus cassidix; assembly: GCF_008360975.1. Lineage (NCBI taxonomy): Eukaryota > Metazoa > Chordata > Aves > Passeriformes > Meliphagidae > Lichenostomus > Lichenostomus cassidix. The sequence goes on along the minus strand of NW_028147635.1, from coordinate 1,310,878 downwards.
GATGAAGTGATAATTAAATTGCAGAGAATGAATAATACTAATGCTTTAAAGACAACACTGTCAGAAGCAGAAAAAATATAAATGAGGAGAGACTTGGCCTTGTCATGATGTGCACCAGGACCCAGTGACAGAGGAAAGCAGGTAGTCTGGGATAGTTGAAAAGCATCCAGAAATCAGTCCTCTGAGAGCTTTCTTGAGCTCCTGGTTCCTCAGGCTGGAGATGAAGGGGTTCAGTGCTGGAGGCACCACCGAATACAGAACTGATACCACCAGATCCAGGGATGAGGAGAGATGGAAGGAGGGCTTCAGGTAGGCAAACATGGCAGTGCTGATAACCAGGGAGACCACGGCCAGGTGAGGGAGGCATGTGGAAAAGGCTTTGTGCTGTCCCTGCTCAGAGGGGATCCTCAGCCCAGCCCTGAACATCTGCACATAGGAGAAAACAATGAACACAAAACAGCCACAAGTTATCCAAGCAGTAATGACCATGAGCCAAAGTTCCCTGAGGCTGGAGTGTGAACAGGAGAGCTTGAGGATCTGGGGCACTTCACAGAAGAACTGGCCCAGGGCATTGCCCTGGCACAGGGGCAGGGAAAATGTATTGGCTCTGTGCAGCAGAGCAGTGAGAAAGCCACTGGCCCAGGCAGCTGCTGCCATGTGGGCACAAGCTCTGCTGCCCAGGAGGGTCCCACAGTGCAGGAGTTTGCAGATGGACCCAGAGCAGTCATAACACATGATGGTGAGGGCATAATACTCTGCTGAAATGAAAAAACCAAAAATAAATAGTTGAGCAGCACATCCTGCATAGGAGATGTCCCTGGTGTCCCAGAGGGAATTGTGCACTGTCCCACTGGGACTCATCCACCCGTGTTCCTCCTCTGGGAAAACCTTCATCCAGGTCCCTGCCTGAGCTCCACTTTTGCTGTCTGAGTGTGCCATGAGCAGCCAGGCCTGTGCGTGGGGCTCTCGAGGAGCCATCCCTGCCCTGCTGCCCTGGGATTGTGGCCATGGGGCAGAGGGACAAGGCTGAATATTCAGGATTTGTCAGGGGAATCCCTCCTAATGCAGAAAGGCTTGGTAGCATTTTCACTCACAGTTCCACAGGATAGCAGGAGGGAGTTTTAAGGAATGTTTTCCTACCCACACATCATTCCTGGTTCTCCAAGGTAAGAAATCCCCAGCATTTCTGCTGTACTCAGAGTTTGACACTGAGAGATGTGAGAGGCAAAGGGATTCCCTGTGGCTCAGGGCAAGGTGGGCTTGTGGATGGGCTTGTTCCCAGCTGTCCTGGGTTTGCACCTTTGGCTGCAATCAGAGCACAATCACACTTCCCTGTCACCCTGGGAAGAAACCAGACCCTGCTGAGAGCAGAGGGATCACTGAATGTCTCACCCTCTCCAAAGGTCTCTCAGCAAGGTCTCAGCCCCTCCTTCTGCCAAGGACACTCACTGTTCCCTTGGCAAACCCAACAGCATTTCCTCACTTGTGGCATCTCTGCACTTCCCTGTGGGGCATTCAGGGAACTCTGAGAGGCTCTGGCAGAGATTTGCACCCAGGAGGGAAGCTCAGAGCTTGGAAGGACACAGCAAGGAGATCCCCAGGTGTGCTCATGATGGCATCTCAGGGAGGGAGGCTCAGCTCCTTCCCCTTTCCCATGGACTGCTTTGCCCACAGCCCCACAGGTCACAGGGAAGCTTGGACACCCCATTCCCATGGACACAGCTGCCTGGGAGGAATCCCAAGGGCAGTGCCTGCCTCAGCTGCTGCAAAGCCCAGAGCCTCCCTGAGAGCACCAGATAACAGTGACAGTATCAGAGGAATGCAGAAACAAGAGAAGATGTTGTGGTGCTGTGCCTGAGAGGGCAGGGCAGGGACAGCCTGGCACTCAGGACAGTGTTCCCTGTCCCCAGCTGTGCACGGCACCTCCCACACACCAACAGTGCCCTCCTGCCCACAGCACTGCTCTGTTCAGCTCCCTCTCCTTCCCTCATCATCTCCCTGTGCTGCACATGTTCCTCCTGAGAGGAGCCTTGTCCCTGTCAGCGCTCACAGAGCCCATCCCACCCTCTGTGCACTCGCCCGGCCCTACAGAAACCTGCCTGTCTGCAGGGCCCTGCCTGGGGGAGGCTCTGTGTGCAGGTGGGCAAGGGCAGCTGGCAAGAGCCCTGCTGGGCCCTGCAAAGGTGCTGCTGCTGCTGTCCATGGGCTGAGCAGTGGCTGAAGGCCCTTGAGGAGGCTCCCAGCAGACACACTGAGCACCCAAAGGTACAGAGCAGGAGTTATTGTTCTTTGTGTCTGCAACCCTCGGCCCGGGAGCATCGCCCCCCCGGGACATCCCACAGGTGAGCGGGCAGGGGGAGCTTGGCCCAAATATCTTGGGCGATGCCTGGGGTTGTTTTTGGGAGGGAGGGATTTTTGGACCTCGTAGGACTGCAGAACCTAACCCCAAATACACTTGTAGGCTGCCCGGTAGGGGTTTTTTTCGGGGGGGGAAGGGGGCAGATTTTTGAATCTTGCAGGACCCTAAATGTGAGTTGCAAATGCCCCTTGGAGGGCTATGGGGGAGTCCCCAGCACGTGGGATTTTTTGGGGGACCCCAGTGGCGTCTGCTGGGACGGATGGGATGGGATGGGATGGGATGGGATGGGATGGGATGGGATGGGATGGGATGAGGCCTGGGAAGGGTTGGATGTGGATTGGGGTGTGGGATGAAGTCTGGGGGAGGGGGATGGGTGGGATGGGGCCTGGGATGAGGCAGCCGAAGGTTGGGGGTGATGAAGCCGGGGGGACCCCACTCCTTAGGGGCTTGCGGGGTATCCGGCAGCTGTGAGGGAGTTTTGGGGTACCCCTGATCCTTCGGGGGTGGCACTGGCAGCGGGGGACACGTGGCTCCGGCACCTCTGGACCCCACCTGCGCCCCCCCTCGCCCCCAGCGCCCCCGGGAGCGGAATTTGGGGAGGGGGGAGGTGGGGGGCGCCCAGGCCGGGCCCCCCTTGCTGTCCCGGCAACTGGGGGCCGAGTGCGGGGGGAGCCCCGCGGGCATTGCCCGGCCCTGCCCGGCACGGCTGATGCCGCCCGCCCGCGCTGCGCACTGCTCCGGACTGGTGCTGCCAGTGCCGCGCGGGGCGGGGCCGCTTTGGGGACCCCCCAGGGCAGAGCGCTTTGGGCTGCTTTGGGGCTCTGGGCACCTGCAAAACCGGCGCTGGGCACGGCAAGAGCGTGTGGGGGCAGCTGGGGCCCTACTGGTGGCACTGGTGGCGCTGGGAGTCCCCCCGGCCGCGGGGTGAGCGGGGGGCGCGGTGAGAAGGGGGGCTGGGAGCCCATATGGAGCGAAATGGGGATTGGGACCCCTAGAGTGGGCAGGAGGGGCCTGGAACCCCCAAAACCTATCATAGGGGAGGGGATTGGGATTGAGGGAATGATGGTGCAAGGGCAGAAGAGCAAGGGAAAAGAGGGTGCTGGGACCCCCAAAGAGAGCGGGAGGGGGATGGGACACCCAAATGGAGTTGGGAGGGGTCTGTGGATTGGGAGAAGGATGGGAAAGGGGAGGAGAGGAGAGGGAAAGGTGGGGTTGGCACGGAAGCAGGGCAGTTCCATGGGGGTCCAGCCCTGTCCCCCAGCACTGGATCCCCTGAGCAATTCCCTGGGCTCTGGGGGAGGTGGATCTGCACTGGGGGTCCCCAAGAACCCTGTCCATCCCTGGGGCTGATCGGGGGGTTCCCCCCACCCAGCAGCCAGTGCTGCAGCAGCCGTGGGGCAGAGGAGGGAGGGGAATGGAGTTCTGGGGTGGGAGCAGAGGAGGAGCAGCAGGAGGAAGAGAAGGGAGAGAAAAGGAGGGGCAGGAAAAGGAGAAGCAGCAGAACTATGAGCTTTCATCACCCACTGTTTCTGCAGCACCCCTGGCTCTGGGATCATTGCCCCCACTGCATTCCACAGGTGACCACAGAGGGGTAGCTCACCCCAAAGCTACCGGGGGGTCTCTGGGAAGGGTTTTCTTTTTAGAGGGGTTTTTGGAACTTGCAGATTCTGGAACTGAGCGCCAGATATCTTTGCATGTCCCTGGCAGGGTTTTTTTGGGCCAGAGGTATGTTTGGAACTTGCAGGACTCCAAAGCTGAGCCATAAATACACCTTTGGTGGAATATTGGGTGGTCTATGTGGGAATTTCCTGATATTGCCACGAGAGGCCATTGGTTTTGGGGATCCCTGGGAGAGCATAGGGGGGTGGAAAGCAGGACTCCCAGAGTGAAGAGAGCAGAGAGGGGCAACACTGGAGCTGGGGGACCCCTGGCAGCCTGGAGGGGTGGGGGAGGCTGGAGATGAGGCAGGGCTGGGACACTGTGACACTGAAAGAGTTGATGGGGAGAGAGGGAAGCCCCAAGTGCCTGGAGTGGGGGGAGCCTGAAGAGGGGGACCCTGGGAGCCCTTGGAGCCAAAGCACAGTCAGGGAAGAAGGGACCCCTGGGAGCACCGAAACCCCACAGAATCCCTAAGCAGGACCCAGGAGAAGGGGGATCCCCAGGACCCATGGGAGCCCCAGCAGCTTCGAGAATGGGGAACCCCAGAAACCCAAAGAGAGGAGACTGGAAAGGGAGAACTCCTGGGAGGCTTTTTCTGAACTCATTCTTATTTTAGGAGGATTTTACAGACAAAAAACACCCAGTGACTAGTTATAGAGATAGCCTTGGGCAGGAGGAACCCCCAACCCAAGGCACTCACAACTTTTTTTTACCCAAACGAGGATTTCCGATTCCCAAAACTTGGCCAGATGGAGGAGGAGGCTGTGAGGAAGAGGAAGATGCCCCAGGACAGCCAGGCAGGTGAGGAGGAAGTCACTGCCCCTTTCCTGCTCTCTTCTCCTCCATCTCCCAGCCCAGCATCACCCCTGGCTGCAGGACAACCCTGCTGCTGACTCTGTCCTGGTAGGGATGGACTGGGGGATCTCCTTCCCCTTCCCTCTGGCATGGAGGCAAATCCCAAATCCTCTCCTTGTCCTTCCTTCCCCAGACAACGAGCTGAGGAGAGAGATCAGGGAGGACAAGTCCTTACAGCAGAAGCTCATGGAAGAGGCCATTTTGAGCAGCTCCATGACCCAGGAACCCAACCAGGAGGAAAAGCCCCAGAGATGCTGCACAAGGAGGGGCTGCAAACCCAGCCCTGGGTGCTCTGAAGGGCAAAGTCCCACTCTGTGCCAGCAAGTTTGCAAGAGCTTCAGACAGAGTTCGGAGCTGGAGATTCCTGAGAAGCTTCATGAGACTGAGAAGCCCTACGAGTGTGGGGAATGTGGGAAGAGCTTCAGGCGGAGCTCCACCCTGATCCATCACAAGAAGATCCACACCGGGGAGAGACCCTATGAGTGTGGGGAATGTGGGAAGAGGTTTCACACCAGCTCCCATCTCCTCAGTCATCAGCGGATTCACACAGACGAGAGGCCCTTCCGCTGCCCTGAGTGCAGGAAAGGCTTTAAACATAACTCCCACCTCATCACCCACCGGCGCATCCACACTGGGGAGAAACCCTATGAGTGTGGGGAATGTGGGAAGAGCTTCAGCCAGAGCTCCAGCCTGATCTGCCACCAGAGGATCCACACTGGGGAGAGACCCTATGAGTGTTCTGAGTGTGGGAAGAGGTTTCAGAGCAGCTCCAATCTCCTCCTGCACCAGCGGATTCACACAGAGGAGAGGCCCTTCCGCTGCCCTGAGTGCAAGAAGGGCTTCAAGCACAACTGCCACCTCGTCACCCACCAGATGATCCACACTGGGGAGAGGCCCTATGAGTGTTTCGAGTGTGGGAAGAGGTTTCCAACCAGCTCAGAACTCCTCAGTCATCAGCGGATTCACACAGACGAGAGGCCATTCCGCTGCCTTGACTGCAGGAAAAGCTTCAAACAGAACTCCCACCTCATCACCCACCGGCGTGTCCACACTGGGGAGAGACCATACGAGTGTGGGGAGTGTGGGAAGAGCTTCAGCCAGAGCTCCACCCTGATCTGCCACCAGAGGATCCACACCGGGGAGAGGCCTTATGAGTGTCCCGAGTGTGGGAAGAGCTTCTCCAGGAGCTCTCACTTGACCAGACACAGACGGAGGCACCAGTAAGGGAAGCCCTGCGAGTGCCCCGAGTGGGGGAAGAGCTTCATGCACTGCTCCATATTCATCCAACATCGGAGGACCCTCGTTGGGAAGAGCCCTGGTGACCCACACTGCCAGTGACCCAGTGCTGTGGTTTGACCCTGGCCAAATGCCAGGCACCTACAAAATCTGCTTTCTCTTCTCTTCCCTTTCTTCTTCTCTCTTCTCTCTTCTCTTCTCCTTCTCTTTCTGCAGGTGTGCAAAGGAGAGAGGAAAAAAAAAACCCTAACACACACACACACACACACAGGGCTCATGAGTTGAGATAATGACCTGGGCAGGATGCAGTGAAGGGTAAAACAGGCTGAGAACTTAAAAGTTGCAAAGTGATTTATTGGTAACCTAACCCTAAACAGAATCAGAGGAGGCAAATGAGAACTAAAGATAAGCTCTTAATACACTGTTTCTCTGCTCACCCCCCTTCCCTCTTTCCCACCAATAGCACAGGGGGTTGTGGCGGGCAGGGTATGGGTTTTTTTGGTCAGTCCATGACCAAAATTTCTTCTGCTGTTCAGGGAGAGGAGTCCTCTACTTAGCCATGGGTCCCTCCCACTGGAGACAGTCCTCTGCAAACTTCTTTGCCGTGGATCCAATCTCTCAAGCAGCAGCCACTGGAATCTGCTGCCCCATGAGTTCTTGTCCACAGGGTTCAGAGCTCTGAGCCCAGGCCAGGCTGTTTCCATCCCAAGGAACAAGGCCTTTCCCTGCACTGGGACTCCCACTGGATCACAGCTTCCTCCAGGCATCCACCTGCTCCTCTAGCGTGAGCACCTCCCCACAGGCTGTGGGTGGATCTCTGCACCCCTCGTGGACCCCATGGGCTGCAGGGGGACAACCTGCTTCACCATGGTCCTCACCACAGCCAGCAGAGGATTTCCAGCTCTAGTGCCTGGAACACCTCCTCCCCCACCTTCTCCACTGACCTTGGTGTCTCCATGTTGTTTTCCCTCACATATTCTCACCTCCTCCCCATCCTCTGTCTAAAAAGAAGTGCTTGCTCACATTGTTTTGATTTCTTCTTAAATATGATATCCCAGAGGTGTAACCAACATCTCTAATTGGCCCAGACTTGGCCAGCAGCATGTCCATCATCTTCAGAGCCATCAGAGATTGGCTCTGCTGGACATGGTGAAAACTTCTAGAACATTCATGCAGGACACACAGGAGCCATTTTTGTGCCCCACCCCACCCACTAGCAAAAACTGGGCTAAGCAAAACCGACTCATGAGCACAGGGGTGAGTTTTCTCCCAACCCTTCAGCCACTTCTTCAGGCCTACCACAACAGCTTTTGAAGGCTTTGAGTTTCCCCTAGATGCTAAAGATAGCTTGCTGATGTTTTGCGCTGAGCAAAACTAATATACTCAGGTTGGGAAGGCACCTGGCTGGTGGCTTCCATGTCCTCCTGATTCCCTGTGGCCACCTGGACAAACACAGGGGCAGGAACATCCATGGGGACTCAGACTGACATCTGAAATTCATTGGGAAGAGCTGATTTATTAATGTTACACCCTGAAAATTGTTACCTGCTGTGTAATTGTTTCTTCTGGTGGCATCAAGAAATGATGGATGATTTTGGAGTTCTTTTCCAACCTAAATAATTTCCTTCTTCACCTTGTCAGAACAACCAAAGCTGAGGTAAAATAAAGAAATTAAACAAAGAGATCTAAAGCTGCACCATTTTACTGTAGGTTTGGGGGTGAATGTTGGGTTCAGGGGAATATTCATGAGGATTTGGATTTTCTGAGGCTGCTCAGGCTGGAGGACAGGACAACAGTCTCATAGTTGTGCTGGCAGAATGTGTCCACCTGAGCCCATGTGTTCTCCAGGAATTCCAGTTTTCTGTCGCAGTCCCTGGCCTGGGTCTCCCCATGTGGGGTGTGCCCCCCAAAGTGCCCAAATCACTGCTGAAGTGCCCAAGCTGCTCCCAGCTGTGGATGTTCCTGTCTACCAGCCTCTCCTGGTCAGTGTCATGGGGGGTAGGAGTGGGTTTAGGGAATCCTGGGGGGATTGGGAGGGGCTTTTGTAGCTTTTGGGGGCATTTGTGGTGCTGAGAGGGAGTTTGGCAGGCTCTGTGAGAGAGGTTTGGGGTCCTGGCAGGGCTGTGTGACTTGGAGAGAATTTGGGTGGGTGTAGGGGGAGATGGGAATGGGGTTATGGTGGCTCTTGGGCCCATTTATATTGCAGGGAGTGGTTTGTGTGACACCTCCCATCCCAGTGTCACCCCCTTTTCCCTCCCCACAGGGCTCCTGACCCAGCTCCTGCTCCCCCACGAGGGAATTTGGGGAGGGGGCAGAGGGGGTGCACAGCCCCTGCCAGGGGATGACCCTGAGCCAGCGCCCTTTGTTTAGCACCAACCTGGGCTTGGGGCTGCAGGAGGAAGAGGCCGATGGGAAGCAGATCCTGCAGGTGGGACAGTGCTTGGGGTCAGGGCAAGGTCCTGCCCTGCACACCTGGCTCAGGTGTGACACTGCCCCGGGAAGGGAGCGGGACATTCCCATCCCCACGGATCAGGGCTGTGAGCAGCACTTGGAGCACAGACATGGAAATACTGGGAGGAACTGGGAGCACACTGAGGGTGTCAATTATCCCCACCACCACCTTTCCAGGGCAGCCCTGGATCTGAGAAATGCTCCTTAGGCCTCAGCCTTGGCCAACAGCCCCTGGGCTCAGCTCCTCTGCAGCTGATCACAAACACTGTCTGCTCCCAGGCACTGCTGCTGTCCAACCAGCTCCTGCTTTCTTTAGGAGCAGCCTTGGGAACTGTTTTTCTTCCCTCAGTGGCACAACATCCCTGTTCTCACAGTGTCAGAGAAAGCTGTTGATGCGAAGTGCAGCCAGGATGGAACATTGCTGTGACTAAAGCCCATCTCTTGGGGCCCTATCAACAGGGCTCCAAAAGGAGCCCCTTGGAGCTCTCCTGGAGCAGTGAGCTCCCTCTGAGTGGGGCCTCTCCGAGCCGGGAACTCTCCCGTTTGCTGCACTCGGGGCATCCCCGAACAACGAGGGACCCTGGGCCGATCCCCCCACTCCTCCAGGCTCAACCCTTCGCCTGCTGGGGAGATGCAAAAGCATCCGCAGTGAGCATTTCCCTGCCCTCCAGGGCAATTTCTGACAGCTCCCTGGCACTGCCTCTTTCTGTCTGTGTGCACACATGTGTGCCTGTGCTCTGGAAATGGGGGAGAAATGCTGCTCTGGGAGGTGTTGAAGTGCCTTGGATATCTGAGTGAGTTAGGCCTGTAAGTGAGGTTCAGTCATAAGGTATGAGCTAAGTGAAATGCTGCTATGGGTTGTTGTTTTCCTAAGTTTTTACATTTAGGGTATAAGTTCAGGTTAAGCTAGAAGTTAAGTTCTGTTAAGTTTGAGGGCTTTTAGGCCATATTCCTTTTATCCTTGCCCTCCCTGTTCTTTTGTCACACACACACACACACACACACACACACACACACACACACACACACAGACACAGTGCCAATTCTCAGGTCATTTCTGGTTTGATTGACTGGATTTCCTTGCTTTCGTTGTTACTTTCTTCCCTTGGTGTGCCTGAACTGTCCAGTCAGGAGCAGAGTGACTCTTGCCAAGGAACTTTGTTGTGCTGTCGCGTAATATTAAATCTGGTTTTTGCTGATCCCTTGCTGGGGATTTTTTAAGTGCTCTCAAGCCCTCGTTTTTAAGAGGGTGAAGGAGCCCTGGGCCAGGCTCTCGCCCTAGGGGACACAGGGACACTGCCGGGGGGGTTCCCTGTCCCCCTGTCCCACCCCCCAGTGCCCTGTCCCTTCTGTCCCCATGTCAGGCTCTGGGGGTCGATCTGGTGGAACATCCTCTTGGGGAGGCTGTGGCACTGGGGGGCAGGGGGGACCTGGGGGGACAGGGGACCCTGCTGTGCACGAGCAGAGTTGGACTTGTCTGGGGGAACTGTGAGGGGGGCTGGGGCAGAGTGACTTCCCCAGTGACCTCACACAGCCACCTTGGGATGTCACAGCCCACTCTGTGATGTCACAGCCTTCTCTGTAATGTCACACAGCCTTTTTTATGATCACATAAAGCTTCCCTGGGGTGTTATAGCCCATTCTGTAATGTCATAGCCTGCATTATGATGTCACACAGATGTTCCATGATGCCACGGCCCCACTTGTGATGTCACATAACCACCCTGTAGTGTCTTACAGACCACTCTGTGACCGCACAGCCTGCTGTATGATTTCATTCAGCTACACTGTGATGTCACAGCCTGCTTTTTGATTACACACAACCAGTCAGTGATGCCACAGCCCATTTTGTGATGTCACATATCACACCCTGCTCTGGGATGTCACAGCCTGCTCTGTGGTGTCACAAGCCAGTCAGTAATGTCACACGGCCCACTCTGTGATGCCCTACAGCCACTCAATGATGTTACACAGCTCACTCTGTTACTGCACAGCCTGCTCTGATGTCATACAGCAACCCTGTGATATCACAGCCTGCCCTGTGATGTCACACAGTCCCCTCTGTGATCCTTTAGCTGCTTGATGACCTCACACAACCAATTCTGTGATGTCATAGCCCAATCTGTGACCTCACACAACCCAGTCTGTGATGTCACACAGCTCCTTTCTGACATCACAGCTGCTCTGTGGCTCTCTGACACAGCCCCAGAGGTGCCCATGGCTATGACACAGCCCCCTCTGGGCCATGGCACAGCCCCTGCCAATGCTGAGCACCTGTGAGCTCTGGGTGTGCCCTGCTCATGTCCCTGAGATGGCCTGGCAGTGCCCCAGCCCTGCTGGGCTGTGCACAGGAGCTGCTCCTGGGCAGAGCTGTCTCTCTGCAGCGCTGCCGCTTGCCAGGAGCTCCTCTGTGCCAGGAGCCCAGCCCAGCTCAGCAGCACAGCAACAGCACAGGGACTGGAATGACCCTCGTGGGGCTTTGGTGCTGTTTGCATCAGACTCAGTGCCTCGGAGTGTGTGCAAAAAACTTCTCAAGTATTCAAAGTGAGATGGAAACATTGAGGTTCCTTGTAGTTTAAATGGGTTCCACTAACAGACCCAACTGAGAAAGTGTCCCCAGGTTACAGTTAGAGCAGAACACTGCAGGCAGTGATGGCAGGTGGGGACAAGCAAGACAAAGGTGTCTCTGATGCTGAGCAAACCTGGATGTGTTTCAGGAATCCAAAGGGCCAAGCCCTGAGCCCCAGCCCCTGGCAAGGCAGATCCTGTCCCTCCTTCATTGCTCAGGGCTCTTCCCGGGTCTCTGGGATGTGGGGATGTGCAATGCCAAGGGCAGGACCATGGGGTGGCCCCTGCCAGGCTGCTGGGCAGGGACAAGGAGGCCATGAGGCCCCAGGGCTGCAAGGGTCACTTATGTCCTGCTGGCCTCAGGGCCAGGGACAGCAGCCATGGCCAAAGTGCTGCACAAGTTGGCTCTGTCAGTGCCTTGCAGCTTCTGCACATCCCTCTGCCCTCTCCAGCCCAGGCTGTCCTACGCTGTCCATGCCCTGTGCCTCTGTCCCTGCAGGCTGTCGTCATCCCCCAGCTGCCCCACCTCACTGGCCCCTTCCTTCCCTGACAGCTCTGCGTCCTGCCTGGCTCTGCCTTGGCACACAAAGCCTTGGGCTGATCCAGGCTCCTAACAAACCATGGCTCTGCCTTGATTTCCCTCTGGTCTAATGCTGTTCATTAGGAAGATTTTTTTTTTAGTTATGGAGGAATATTTCAAGGAGCTTCTAATAAATATGCATTCCTAGTTTAAAGGGTGTATTTTTCCCTTTAGAGAAGTGGTGATTGCAGCATTCAGTGACTGACATTGATCCAGGGTCTCCCCTAAGGAGGTCTGGCCTGGTCAGAGGAGCTGAGCCTTGAGGTCTAGCACAGTGTGGACAACCTTGCTCAACATTCCCTAAACACATCCTGTCTCTCCTCTCTCACCTGGGACCTGCTTTCCTTGGAGAACTGGCTGCACTCAGGCTAAGGGGAGTTCTCTTTTCTTTTTCTTTTTTTTTCTTTTTTCTTTTTTGTGTTTGTTTGAAGCAATCTCAAGATCCTAAGTTTCCCCACTGAAAAGAGACACTCTCCTCAATTGTTTGCCAAGCCCAAGCTGCCACTAAAGAGGTTCCTCTTCCCCAAGGCAGAACCCTGCAAGAAATGTTTTAGACACACAAGAAGTTCTACAATAAACCCTAATCCAGGGTTCAGTGAAGGCAGAATTAGACCAAGTGCTGAAGGACAGACAAGCTTTGAGGTCCTTGCAGCTCAAAGCACCCAGGGGCTTGTTGAGAGGTGTGTGAGTGAGCCAAGAGTGAGGGGAAGGGAAATGCAGAGAGCCCTGGAAGTGCTTGTGTGCAGACAGGCTGCTGGGAAGGGCACTGCAGCCCTGCCCTGGGCCAGCTGTGATGCTGGATTCTCATCCCAACCTGCTCTGGGCCATTGCAAGGGGCTGTTGCCATGGCCACTTCATTGAGCCCACGGCAGCAGCCCATTGCTCAGGGCTGGTGTCACTGCCCAGAGCCACAGGGGATCCATGGCTGGGGTTTGTGCCATGGCCACCTGCCCTGTGCCGCGCTGGCTGGGCAGGCGCCGCGGAACCAGCAGCAAAGCCCAGTGCCAGGGCCAAAGGCCAGGTCAGCCTGACAGAAAGGGTCAGTGCTGGGGACTGTTTCCATGGCAACCAGCACTGGGACACCACACCTGCGTCACCTGTCATGGCATTGCCATGGAAACCTCTTGGAGGGACTGATGCCAGGGACACTTGCCCTGAGACACTGCTGGGCTCGGGTGCCATGGCAACCACCATAGGGCATCATTGGAACAGAGGTTGCCATGGCAACCAGCACAGAGCCCCCTTCCTACTGTCCAATGCCAGGACAACCTGCAGGAGACACTTTGCTGAGGTTGGGTCCATGGCCAACAACCTTTGCCCTGCTGGGATGGGGATTGTCACAGTCAGAAAGGAGCCTGTGGAGCCGTGGTGATGCTGGATGGCCATGGGGTGCTGCTTTGGGTGGGGCAGAGGGAATTTCCTTCCCAGGGCTTTCCTGGGGCTGTGCTTTGGGGCTGTGCTGAGCACAGGGTTGATCACACACAGATGGTTTTGTTCTCGCTGAGCTTGCACAGAGCCAAGGCCTTTCCTGCCCCTTGTCCAGCCATGCTGGGGAGGGGCTGGGGGTGTGGGGGAGGTTGGGAGGGGACACAGGGGGACAGGTGACCCAACTGACCCCAGGGATATCCCAGACCACAGGACATCACACTCACTGTATAAAGTGGGGGAACAAGGAGGAAGAGGGGACATTTGGAGTGATGGTTTTTGTCTTCCCAGGGAACACTTGGGCAGGAGGGGATCCGGTTTTGCCGGTGGTCAGGGCCAGCACCAAAGGCACAGACAGCAACTGAAGGAATTGTGTAATTTATATAAATGCAAAACTGTAAAGAATTACAAAACTATAAGTTCAACAATGTACAAAATCATTTGCAAATTATCACAACAGGAGAAGCTCAGTAATGCACACAGTCATCACTACCAAAGATTGCCTGAAGGGATTTAGAAAGATCCATCACCAGTTACCCTCGGACTTTACCATCACCCAGCCCCACACATCAGCTGGGGAAGCTGTCACAGCCAAGGACTGCAGAGCCACTCTGGACACTGGGAATTCCTGCAGCTGTGTCCAGCCACAGGTGAGGCTTCCAACCTCGCTGGGAGAGAGCCCAGCTTGGAGAGTGCTGAACAAACAAACTGACAGCACTTCCAGTGCAGGAACATCTGGATTCATTCTCCTCTTGGATTCTCCCAAAGCCTGTCCAGGGCTCAAGGAGGAACCAAGGGAGTTGACTTTGACCATACAGCCCCAAACCAGGCCAGATGTTGGATTTCATGGCCTTGTTTAGCTTCTAAATACAGAAAAGTCAATACATGTTTCACTAATTAGTGGATACATCTATCACAGTGCTAATGATCATGCATATTTCAGTAATGAGTAGATACAAAGATAACCTTTTGTTGGAAGGTTCATCAAGAGGTCACCTTTGGCTCAGGCCTGTTGTTCAGGCCTCAGTAAGGCCTCTTGTTCAGGCCTTGGCACTTCAGGGATGTGGTTTAGTGCTGGGCTGACAGTGCTGGGTGAACGGCTGGGCTTGATGAGCTCAGAGGTCTTTTCCAACAGAAAATATTCTAGAATTCCAGGATTCTATCTGCTGGATTTAGCTTGGTCCATGTTAGCAGCATTAGTTTGCTCAGAAAGTTCCCTCTTGGTCAGCTCTTGAGGCCTAAGGCTTCAGCTCCTTTATTCTGATATTTTATTCTTAGTGCACCTACTTGATCTTAATAGACGCAGTAACATCAGTACTTGAAAGCAAAATGAGCATAGCAAGTTTGTATTTTAGAAGGAAACACACAGTTAAGAGAGAACAACAGGATTTGCTCCTCTGAACATTAAACAGGTTACAGAGTAACACTTTTCTTCAGGGTTTAATACTCACAGGGCACATCTCTGCTCTCATTGACTGCAGGGTGAGTTTGATTTGGAAATATTTAGAAAGCTCCAGGAGTATTCAGCAGCTTTTCCTAGGAATTCTCCTGCAGACCCTTTTAGGGCACACTTGAGGAGAGATCCTTCTTCTCTTTCTTGGCCATGCGGCCCATGGCATTGCTGGTGATCTCCAGGGGTTCCAAAGAGGAAAAGTCCTGTTCCAAGGCACCCCTGAGCACAGGCTTCCCAAGGCAAGGCCTGCAAAAGGAAGGCATTGTGTTAAGAAAGGACAGTTCTCCAGTTCCAGTGCCTTCGTCTCTCTGCCTAAGCCTGAGTTAGCCTAGGTGGAAATCACCAGCTGCCCATGGGGACTCAAAGTCCACAGCACATGCATTTCAGGGAGTTTTAGCTTCAGGCAGATTCCTGTTGCCACTGCTGCCTTCCTGCAGGACGCTGGCAGAAGGTGCTTGTTTCTGTTCCAAAGTGCTTTGCACAGGCTGGGCTCTCTGGGC
Source organism: Lichenostomus cassidix (assembly GCF_008360975.1). Lineage (NCBI taxonomy): Eukaryota > Metazoa > Chordata > Aves > Passeriformes > Meliphagidae > Lichenostomus > Lichenostomus cassidix. Next base: position 1,295,792 of record NW_028147635.1, on the reverse strand, counting down.
TTGCATTAGAATGCAAACTGGGGAGGGTCACAGCCACCCTGGGATCAATTCCCTGCCTTGTCTTCACCCCAAAGCGGTGGTGCTTAGTCACTGAGGTGTTCATTCAATGGATTTATAAGTTCTAGTGCAGCGTCTTGCTGCCACAGGGAGCCTGAAATGCCAGGAGCTCGGGCTGTGCCCCCCAGCTGCCAGCCCAGCCCCACGTCGCTGCCGCACATCCCGGCAGACAGAGTGCACTGAGGAAAAGTCCTTTATTCCCACTGCAAACAGGTGTGGACGTTAGGAAACAAAGACAAATGAATGCAAGGCCTCCGGCCATGCCATCCGCCCTCTCCTCAGGCTCCTCCGTTCATCCTCCTGCCCTGAGGGCTGCGGGGGCGGGATGGCGTGGTGAGGGCAGCGCCGGGATGGTCCGGGCAGGGCTGGATCGTCCGGGCAGGGCTGGATCGTCTGGGCAGCTCTGGATCGTCTGGGCAGGGCTGGATCGTCTGGGCAGGGCTGCATCGTCTGGGCAGGGCTGGATAGTCCGGGCAGTGCCAGGATTTGTTGGGAAGCCCCTGGATTGTCTGGGCTGTGCCTGGATCCCCATGGCAACACTGGATCCCCCAGTAGCCCCCAGCTCCCTCCCAAACACACCCACTATCTGCTCTTTGGGAACATGATGATCTCCCAAATACACAGAACTGGTGAGAAACCTCATCAAGGAGTGTGATTGGGAAAAATGAAAATTCCTGCAGGAGAGGAGATGCATGGCAAAAGCATCATCCACCTTCCCTCAGCCCAGGCTGGGGCTGACAGCATCCACAGCACTGGGGCAGCTCGTGTCTGCTTCCTGAGGGAACTTTTTCCTCATCAAGTCAGATGAGGAATTTTTTCCTGATCAAGTCAGATGAGGAAGGAGAGGGCATTCCAGAACTCATTTCAGTGCTCCAGCTGAAATGTCTATTGAACTAAAGTGTGTATGGTGCCACTGGTCTGGTTTTGTGGAGTTCCCTTGTATACACTGGGCGACCACAAAAGAAAAAGAAAAAAAAAGTATTTAACAGATATCCTGCTTTTTTCAGTGACTGTTTCTTCTTGCAAAATCATTAAACTTTATTTCGAAGACTCAGCAAACTGTTTTTGTCACCTGCAGAGAGACCTAGAGGAAAGGAGACTGCTGCCCTGCTGTGGGAAAAATCCAAACATACAGTGGCAAAATATGGCCGTGAAGAACCCTGATAAACAGGGGAGAGCAGCATGTTTGGGAATGTTCTCATTTCCTTCTCCACGTGCCTCTGCCTGGGTGCTGCTTCAGGGATCCCCTGCTTGGTGCAATGATGAACATAAATTCACTCTTGATATTTCAGCCCCGGTTTTGTGTTTGTCCCTGCAAGCTACAGAGATATGATGTAAAAAGGAATAATTGACATAAATCTAAACTGCTTGAGCCACTTCTGTGGCACTTCATTTGCTTCTCTGTTCCACCCCTATGTTCAGGAATCTTTACTGGCCACCTGCCTTACACGACTTACACCTTCCACACCAACCAAGTGCTCCAGAGAAACCGAGCAGAGAGGTTGCTGCCAGCCAGGCCCCAGCAGAGTCAGGACATTGCCACGACACCAAATCAGCAGAGGAATTGAAGCCCAGAGTAATAAAGGCAGCCTGGCTGGTGCTTGGCTTCACTCCAGTTTGTCACAGCTGATTGGAAGGATGCCTCAGCCAAGAGCTCCAGGCAAGGCAGGGGGTTCAAAAGGAGGAGCAGAGACTGAACAGGGTGCTCTGCTTCATCTGCAAAACCTCTGGTGACGTGGAGGACATTCAGATTATAAATACAGGAGCTCCTGTTGGCCACAGGAAACTGGGCATATGGACCAGGCAGAGAAATGCACGGGAATGAAGGATGGCAGCTGTGAGGTGCTCAGCACCCACCTCAGTGGGCTGCAGCTGCCCTTGGCCTGAGCTTGGGAGGATCTTCCCTTTTCCTTTGGAACTCCCTGGCAAACACGGAGCCTTTCAGCCCACAGCAGTCCCCTCTGTGGGAGCACCAAGAGATTCACAGCCTCGCCAGGCTGGGTTGCCACCCTATGTGCTGCAGCTCCTGCCAGGCCTGCTCAGGGAGCACAGGCAGCTCTGCACACATCTATCTCCTGGGAATTGCTCACTTGGGAGGGAGCAGCAGCCAGAGACTGCAAAGACAAAGCAAGCATCTGCTTTGCTATCAACCCCAATGCCAGGCAGTGTCCTGCATGGCACGT
>NW_028147635.1:1237507-1293052 GCF_008360975.1 Lichenostomus cassidix | reverse complement strand
CCAAACCAGGCCAGATGTTGGATTTCATGGCCTTGTTTAGCTTCTAAATACAGAAAAGTCAATACATGTTTCACTAATTAGTGGATACATCTATCACAGTGCTAATGATCATACATATTTCGTTAATGAGTGGATACAAAGATAACCTTTGGTTGGAAGGTTCATGGAGAGGTCACCTTTGGCTCAGGCCTGTTGTTCAGGCCTCAGTCAGGCCTCTTGTTCAGGCCTTGGCACTTCAGGGATGTGGTTTAGTGCTGGGCTGACAGTGCTGGGTGAACAGCTGGGCTTGATGAGCTCAGAGGTCTTTTCCAACAGAAAAGATTCTAGAATTCCCGGATTCTATCTGCTGGATTTAGCTTGGTCCATGTTAGCAGCATTACTTTGCTCAGAAAGTTCCCTCTTGGTCAGCTCTTGAGGCCTAAGGCTTCAGCTCCTTTATTCTGATATTTTATTCTTAGTGCACCTACTTTATCTTAATAGACGCAGTAACATCAGTACTTGAAAGCAAAATGAGCATAGCAAGTTTGTATTTTAGAAGGAAACAGTTAAGAGAGAACAGGATTTGCTTCTCTGAACATTAAACAGGTTACAGAGTAACACTTTTCTTCAGGGTTTAATACTCACAGGGCACATCTCTGCTCTCACTGACTGCAGGGTGAGTTTGATTTGGAAATATTTAGAAAGCTCCAGGAGTACTCAGCAGCTTTTCCTAAGAATTCTCCTGCAGACCCTTTTAGGGCACACTTGAGGAGAGATCCTTCTCCTCTTTCTTGGCCATGCAGCCCATGGCGTTGATGGTGATTTCCAGGGGTTCCAAAGAGGAAAAGTCCTGTTCCAAGGCACCCCTGAGCACAGGCTTCCCAAGGCAAGGCCTGTGAAAGGAAGGCATTGTGTTAAGAAAGGACAGTTCTCCAGTTCCAGTGCCTTCACCTCTCTGCCTAAGCCTGAGTTAGCCTAGGTGGAAATCACCAGCTGCCCATGGGGACTCAAAGTCCACAACACATGCATTTCAGGGAGTTTGAGCTTCAGGCAGATTCCTGTTGCCACTGCTGCCTTCCTGCAGGACGCTGGCAGAAGGTGCTTGTTTCTGTTCCAAAGTGCTTTGCACAGGCTGGGCTCTCAGGGCTTGCATTAGAATGCAAACTGGGGAGGGTCACAGCCACCCTGGGATCAATCCCCTGCCTTGTCTTCACCCCAAAGCAGTGGTGCTGAGTCACTGAGGTGTTCATTCAATGGATTTATAAGTTCTAGTGCAGTGTCTTGCTGCCACAGGGAGCCCAAAATGCCAGGAGCTCGGGCTGTGCCCCCCAGCTGCCAGCCCAGCCCCACGTCGCTGCCGCACATCCCGGCAGACAGAGTGCACTGAGGAAAAGTCCTTTATTCCTACTGCAAACAGGTGTGCACGTTAGGAAACAAAGACAAATGAAAGCAAGGCCTCTGGCCATGCTGTCATGAGTGGAAACAGAGGGTACATAGATTTTACCAGTTGCCTAGGCCTATGACAACTAGTGACCAAACCTATTCAGAGTGACCAGCACCCCAAAGCCCAGTCTCACTCGTAAGTTCTTATAAAGACAGCCGATTTATGTCTAATGTAAAATAGATTATGGTTTATTAGACACAGGTGACAACGGAACAAAGAACTAGACAAATTTTACTACACAAAACATGAAAAGCTATTCAAAGCTAAAACAAACATATATATATATTGCCCAAAATAGGGAGATTAAAAACAATACAGCGCTGAAAATGAAAATTGTACCTATTAATATTATTGTAGCTAGCAAAGAAGAATACAATTCTGGAAACTGAATGCTTCTTACCAAATCCAATTTTTGGAGCTGGGGATGCACCAGATCCGCTCTCAATCCCTCGGGGAAGTAACCGCAGAGCCTGCGTCCAAAGCTCAGGGGAGAAACTTTTCTCGCGCTCCGACATCCATGTAGAAAGCTTCTGATTTTACTGACTTTTTCGTGGTGTTTCATAGGGAAAAGAGTGTGTATTTTGCGGTCACTTGAAAATTATTCACATTCTCTCAGTGTCTCGCTCTGAGTTCCAGACACCAGCATTGATAGTCAGGATTAAGCCATTGACTTAATCTGAGCCATCGATCTCGGCTAGCAATCAGGGAGAGAGAGAAGGGGGGGGGGGGGATGTCTGTCCTGCCACACATGCCATCCGCCCTCTCCTCAGGCTCCTCCGTTCATCCTCCTGCCCGGGCTGAGGGGGCGGGATGGCATCGTGAGGGCAGCACCGGGATGGTCTGGGCAGGGCTGGATTGTCCGGGCAGGGCTGGATTGTCTGGGCAGCTCTGGATCATCCAGACAGTGCTGGGATTTGCTGGGAAGCCCCTGGATTGTCTCGGCTGTGCCTGCATCCCCATGGCAACACTGGATCCCCCGGTAGCCCCCAGCTCCCTCCCAAACACACCCACTATCTGCTCTTTGGGAACATGGTGATCTCCCAAATATATAGAACTGGTGAGAAACCTCATCAAGGTGTGTGATCGGGAAAAATGAAAATTCCTATAGGAGAGGAGATGCATGGCAAAAGCATCATCCACCTTCCCTCAGCCCAGGCTGGGGCTGACAGCATCCACAGCACTGGGGCAGCTCGTGTCTGCTTCCTGAGGGAACTTTTTCCTCATCAAGTCAGATGAGGAATTTTTTCCTCATCAAGTCAGATGAGGAAGGAGAGGACATTCCAGAGCTCATTTCAGTGCTCCAGCTGAAATGTCTGTTGAACTAAAGGTGTGTATGGTGCCACTGGTCAGGTTTTGTGGAGTTCCCTTGTATACACTGGGCGACCACAAAAAAAAAAAAGGTATTTAACATATATCCTGCTTTTTTCAGTGACTGTTTCTTCTTGAAAAATCATTAAACTTTATTTCAAAGAGTCAACAAACTGTTTTTTTCACCTGCAGAGAGACCTAGAGGAAAGGAGACTGCTGCCCTGCTGTGGGAAAAATCCAAGCATTCAGGGGCAAAATATGGCCGTGAAGAACCCTGAAAAACAGGGGAGAGCAGCATGTTTGGGAATGTTCTCATGTCCTCCCCCATCTGCCTCTGCCTGGGTGCTGCTTCAGTGATCCCCTGCTTGGTGCAATGATGAAAATAAATTCACTCTTGATATTTCAGCCCCGGTTTTGTGTTTGTCCCTGCAAACTACAGAGATATGATGTAAAAAGGAATAATTGACATCAATCTAAACTGCTTGAGCCACTTCTGTGGCACTTCATTTGCTTCTCTGTTCCACCCCTGTGTTCAGGAATCTGTACTGGCCACCTGCCTTACACGACTTACACCTTCCACACCAAGTGCTCCAGAGAAACCGAGCAGAGAGGTTGCTGCCAGCCAGGCCCAGCAGAGTCAGGATACTGCCACGACACCAAATCAGCAGAGGAATTGAAGCCCAGAGTAATAAAGGCAGCTTGGCTGGTGCTTGGCTTCACTCCAGTTTGTCACAGCTGATTGGAAGGATGCCTCAGGCAAGAGCTCCAGGCAAGGCAGGGAGTTCAAAAGGAGGAGCAGTGGTGAGACTGAACAGGATGCTCTGCTTCATCTCCAAAACCTCTGGTGACGTGGAGGACATTCAGATTATAAATACAGGAGCTCCTGTTGGCCACAGGAAACTGGGCATATGGACCAGGCTGGGAAATTCACAGGAATGAAGGATGGCAGCTGTGAGGTGCTCAGCACCCACCTCAGTGGGCTGCAGCTGTCCTTGGCCTGAGCTCGGGAGGATCTTCCCTTTTCCTTTGGAACTCCCTGGCAAACACGGAGCCTTTCAGCCCACAGCAGTCCCCTCTGTGGGAGCACCAAGAGATTCACAGCCTCGCCAGGCTGGGTTGCCACCCCGTGTGCTGCAGCTCCTGCCAGTCCTGCTCAGGGAGCACAGGCAGCTCTGCACACATCTGTCTCCTGGGAATTGCTCACCTGGGAGGGAGCAGCAGCCAGAGACTGCAAAGACAAAGCAAGCATCTGCTTTGCTATCAACCCCAATGCCAGGCAGTGTCCAGTGTGGCACATTGTGGCATCCTGGAGCTTTCAGCTGCACAATCCATGTGGCCAAGCATGTGTCCTCTCAGGCTCCTTGTCTCAGGAGATTTTCAACCAGGCTGCAAGAGCTGCATTTGCAAATGTGTTTGAGTGCTGCAGCACCTCTGCAGGCACCTGACACAGCCAGTGGGATCCAATGTCCAGCAGGAAAATCCCCGTGTGCCTCACAATGAGTTCCACAAAACAGCCTGGCAGCTGCTGGCCTGCAGAACAGAGAGTTCTGGAAAATCTCCTTGGCATGGCTGAGAGCTCTGCTCCCTGCAGAGATCCTACAGAATGATCTCTGCACCAGGGCAGCTCTCTAGGAGGAGAAGTGGACACAAGAAAAGGAGCTTTTGCATCAGACCAAGGCCTTGTGGCACAAGTCACAAGCACTTGGTGTCCCTGCATCCCTCCCGCCCCAGGCAGCGCCTTTCTCCTCTGCCCCACACAGCACACACTGCAACGCCCCAGAGACCAAAAGGCTTCAGCCTTCAGCAGTTTCCCCCAAATCAACGACTACAGCGCAATGAAAACAACAAGCTCTTCTGATTTGTCAAATCCATCATTTATTTCAATAAAAGCATCTTGTGGAACCTGTTCTAACTGAGCAAGAGCTACAGCTCAGCTGCCTGAGGAACATATTCCAGGCCAAATGTTAAATAATATTATCTATCATTAAAAAAAGACCTCCCTAGCAGTTTTCTTTCCCAACTAATGTCTAGTTTAAACCTTTGGAACTTCTTACCTTGTTTAATTAATTAATTTAGTAATTTAGCTATTAGGGCTTAATTTTAATGAACTTAATTAGTTAGTTATTAATTTTTATTAATAATTCATTTTTTTTTGGTTCTTAATTAAACAGGAAAAGAGGGCATGAGAGGGCCTTTATCCAATTATCCTTAATTCTAGAAGAGAGCTCTACTAATATCTAGCCCTATTTTAACCTACAGAATTTAAGTCTAATAAATTCTCTTACTTTTGCTCCTCAAATTCTTGAGGCAGCAAGTACAATGGCACCTCAGTCTTGAGCCTCCTGGCCCTGCAGCAGATGGACATTGCCACCCAACTTGGTGGCATCTGCAGAATAACTGAGGGTGCCTTCAGTGGTCTTGTCCAGGTCATTGGAAATGTCACTGCCAATGTCAGGGTTTGGTTACTCAGACCAGAACCCTGACTTGCTTTGGCACTTGCTTTGGCACGTCTTGTTTCCTGGTCACCTCCATGTCACAAAGAAGGAGAAGCAGGTTCTTTGTTTGGGGCCTTGCCAGAGTGGTGAAGGTGCCTTTGAACCAGATTTTTTGGGGAAGGGAACCTCTCCATCCCAAGCCTGCCAGTCGCATGCCAAGAGCTGTGAGGGATGCCTGGGACAATGCAAAGGCACTGCAGATCCTCCAGCCAACACATCCACTTCCTGCAAGGCCTGGCTCAGGGGCTGTGCACAAACACACATGAAGCAAAGGAGAGCAAGGACAGAGCGTTCCAGAGCTCATTCCAGTGCTCATGCCTCTGTGGGTGTTACACCACTGGCATTCCAACAGAGCCATGGTGGGATGGCTCCTCTGACTGGAGCACTGGAATGAGGTGTCTGAGGCTCCCAAATGCCCTGAGCACCCTCCTGAAGTGGGACAGCTGCCACTCGGGGACAGCCACAGCCACAGCTGAGTGCAGGCCTTGCAGATGCTCAACCACCTGTGCCACTCTAGGAATTGCTGTCCCCAAGTGCCATCTGGAATGTCCCATAGGAGGGACCCTGAGTCACTGTCTGTCATCCTCTATCCTCCAGGCTGGGTGGCTGCATTCCGGCCACAAGTCACCTGGGAGGGACACAGAGCCACTGTCCTCGTCAGTGTTCCCACTCAGCTCTCTGTCTTCAGCCCAGGCCTCTAATGGGAGAGACCCTGAGCCACTCTCTGCCTCACTGCTCCAGCTCAGCTGTGTCTTCAGCCCATGACCAACATGGCAAGGAGCCTGAGCCATTCTCTTCCCCAGGCCTGCTGCTCAGCTCTGCATCTTCAGGCCATGCCTTGCCTGGAAGGGACCCTGAGGCTCTCTCTTCCTCAGTGCTCCAGCTCAGGTGTGTGATCTCTGCCCACTCTGTGGACAGCCCTGGCAAACTGCACACAGACCTGAGCTCCTCAAAGCTGGATCCCTCTGTGGTTGGTGCCTCTGACAGGCATGGCTCTGCTTCTGCTCCTGCCCGCTGCCCACCGAGATCTTCCAGCTGGCTGGGTAAGGGGTTTGGTGGGCACTGGTGCATAACTGGGTATGGAGTTGAGGCCTTTTCCTTGCTGTGAGGGGCTCTGATGGGCAGAGCTGGGCCTTGGCTTGTGGCTGTTCATGGATGAAGTTTCCTGTGCTCTGCCCAGGCCTGGCAGGGCCTCACAGGAGGTCTCTCTTCTCCACTTCTTCAGCTTGGGTGTCATTCATGTTCCCCTTGACAGTCTTCCTCCAGGATGACACAGGCGTTTTCCTCAGTCTCTGGTTCTGCCAGCACAGCCCCTGCTGCTGCCCCTGCCCCCTGCCCACCCAGAGCTTCCAGCTGGCCGGGCTCCGGGCTGGGGGGGCAGCAGGGGCTGTGCGGGGCAGCTGCCCGGCTCTCCGGCCCCAGTGCGGGGGCTGCTGCTGCCGTCCCTGTCCCCGTGCCCTGATGCGGGGGCCGCCGTGTCCCCGGCTGCTGGCCGCGTCGCCGGATCACAGCCGCCATCCCGCTCAGGATGGCACGGGAGCCGCGCCGCAGCGAGCGCAGCAGAGCCTGGCCGCGGCCCCTGGGGCTGTGCGGGGCTGCCCGGCTCTCTGCTGCTGCCGCCTGCGCCACAGAGGCAGCACAGGAGTCACGGTGCTCCTCAGCTTCCTGCGGGGCTGCCCGTGACTCGCACTTGGACAGCTGCACGGAGCAGGAGAAGGATGAGGACCAGCTGGCCCTCTGCGGTGCAAACGGCCCCCCTGGCACAGCAGCTCCCTCCGTGACCGCAAGCCCGCCCCGAGCCCCGAGGCAGCTGTCTGCTAGCCCATCCCTCACCTTCTGCCTTCTGCCAAACATCAGCCACTTCTTCTTGGGCTGCACGTCGCTGCTCATCTCCTTGTCCGTGGACATCTTGGAGTCGCTCCGATGCTACCCTAGCCCGGGGAGATGCTGTCTCCAGACGGAGCTGCTCCCCTGGCAGTGAGCACCCCCAGCCATTTGGTGCCCTTTTATAGCCTCCCGCTCACGCCGTGTCCCCAGGTGTCACAATGGGCTCTGGGCACACGCAGCCACACGTCACAAAGGAGCCTGCAAGGCGCTGCTGTCCCCACGGGCCACTCCCCAGCAGCCCCAGGACAGCGGCGGGCTAGGGGGGCTCAGAACCAGCTGCAACCCGGCTGGAACCGGCTGGGACAGCAGTGTGCAAAGAGGGCGGTGACAGAGCTGTCACACAGCCTCTCGCAGGGACACATCAGGGACTGCAAAAGCAATCAGTGCATGTGCCACAGCTTTAAAAAACTGGGTTTGCACATCATGCAGAGCTGTAAAGCTGTAGAAGGTATCACTGCAGGCTTAAATTTGTTTGTAAATAATTTGAAGGTAAAATTATTGTGGAAAGTGTTCAAAAAATCCATTTTATGTCTGAAAAATCATTTTCTAGTGTCTGTTAACTCTGATAATTGCACACTCAGCAGAGAATTCCCTTCTCAAATCGGGATAGAAGCCCCACTGAAAAATGCAGAGGCTCTTGCACATGGAACATGTGCAAGCCCAAGTTTAGGGTCAAGAACTTTGGTGTGCAAATACTGGGCTCATTGGGAAAAAGGTTTTCCTTCCACCATAGCTGAGAATTCCATCATTTGCCCCTTTAGAATGCTGAATAAAAGAGAGGAGAACTACCATGGTTCAGGAGGCAAAGGAAAGAACTCCAGAGATGAGCTGTTGGAATACAATTTCTAAAATGGCTGAAATGTTCACACAGCTCCATTTGAAACTGGGAAATTGCAAGAGGAAGTGATGGTGAATCCTCCCATTTCGGAGGGCTTGGATGGGCTCTTGGGAAGGACTTGTTCCCTGGGAGGGTGGGGAGGCCCTGGCACAGGGTGCCCAGAGAAGCTGTGGCTGCCCCTGGATCCCTGCAAGTGTCCAAGGCCAGGTTGGACACTGGGGCTTGGAGCAGCCTGGGATAGTGGAAGGTGTCCCTGCCCATGGCAGGGGGTGGCACTGGATGGGCTTCAAGGTCCCTCCCAACCCAAACTGTTCTGGGGTTCCACGATTCTCTGGTTCTGTAAACTACTGTGAAACATTTCACATCAGCGTGGAGAAGTCAATTCCATCCTGCTTAGAGATCCAAAGGATAATATTTGATGTATTTCATCTGTTAGGATGTTGTCATAACTCTGGAACAGGAGATTCGTCTCAAATGTAATAGTGGGATCCTAAAATCTTTCAATATAAGGATTTAATGTGTGCCATCTACAAATGATGACTCTGAATGAGGCTGCATGTGACACCCTCCACTATTAATTTAACAATTAATTCTTCAGGATATTTGAATGACAGTGAATTTCCTGTCATTCACAAACTCTGACACTGAACTTTCTTGAAAGTCAGAATGGAAACCAAGTTGGATTTACCTCTCCAAAAGGCAACATATATTTTACAACTTTCAAATTATCAACATGTGAAAGTAGAAGAAGAGCCCAGTGAAGCAAATTAGGAAGAACAGAGCTCTCTAAGGGATCCCTGAATATTTCTTCACAGTAAATCACAAGAGCTCTCTTAAGCATTGAGTAAATGCTTAAGTAAATTGAGTACCTATTAAGCATTGAATAAATAAACATCTGTGATTTCCAGGCTCATTGTCATGCAAGTTTTTTAAAGTTATCCATAAACCCTTTAAATATGTTTGGCATTTCTATCTCTTAGAAGCTGCAGGAAAACTTTTGTTGCACTCCTTGAGGTGAATAAAACATAAACTTGTTCTGAAATATTGCAAAGCAAAGCACAGACAATTGGTGTCTTGGTTCAACCCAGGCAGCACCTCACAGCCCCTCGGTCGCTCCCCACCAGTGGGATCAGGAAGAGAGTTGGGAGGGTAAAAACTGGAGTGGGTTGAGATCAAGGCACTTGAACAGGGAAAGCAAAAGGCACCACATGAGCAAAGCAAAAGAAGGAATTCCTTCAGCCCTTCCCAGGGCTGGGCAGCTGTTCAGCACCTCCAGGAGGGCAGGGCTCCATCCCACAGAACAGTGACTTGGGAAGACAAAAGGCATCCTTCCAAACGTCCCCCCTTCTTCCCCCCACTGCATATCCTGAGCATGAAGTGACATGGTCTGGGATATCCCTGGGGTCACAATGATGCCTTAATAATTTTGGGGTTTTTTTCTCTTCATTTGTCTGTAACTTGGTGTAGTTCTGTGCTCTTACAGAATGCTGAAAACCTCTGTTCCCAACACATTTATCCAAAACAAAGCTCTCTGGATAGAGATTCAAGGACATATTTGTTACCCTGGGGCCAGAAAATATCTAAACAACAGTGGAAAGTGGGGAGCAGGGCCTGGGGTGGTCAGTGTCATCACCTGAAGGTGTGATTAGAGAATTAGGGACCAATATGCTAATAAGACAAAACTTATAAAAGGTAAAGAATTCGTGAGCTGGTGTCCATTTTGGGTGTAGTCCCCAAGGGAGACTTAGCTTGCCCGAATATACCTTGAAGGACGTGAATAAATTTGTCCACGTTTTATACACCTAATTGTTTTGGCTTCTGTTTCAGGTAGCCTGTTCCAGGCATCAGAGTCATCCAGAGATAAAGGACTGAATGTCTGCTGTGACCCATGAGAGCTCTGCAGCCCCAGGGGACACAGCAGGGACAGGGAAAGGAGTGTGGGCAGTGCCTCCTCTGACCCTCAGGGAACTTCCAGAGGAGGATCCAGGGCAGCCCCAAGGTCAGCTGGCAGGCCTGGAACAAGGCAGGCAGCTCTGAGCAGCCTCCATGGCCCCAGCAGAGCTCGTGTGGGAGGGCTGAGTGCAGGGAGCACCATCAGCTGCCTGTGTGTCCCAGCTGGAGCAGCAGAGCCCAGCAGAGGCAGCCCATGGCCCCGGGCAGCACAGCCCCCGTGCTCTGCAGAGCAGCACCCCCAGCTCTGTGGGGCTGTGGGGAGCAGGGCAGGGGCTGCAGCAATGGCTGCTCAGGCCAGCACAGCTGTGATCCCCTGGGAAAGGCTCTGTGGGCAGCTGGGTTGTGCCAGGAGAAGAGCAGGAGCCCTTGTGTGTGTGCACAGGAGTCCTGGCAAGAGCTGGGGCACCAGGAGCTGCCTGAGGAGCCCCGGGGCAAACTCTCTGCTGCTGTCCCGGGCAGTGGGGCTGTCCTGGGGCTGCAGGAGATGCCAGAGCTGAGGATCTCCTGAGCATTCCAGACACAGAGTCACTGTCCCTGACCTCCATTGCTTCCCATTCTTGCTGCAGGGCCAGATAGGACTGGGCTGCTCTGCTGGGCTGGGGCAGAGGTAGGGAGAGGCTGGACTGGGCAGTGCCAGGAAGAAGAAAACAATGGACCCTTGGTTATACAAGTCCAGGCAGTGTCAGAATGGTTCCATGGAGCCCCAGAGAGTCACAATGATCTCCCTTATTCCATGGGCCCCCAGAGTGTCACAGTGTCCCTTGGTTGGTTAGGGCCCCATGATGTCACAATGGCCCCTTGCTTCCATGAGGCCTTGCAATGTCACAATGGTCTCCTTATCTTCATGGGGCCCCACAGTGTCACAATGGCACCTTGGTTCCTTTAAGCCCCACAGTGTCACCATGCTCCCCTGGGTTACACGAAGCCCTGCAGTGTCACGATGCCCTTTTGGTTCTATGGGGCCCTCAGTGTCTGTTTTGCTGGTGGGCAGTGTCAGTACCAACAACAGAGACACCAACTGAGGGAACAGTGTAATTTAATATCACACAAAAGTGCAAAGAATTAAAAAAAGGATAAACTCAGCAATGCAGAGAATCATTAGCAAAGAATTACAAAAGGATAAGATGGACAATGCACCCAGTCATCTCTACCAAAGATTGCCTGAAGGGATTTAGAAACATCCATCACCAGTTAGCCTCAGACTTTACCATCACCCAGACCCACACATCAGCTGGGGAAGCTGTCACAGCCAAGGACTGCAGAGCCACTCTGGACACTGGCAATTCCTGCAGCTGTGTCCAGCCACAGGTGAGGCTTCCAACCTCGCTGGGAGAGAGCCCAGCTTGGATAGTGCTGAACAAACAAACTGACAGCACTTCTAGTGCAGGAACATCTGGATTCATTCTCCTCTTGGATTCTCCCAAAGCCTGGCCAGGGCTCAAGGGGGAACCAAGGGAGTTGACTTTGATCCTACTCCCTCAAACAAAACCAGATATGGCCTTGTCCAGTTTCTAAATACAGAAAGGTAAAACCAGGTTTCACCAGTGAACAGATACATAGATCATATTACTAATAATGTTTCATTAATGACCAGATACAAATACAACCTGTGGTTGGAAGGTTCATCTAGAGATAGCTTTGGCTCAGGGCCTGTTGCTCAGGCCTTAGTTCTTCAATCAGTCCCTTGACCTACAGATGAACGTCAATCTTCATAATAATTGTTTTAATAACAGAACCTTAGATTTAAGTATTTGGCATAATGGCATTGTCTCTTGATCTTCAATTCAGTGCTGTTCAAGTTCATTACTCAGAGCTATGATTAACATTCCTTTAAAAACATGCCTAATTAGTTGCTATTCTCTATGTTATTTATGAATTCTTCTTTTTTTCTTGAGACTGTGTCTCTTTTCAGACAAGTCTCAGTGCTCCATTTTTCAGCACAAAGTGTCACAACAACTCTAACATGGAATCATAACACACCAAGTGCAAACACTACAATGATTACAGTCACTGCCACAAATGCATTTCACAGCAGCCTCCAATTTGGCAGCCATGAAGCCAATCCCACCAGGGAGAATTTTCCTCTTTCTGCCACTCTTCTACTGCTCTTTCTATCAAGGTCATTCCTGACTGTTGGACTCAAACCCATCACTGATACAAGTGCAACATTCCTGTCCTAGAATAGCACAGGTTCCTCCCTGGACAGAAAGCAGATAATCCAAGGCCATGTAGTTCTGTAGAGCTCCAATTCGTGTTTGTTGGAGCTCACAGGATGTGCTATTCAATATTTTTGTAGTATCATTTGCTATTTCTTCTAATAATCGATTTAGCTCCTTAATGTAAAGTCTACAGGACAAAGCAATGTACATGGGACACAGGGTGAACCAGAATCTTTGGCTTTCTGAAATCAAAGGCACTCTTGGGGTGGCAAATGTTCCCTTGGCCCCAACTCTTCCCTGTGGTTGTTGCCAAAGTACCCAAAAGGGTGGCACTGCAGCTGAGAGTGGTGTAACACTGACCCTGAGCAGCTCCAGCACCCCAAGCTCTATTGACGTGAGTGATGTTCAAGCACAGAAATCCATTCACATTCTGGCCTCTAATTATAACAGGGTAGGTTTGTCCTGAAGGCAAATCCTAGTGAATCCTGTAAAACTGACAAATGTATTCCTTTGTTCCACAGAACACTTTTCTTTAATTATCCCTTCACTGGCTCTGTTACGAGTCAGAGCCCATTGAGAGAGTTCTGCCACCCTGTAGCGTGGGCCCTCCAAGGGAATCCTGTTCCTCCCAACATTAGTTGAGAACATACCCAGCAATTAGTTACAATGAGTACTTTCCTAACTTTGATCTTTACATTTTCATAAGAATTCTTATGACTAATCCCTTGGTGAAACTCCAGAGGTGTTTCTGGCAAACAAAGATTCTGGTTGACTATCAAGATACAACTTACAGACATAAGCAGTACTTTAGTGACGAGGTTATTCATTCTTTTTCCTCAATCTCATTCAGGTCAGGAACAATAATTCCATTGTCCATGGAGCTGGCTCCTTTTTAATTCCACAATAATGCCCCAAGGTCCTTTGCTGTTCAGCTTCACCGCGGTGTCTGTGGGTAACAAGGCTTGGTGGGATCCTTTCCCCTTTGGCTGGAGAGCTGCCAGGTCCCAGTCCTTGAGGTGCTCCAGGCTCCTGGCTGGAATTCCTGTGGAAGGCACTCAGGGTCACATCAGCCTTCACATGGAGCCCTGTGGATCAGAGCATTTTCCAAAGGGAACGTTGGGGCAAACAGAGAGATTTGGTCTGGCAGGATCTGTGAAACAACATCCTGTAACATCTACTTGTTCTCCCATAGAACACTTGGCTGCAGGGACATATTCCCATTGTTCCTGCCCAGGTTTCAGGATTAAAACTGCATTGGTTTTCCCCAGAGCTGTTCCTTCAGCTGGCTCAGGAGGGTCATTTGGGCTCTGGACCCACACCTTGGCTCCATTATTAGGACTGCTGGATCAAAACCCTTTATCTCACAAATAGCAGTTGATTTGAAGTGGATCTCCTTTTTTCACAATTGTTTTTAAAACTACAATATCAATAATTTTGCTACCCTGTCATGGGGTTGAATAATCCAATCTTGTTCACTATTGTTTAATAGAATTGCTTGAATTTCTCCTTGATAATCTCCATCAATTCCTCCTCCCATCACATGAACACTTTGCAAGGCCAAGCTTTAGTGAGCAGTTATCAAACCAAAGTGTTCTGGAGGAATCTGAATCCCTGGTTTGGTATTGATAACTCTCATTTGCTTCTGATTTATCCTAATTAATTCCAATACACAAAGGTCCTGCAGCCCTGCAGCCTCTGGGGTGGCCCTGCAAGGAACCATCACACCCAGAAGAATTTCCCAGGAAGTTCAAGTCTCACTGTCCATGGTTGGATTTGCAAACTGGGGGTAGCCATGCACATCAAGGGTTTCCATGTCCCCAGTGGGCTCATTGTTAAGGATATGGAGCACATCTGTGAGAGGAGTTCTCTATCAGGACATATTCCCATCTCCTCATTTTTTCATCTGCTCTTGTAACAACTCCTTCATCTGTTCAACCAGACCTGCAGCTTGTGGACAGTCTGGTATGTGAAAAACCCATCAGTCTTAAACACTTTATATTTCACAGTAACAGAAAAAGCATTCCACATCACAGTATCAGCAAACCCTATAAAAATAGCCAATTTGATCCCTTCCTCCTGTATTTATTGTAAACAATCTTGCAAATTTTCCTATTGACTTTTGGGTCCTGGGCAATAATTTTCTGTAGGGTATTTGGTGTTACATCCCTGAGCAGCCAAAGCTAACAAATTAGTAGTGTCAGCATTTTTTCATATTGTGTGTATATATATATATATATATATATATATATAAAAAAAAAATTTTATTGTGCTATTTATATTTACATTAGAAAAGTTTTAATTATTTATTAGGCTTTTATTATTATAATATTTTATATGTATAGAGTTATTAGTTATATTACTCTTTTTTCACTTGTACAAACAAATCAGAGCTCAAGATTAAAAACTTCTTCTCTCATTCCATGTTGGAACATTCCACCAATCATTCCCTCTGTGGGTGCTGTTTCCAATGTGCTGTTAAAAAAACCCATGTATGTCTTCCCAAATTAAAAAAGTTCTTTTCCTTTTTCAGGTATGCAATTTTTGGATGCATTTTAATGCATCCAGCAGATCAGCTGCTTTTAGCTGACTTCCCCATTGCTCACACGGTGCTCTGATCTCAGCCCACTCCAGAGCCAGTGAACTATAGGGAAGGTCTTCCCAACCAGCAATCTTGGATGGGACCAATTCCTTACATTTATATTTAAAAAGTGACATTTTGCTGTGATCTGAACAGACTATGCCAATGTTGTTTTGCCAGTGGGCAGGGCCAGCACCAAAGACACAGACACCAACTGAAGGAATCAGTGCAATTTCCTATAGTTCAAAGCAGCAAAGAATCACAACAGGAGAAGCTCAGCAATGCACCCAATCATTCCTACCAAAGATTGCCTGAAGGGATTTAGAAAGATCCATCACCAGTTAGCCTCAGACTTTACCATCACCCAGCCCCACACATCAGCTGGGGAAGCTGTCACAGCCAAGGACTGCAGAGCCACTCTGGACACTGGGAATTCCTGCAGCTGTGTCCAGCCACAGGTGAGGCTTCCAACCTCGCTGGGAGAGGGCCCAGCTTGGAGAGTGCTGAACAAACAAACTGACAGCACTTCCAGTGCAGGAACATCTGGATTCATTCTCCTCTTGGATTCTCCCAAAGCCTGGCCAGGGCTCAAGGAGGAACCAAGAGAGTTGACTTTGACCATACACCCCCAAACCAGGCCAGATGTTGGATTTCATGGCCTTGTTTAGCTTCTAAATACAGAAAAGTCAATATGTGATTAACTAATCAGTGGACACATCTATCACAGTGCTAATGACCATGCATATTTCGGTAATGAGTGGATACAAAGATAACCTTAGGTTGGAAGGTTCATCGAGAGGTCACCTTTGGCTCAGGCCTGTTGTTCAGGCCTCAGTCAGGCCTCTTGTTCAGGCCTTGGCACTTCAGGGATGTGGTTTAGTGCTGGGCTGACAGTGCTGGGTGAACGGTTGGGCTTGATGAGCTCAGAGGTCTTTTCAAACACAAAAGATTCTACAATTCCAGGATTTTATCTGCTGCATTCAGCCTCGTCCATGTCAGCAGCATTACTTTGCTCTGAAAGCCCTCTTGGTCAGCTCTGGAGGCCTAAGGCTTCAGGCCCTTTAGCTCCTGGTGCTAAGCTGCTCATGCTGAGCAAGACGACTCAGAGAGAAGAATACAGTTCATCCAATTCCTTCTGGGACACTGAGAGGGGAGGATGTGAAAACAGGAGCATTGCTTGGTGTCACCTCCTCTCTGCCCTTCAGGCCTTTCAGTGCTCTGAAACAGCCAAGAGCTTTCTTCAAGAGTGCAAGGAAGCAGCTGTTCCTTCTGCCAGGTCTGGCTCTCTCCAGTCCCTGCACTTGACTGCTTTTGTCCCTCTTGCTGTGCCCTCTGTTCCCCCTCTGCTCGCTGGCTGCTGCCCAGGACTGTGGAACTGGCCCAGATCAAGTGCTCGAGAGCCTCATTTCTCTGTCCTTGGAGCTGCCTGGGCACAGCAGCCTTTTCCATCTGCAAGCTCCATATGGACAGGGAGTGCCCAGCTCCGTTCCTTGCACAACCTCCAGGAGCCCAGGGCCTGCCATCTCAAGTCCCTGCTGGCACTGAGGGCTCCCAGGTGCCTCAGGCTGCTGTGACACCACTGCAAACAGGAGGCAAGAGTGGCAGGGGCTGTGCTCAAAGTCACCTCCATTTGCTGCTGCTGCTGCTGCTGCTGCTGTGGGGTCATTTGTCCAGCCCTGCCCCAGACTCAGGGATCAGCTCCAGGCCCTGCTGCTGCTCCCTCGGGATCAGCCAAAATTTGGTTGTTGCTCTCAATGCCAGCAGAAGCAGTGGCTGAAGCAGCAGGTGCTGACAGTGCCCCAAGCCCCGGGGCCAGCGGGAAGGGAGCTGCTTCACATGAGAACCAGAAGCAAAGGACATTTCTTTTTTACGACATGTTTTCTGTTTTAAGAAAAAAAGAATAGAAAAAAACCCTAGATGAAATATGAAAGATAAAAGCAAAACTCAGATGTGTAGTGTAAAATCTTCTGTAACCTTGGATTAAGAGGTAACTGATCTTTTGTAAAAGTGAGCTCAGTTATTTACTTTGTCAATGTGCCAACAGCATGGATCTATCTTACTGATACTCAGCAGCCTTTTTTAATAGATTTTGGGGTTTGTTTCCCATATTAAGTTATTTTAAATTGTGGTTGAAGCAATAGGAAATTGATTGTGCTCTGCCAGCTCTGAGCAGGACTGGGAATCCAGATTCTGTTGATCCCCATCTCATTAAGAAGATGCCCTTCCTTCTCACCCTGTGAATGAGCTATGCATTCCCTTTGAAATTGTCAGAGGTTTCTTAAAGATGCAAAGTCCCACTTACAGCTTTTTGCTCTGGTTTGGAAGTGGAGAAGGTCAATTCTTCATTCACCAACTCCAGACTGCACTGCCTTAGGAACAACAGCCCACTCGCCAGGTTTGGCTCACTCGTGGCACTTCTAGAGGAGGAAGAAAGTGCAATTGCACAATTCCAACCCAAAAGGAATGAAGAGTGGGACAGACAAAACATCCTGTGGACATACAGGCATTCAGCTGGGACTGTGGAGTGTTGGGGTTCTTGCCAATTGGATGTGTATCCCTCACTGCAATCTCTGGGCCTGCAGGAGAGTCTCACTCACCTGCACAAGCAGAAAGCTCAGTCGGTGTGCTCAGAACAGGCTCATCTGATCCAGAGCTGTCAGAGCAATGGGAGGGCAGAGCAGGCCCAGCCGTGCTCAGGGCTGAGCCCCAGCAGAGCCCTGGCAGAGCCCAGAGCAGCCTCAGCATCCACAGAGCCCTGCTGGAAGGAGAGAAACCAGAAACTGCCCGTCAGCTGAAGGCTCCTGTCCCCCTTGTCCCAACTGCCCCCAGTGCCCAGGCCATGCTGGCTGAGCTCAGAGCTGTGCCCAAACCTCCCCATCATTGCTGCCTGTGGGAGGAGAGCAGGAGGGCAGGACATGTGCCCACCCTCCAGCCAGCCATGGCAGATCCACCTCCTCAGCAGCTGCCCAGAGCCAAAGAGCAGCTTGGCAGATGACTGAAGAAGTTGTTGCATCCACCCCAGCCAAAGGGGAAAACTTTTGGGGCCAGCCAGGCTGTGCAATGCACAGATGTGGGAGCATCCCCCTGGCTTTGAACTCACCTGTAAATCAGGTGTGGAGTGTGTCTTTGAAGAAAATGCCACAGTCAAAGCTGATAATCTTCAGCTTGCTGGTGGTCAGGTTGAGGTAGAGGTTGTCATCCTTGAAGTCCTCCTTTGTGTCTCCAGCTGCAGCTCCACCTGGTACAGCATCTCCAGGGGCTCCTGCTCCTTCCCTGGGGGCCACACCAGGCTGTCAGTGTTCTGCCCAGGGCCCCAGACAACAATGAACCAGGACAAGCAAAACCAAGGTGGATGGTGGCCACCAGTGCTTGCCAGAGCAGATCTCCAGCTCAGCTCCAGCACAAGAGCTGTGAGTTCCCTGATGATCCCTGCTCAGAGCTACAGGCAGGTCAAAAAACATCTGGTTTGCTTTGCTTCTGATTGCCAAAAGATATGTGGAGCTGTTACCTGCCAGGCCCCTGGACCAAACTGTGCACGTGCATCTCTCCCATCTTCTAGGGCAGATGAACATCTTGCATCCAAGGATCGTTGAAGAGGTCCTCCAGCGATGGCCTGTCCATGGGTTGCATGGACAAACACCTCCTAATGACATCTTGGCACTCTGAGAAGAAAAACCAGAAACTGCCAGTCAGTTGGAGAAGGCTCCTGTCCACTTTTCCCTCCCTGTTCCCATGCTCAGGCCATCCTGGGTGTGCTAGAACTGTGCCTAAACTTCCCCAGGCATTCTCTGTTTTGGAGGAGGGCAGGAGAGCAGGACATGTGCCTCCTCCTCAGCAGCTGCCAGAGCAGGATGCTCATGAGCCTGCTGCTCTCTCCCAGCACTGGTATTCCCCCTGTGCCACAGAGATGAGGATCCACCTTGAGAGAGCCGTCGTGGGAACAAGATCCGCCCCCAGATGATCTCCTGGCCCCTCCTGAATGGGTGCTTCCCGACGACCAGCTGGTACAGCAGGAGGCCCAGGGTCCAGATCGTTGCTGCCCCACCGTTGTAGCATTTGAGGTGGATCCACTCTGGTGGGCTGTAGGACAGGGTTCCTGTGGAATACAGATGGAGTTCATCAAGGGATGCTGCTGCTCCCAGAGCCTCACCCCACATCCCTGGGCATGCAGGGGCTGCAGCAGTGGCACACAGGGTGACCTGCTGCCCTCTCGCCAGCACCTGTGACTCGTGTACAAACTTGGGGTTGGAAAAGAAGCCACTGCTGCTGGAATGAGGCAGCAGAAGCCCTGGGGAGGTCCAACCACGACACGCAAAATAAAACCATTCCCAGAGGTGGGAAAAACCACTCTCATCCCTCTCTGCCTTGGCCCCAAAAAACAATTATAAGCCAAGGCAAACAAGGGGAGTGGAGCAGTCCAAGACCTTCCTCGCCTGCCTACCAAACTGGCTGGGGCATGGGGTCTGACACCCCTCACTGCTACACTCATTGGGGTTTGTCAGACTGACTGCCCCAGCCCCAGCCCAGCCAAGGGCAGAGTGGGTGGTGAAGGTGGTCAACAGGGCTGCAAGCTCCCCCTTCGACCCCCACCCAAAAGTAACTTGCCTGAAGAGTTAATCCCATGCCTGGCAGCTATAGGAGAAGCCCTGGTGCTACACCCAGGCTGGACCATGAGATGCCCAGGAGCATCCCCTGGGAAGGCTCACCTGCAAATTGGGTGTAGGCTGTGTCTTGGAGGAAGGCGCCACAGCCAAAGTCGATAAGTTTCAGCTGCATGGTGGCCAGGTCGAGCAGGATGTTCTCGGGCTTGATGTCCCTGTGCAGCACCCCGCAGCTGGTGCAGTGCTGCACAGCCTCCAGCACCTGCCGGAACATCCCCCGTGCCTCCTCCTCCGGCAGGAACCTCCGCTCCGCCAGGAAATCCGACAGGTCCTGACAGCGCTCCGGACGCTCCAGCACCAACAGGTAGTCGTCGGGGAGCTCAACCCACTCCAGGAGCTGGATGACACCAGCACAGCCAGTGGACACCTTGTGCAGCAGCACGATCTCCAGGGGCGCACGGGTGCCATCGGGCTGCGGGAGGAACACGATGTCATCAGTGGGGCTGAGGCCATGCCAGGGCTCTGGGACCCCTCACCCAGCCCGGGATGCTCTGCGCCCCCCGCTCACCCCACGCCCGCTCTACCTCCCTCGAGGCGTCCTGGCAGCTCCCACCCTGCCGGGCCCCGGCTTATCCCCGCCCGGCACGGCCCGGGTTCTGCCGCTGGCCCCGCTCACTCACCAACTCGCCCCAATGATGGATGCGGTTCCGCGGTACACATTTGATGGCTACCTGCGAGCAAGAGAGAGCAGCGGGCTCAGCTCGCCGCCCGCCCTGCCGAGCCCCACCCTCCTCCTCCTTCTCCTCCTCCTCCTCCTCCTCCTCCGCCCGCCTCCAGCCCCGCCACTCACCGGGGCGCCGTCCGCTAGCCGCGTCCCCGCGTAGACGCTGCCGAACCCGCCTGTGCCGAGCAGCGCACCCAGCCGGTACCGCTCCTGCAGGGCCTCCTGCGCCTTCCCTGCGGGCGACACGCGGCCGTCACCGCTCGGCCCGGGGCCACACACGGCCCCCGACCGCCTCTGCACCGCCCCGGGCCGGGCATGCCCCTCTGAACGGGGCACGGGCGGCTCGGGGACGGCGGCCGGACTGCCGAGCTGCGGAGCTCGGGCCGGGGAAGGCGCAGCGGAGGCGGCGGGAGCTGCCGAGCCGCGCGTGTCCTCCTCGGCTTGGAGCCGAGACAGCCGGGGCCGCCGCCGCCGGGACCGCCGCCGGGACCGCCGCCCGCACAGGCGGAGCCAAGGACAGGCGATGCTGCCCCAGCCGTGGCCACTGAGGCCCGCCCAGCAGCGCCACAGCCATGCCGGCGACAGCCGGGCGGAGCCGAGAGCGCGGCGGGCCGCCCGGGGGCGGGAAGGGGGCAGCCCCGGCCGGGGCTGGGGGCGGGCCGGGCGCATGGCCCCGCCCGGCAGGGGGAGAGGGAGCCCGCGGAAGGAGGGGACACAGGGAAAGGGACACCGGGAGAGGCTGCGGGACAGGGGGAGAGGGAGAGGAGGAGCAGGAAGGAGAAAGGGACGGAGAGGGTCCTAGAAACTCTTCCTTAGCTGCCGCCGCTGCCGCCGCTGCCGCCGCTGCCGCCGCTGCCGCCGCTGCCGCCGCTGCCGCCGCTGCCGCCGCTGCCGCCGCTGCAACTGAAGCTCCGGGGCAGTTAGTCCGAGTCTCCGTTTGTCCGAGTGGCCGTTTGTCCGAGTGGGCGTTAGTCCGAGTGGCCGTTTGTCCGTTCCCCGCTCGCCCCCGCGCACCCCACGGCCGAGCCCCGCGCGCCCCCGGGGGCAGCCCCTGAGTCTGTCCAAACACGGGAACTTTGCCGTGTTCAGCCCACATCCAGAGGCTTGACTGCTGCACAGTGGCACAGCAATCCCCTTGGCTGCTCTGGGCATTGTCCCTGCTGAGGGTCAAACACTAGCAGAGCACATTCCCTGTCTCCAGAATTCATACCTGACCCAAGCACTGCACTTGTGTCTCCAGCATTGCTTTCCAAGCAGAACAGGGGAAGACAAACTGTGTGTAACTCATGGTATTACAGAGAGTCTAAAACATGCTAAGTCATGGATCTTCGAGGTGAGATCCATTTGCAATTAATGGCATGGAGAAGTAGTGCAACATGGAAATGGGGAGCACAGAAATAAATAGAGGAAAACATCTCAGATTGTTTCTTTGCATTTTCATTTCACTTCTGGAAAGCTGTTTCAGTTTTCCAGGAATCTTCTCCACAGTCCTGCTTGCTCTTTTCAAGAACCTTTCCTGGAGGGAATGAATTGCAGCGATTATTGGGCTGCGCTGGGCCTGGCCAGGTGCCTGGTGCCACCAAAGCCACTCTGTCACTCTCCTCACAGGTGCAGGACACAGAACTCAGGAGGAAAGGCTCGTGGGCTGGGATAAGGGCAGGGAGAGGTCACTCACTGGTCACTGTCAGGGGCACAACAGACACAAGCTAGGGAAATGAATGGAATTGATTTCCAAGCAAATCACAGTATGAGAAGGAGAACTAAAACAAACCCTAACAAAACAGTTTCCCCACCGCTTCCTCCTTCCCAGGCTCCCAGCCTCCACCTGCAGTCCCTGCTCTGCTCTCTCTGCAATTGGAAATTTGTCACCAGCCACAAACTTTGCTTTAGCCTCATCCCAGGATCTCTTCCTGCAGAGGAAGAACTTTCTCCAGCAGAGATTTGGAGTGTGACAGCCTTTGAGGCTCAGGGTGTTTCTCCTGCAGCTCCTTGTAGGTCTCCTCTTCCCGTGCTGGTTCTCCTGAACCACAGAACTCTGCCAGAAAATCAGGTCAAGGTGTGGATGTTCCTGAACCATTTGCTCGAGGTCCTTGGGGGCTGCATCCAATGCATTCTTCTTGTCTTTCCCCTTTGCATGGAGCCAGTGGATCTGCTGGCCCCTGGGCAGGGCCTGGCAGAGCAGGTGGAACCTGGGTCCTGCTGCAGGAGCTGGGGGAGCTCCAGGACTCGCTCTGGCCGCTGGGGCAGCCACAACACAAGCCGTTCCCAGCCAGGAGCCGAGGGCTCCGTGTGGCTCTGCAGGACCTTGTCCCTGGGGCTCGTCTGGATCAGCGCAGGCAGCTGGGCTGCACTTGGCTTCCTTTGTGTCCCTGCTTCCCCTGGGACAGCAGCTGCCCAGCGCCAAGGGGACAGCAATGGCACCAGGGCAGTTTGGGGTGAGGTTCAGTGTCTGTGCCTGGCAGAACTCCCAAATCCTTCCCGAAGGAGCAGCGAGTGCTGACAGAGCACAGGATGCTCTGCTGAGCACGGGATGGACCCAGGGTGGACAGCTCCGGACTGGTGCTGCCAGTGCCGCGCGGGGCGGGGCCGCTTTGGGGATCCCCCAGGGCAGAGCGCTTTGGGCTGCTTTGGGGCTCTGGGCACCTGCAAAACCGGCGCTGGGCACGGGAAGAGTGTGTGGGGGCAGCTGGGGCCCTACTGGTGGCACTGGTGGCGCTGCAGTCCCCTGGCCACAGGTGAGGAGCTCTGGGGTAAGCTGGGAGAGGAGCAGGGGGATGGGGCTGGTAGATGGGAAAGGGAGAAGGGGTGCTAAAAGATGGGGTGAGATCCCCCTAACCGAGTGGGAGTGGAACCCTGTAAAAATCAATGTTTACCAAATATGTTAAAAGCCACTAAGAATGAAGAGGGATGGATGAATTAGCTTTTGTAATGAGGGAAATAAAGGAAAAAACCCACAACAAAACCCACTGGGGGACTGAGTCCAGGATATCTAATCTTTGAAATTCTCTGCTTGGTGTGGGATAGAATGAAATTGCAAAATCAGTAACAGTGAATTGTTCAATTTATTTAAAAACAATCCCATAAACAGGAAAAGGCCACCTCCTGGTACAGTTATACAGGGAAATTCACCTGGAAGTTACTGGAAATCGATTTCTCCAAATTACCCAGACAAATTTGGAATCACTGTCTTTTGGTATTGGTGGACAAATTTTCTGGATGGCCAGAGGTCTTTCCCTGTCGCACCAATAAATCCAGGGAAGTGGTAAATATTATGCTTAATCAATCATACCAAGATTTGGTGGCAACTTGGTTTGTCTTCAGGGAGAAGCCTCCATTTTATAACAGATGTGGCGCAACAGCTGAGCAAAACCCTGGGTATAAAAAGGGACTGACACAGCCCTTGGTGACCACAGGTGAGTGGGAAAGTGGAAAGGATAAATCAGAATTTGAAACAACAAATTAGGAAAATGTGCCAGGAAACCTCTTTAAAACAGCCACAGACCCTTCCTCTGGCTCTTTTGTGAGTCAGAATTCAGCCAGGGACAAAAACAGTGAATTGCTGTTGGGGCAGCTGTACCAAACACCATCAGTTCCTGGAGAAATCCATCCAAAGGGAGAAACAGATTTAAATCTATACCTGGTTTCTTTAGGAAAGGTGGTTTATAACCCTGTTGGGACCAGTTGCTGTGGATGTCCCTGTTCATCCATTCCAGTCTGGGGATTTTGTGTATGTAAAGAGTAGGAGCTCTGAACCCTTGAAGGAAGGGTGCAAAGGAGCTTTCCGAGTTCTCCTGGTAACCTACACTGCCCTCAGGGTGGAAGGAATCAAACCCTGGGTTCATCACACGCAGGTAAAACCAGCAACCACACATTAAATACAGCAGAGAGAAAACTGACTGATACCCTGGACCCTGCAGGTTATATATATATATATACACTACTGTTTTAGGTATCAAATATGATTTTCTAAGGGGATGCTGTTTATTGGATCTAGATGAAGATGATGACTAACTGCATATTTATAATAACAATAGAAATGTTGTTGTTAACCTCTGGGGAGGGGAATGTGATCTTAAAGTTAGTGCAAGATTTTTGCAGATTACAGAATGTAACCCCTGTAACAGCTTGTTTGCCAACACATTTTCTCTGCAGAAAATCCAATTCCGTGGGGAGCTTTAGTCAGTGCTTTGACAAAAATCTGGGAACACGTGTGGGAAGGAAATAGCACCCAGGGCAAATGGAAAGGGATGGAAGGAGAATATTCCTTCCAAAGGAATTCTTACACATCAGAACAATACTGTTGAGAATTGTAATAGCTCAAAACTGGACCTGGAAATCACCTCAGGAAATATCTATTGGCTGACAGAGTGCACTGATACCCCTTGGGGATGTCAAATTTCAGAAGTATGGAACAGCCCTCAGACAGGACAGTGGGAATATATCCAGCCAGTTCAGTGGTGTCTGGACTGGGAAGGGAGCCCAGGCCTCCCAGAGGACCCCTTACAGGTGGGTATAAAATACCCTGATTTAATAAGGCCAAGGCCAAAGGATCCCAGGGCAAAGGAAAAGTGGAATTGCATTTGGATAGACACTTGAACTGTTTGGAATCCTGAGGTACAGTGGCTCATGGCTGTGGCCCAGGCTCTGAGGGTGGGATGTGTCTGTAGAAATTATTCTGTCTTTCTTAATGACACCTGTTAGGTCTCACCTAACAAACAGTTCAGCTTGGCGAGACACAGACTGTCAGCAGGACATGGTAAAATCATTAGCTCACTCAGGATGGGTGGGAAGTGATGGAATTTGGGGCACACATTTGCCCTTGGGGGAATCAAGAGCGCAATGGACACTTGGGGTTTTAAGGTTATGTCCCTTGTGGAAGGAGTCACCCCTGGGAACTCAGCTGTGGGGAAAGGTTAAAGGGGATGAAACTTGGAAACATCCCAGCATGGGAACTGCAGTGGGATGGATTTTAGAATCCATCTTTACTCCTCAGAGATCTGCCTTTAGGAACAGACCAAACACACACCCTTGGAGTGCAAATGGGAACTTTACTGAATGCAACTCAGTTGGGGTTTACTGAAATAAATGAACAGTTGCAAGCCACAACTAAAATGACCTTACAGAACAAACTGTCATTAGATCTTTTGCTGTTACATGGAGTATGTGGATACTTGAATTGAAACAACACACTTGTTGTGTGCACATTCCAAATGTGATGCTGAATTGGATGATCAGGTAGAGAGGATAAAATTGGTTGCTGCATCCAGCAGGGAATTAAGGGGAGGATTAGAAAGTAACTGGTTAAATAAAATATTTAAAGGACTTGGATTTTCTCTGACTGCTTGGTTGGCCTTACTTTTGTAAAGTATGTTTGGGATCACAGTAATAATTGTGATTATGACACTTGCTTTAAGCTGTGTGAAGAACACAACTGTGAATGCAACTGAGGAACTCACGGGAGGTGAGTAAAAGAGCAGAGTGAGGCTTATGAAGGCTTGAAGGCAAGAGAAGCTTCCCAAGCCTCAAAGAGGGGGAATGTTGCCAGATGAAAAATCATTTGCACCTGCTGGGTTCATACAATGTTTATTCTCCAGAACCCCCTGGCCCCTGGAACCACACCATGCTTACTGTGTAGGAAGCAATCAGCCCAGGTGTGCCAACTTCTACCAGCTCACCAGGCAGTCAGGTATGACTTTGGGGTCACCAACCACCAGGGACCACCAAAGAGAGCCCCAGGGCAGAAGAACAGATGTGCAAAGGGTGGGGGGAAATATGGTAATGATTTGGGGGAAAGATTATCATATGTAAGTTTACTCTGGGACAATCACTGAATATGTATGTAAAGTACAGGCTATAAACAGGAACTTTCCTGTGCTCAGCATGCACAGCTTTGGGAGGAGCTCTTCCCTGTGCATCTGGCAGAATAAAGAATGCTGCTGCTTAATGCTGCATTTGGGTTAAGGAGGTTTTTATTTTACTGAATTGTTGGTAACATCTCTGTGGCTGTGTCATAGAACCACAGAGCAGCTGTGATGTCAGAAAGGTGCTGTGTGACATCACAGAATGGGTTGTGTGAGGACATTGAGCAGCTGTGACATCATAGAGTGAATGTGTGACATCACAGAGCAGGCTGTGACACAGAGGAGGCTGTGTGACATCACAGAGAGGTGTGACATCACAGGATGGTGATGGGACAAGGTAGAGTGGGCTGTGATATCACAGAGCTGCCTGTGGGACAGAGTAGGCTGTGACACTGCAGGGTGGTGCTGTGACATCACAGATGGGGCTATGACATCACAGAATGGGTAGTGACAACAGAGTGGGTTGTGACATCAATGGTGGATGTGTGACATCACAGGGTGGCTGTTACATCACAGGGCAGGTGTATGAAATTACAGGGAGGTGTGACATCATAGAGTTGCCTGTGACATCACAGGGTGGCTGTGTGATGCAACAGGGGACTGGGTGAGGTCACTGGGAGGTTACTCCACCCTGCCCACCCTCACAGTTCCCCCACAGAAGTCCAACACTGCTCATCTGACCCCAAGCACTGTCCCACCTGCAGGATCTGCTTCCCATCGGCCTCTTCCTCCTGCAGCCCCAAGCCCAGGTTGGTGCTAAACAAAGGGCACTGGCTCAGGGTCATCCCCCAGTGGGGGCTGTGCACCCCCTCTGCCCCCTCCCCAAATTCCCTCCTGGGGGCAGCAGGAGCTGGGTCAGGAGCCCTGTGGGGAGGGAAAAGGGGGTGACACTGGGATGGGGGGTCACACATGCTCTGGGGTACACACAATCCCTGGAGACACCCCCTCACCTTCTCCTGCAGTGTCAGGAGGATGAACCCCAACATGGAGCCCCCAAACCCCAGCAGCACCTTGGGGGGTGGGGTATGGTGGCAGCTTTGGGGGTCTGGGTTTGTCATGACCACTCAAAAACCCCCTCCCAGCCCCACAGCACGCTCCCAGGCTCCTCAAACCACCCAACAGCTCCTCCTAGGATGCTCCCAAACCACTCCCTGCAATATAAATGGGCCCAAGAGCCACCAAATCCCTTTCTCGTCTCCCCCTACACCCACTCAAATTCTCTCCAAGCCACACAGCTCGGCCAGGACCCCAAACCTCTCTCACAGAGCCTGCCAAACTCCCTCTCAGCACCACAAATGGATGGAAACAGCCTGGCCTGGGCTCAGAGCTCTGAACCCTGTGGACAAGAACTCATGGGGCAGCAGATTCCAGTGGCTGCTGCTCGAGAGATTGGACCCATGGCAAAGAAGTTTGCAGAGGACTGTCTCCAGTGGGAGGGACCCATAACCAAAAAAACCCATATCCTGCCCGCCACAACCCCCTGTGCTATTGATGGGAAAGAGGGAGGGGGGTGAGCAGAGAAACAGTGTCTTAAGAGCTTATTTTTAGTTCTCATTTGCCTCCTCTGACTCTGTTCAGGGTTAGGTTACCAATAGATCACTTTGCAACTTTAAGTTCTCAGCCTGTTTTACCCTTCAGTGCATCCTGCCTGGTTCATTATCTCGACTCATGAGCCATGTGTGTTTGTGTGTTAGGGTTTTTTTTCCCTCCCCCCTGCACAGCTGCAGCAGGGGAGAGAAGAGAAAGCAGATTTTGTAGGTGCCTGGCATTTGGCCAGGGTCAAACCACAACACTGGGTCACTGGCAGTGTGGGCCACCAGGGCTCTTCCCAATGAGGGTCCTAAAATGGGGGATGAATACGGAGCAGTGCATGAAGCTCATCCCCCACTCGGGGCACTCGCAGGGCTTCCCTTACTGGTGCCTCTGTTGGTGTTTGGTCAAGTGAGAGCTCCTGGAGAAGCTCTTCCCACACTCGGGACACTTGTAAGGCCTCTCCCCAGTGTGGATGCGCCGGTGCCTGATGAGGTTGGAGTTGTGCTTGAAGCCTTTCCTGCAGTCAGGGCAGCGGAAGTGCCTTTCGTCTGTGTGAATCTGCTGGTGCTTGAGGAGATCTGAGCTGGTCTGAAACCTCTTCCTACACTTGGAGCACTCATAGGGCCTCTCCCCGGTGTGGATCCTCTTGTGATGGTTCAGGGTGGAGCTCCGGCTGAAGCTCTTCCCACATTCCCCACACTCATAGAGCTTCTCCCTGGTGTGGATCCTCTTGTGGCGGATCAGGTGGGAGTTTTGGCTGAAGCTCTTCCCACATTCCCCACACTCATAGGGTCTCTCCCCTGTGTGGATGCGCTGGTGGATGATGAGGGTGGACTTGCGCTTGAAGCCTTTCCTGCAGTCAGGGCAGCGGAAAGGCCTCTCCTGTGTGTGAATCTGCTCATGGAGGAGGAGATTAGAGCTGGTGTGAAACCTCTTCCCACACTTGGAACACTCATAGAGCTTCTCCCCAGTGTGGATCCTCTTGTGACAGATCAGGTGGGAGCTCCGGCTGAAGCTCTTCCCACATTCCCCACACTCATAGGGTTTCTCCCCTGTGTGGATCCGATGGTGGTCCATAAGCTGGGAGATCCTTCTGAAGCTCTTCCCACATTCCCCACACTCGTAGGGCTTCTTGGTCTCATGAAGCTTCCCAGGAATCTCTAGCTCCAAACTCCGGCTGAAGCTCTTGCCAGCTTCCTGGCACAGGGTGGGTCTTTGCTCTTCACAGCACCCTGGGCTGGGTTTGCAGCCCCTCCTTGTGCAGCATCTCTGGGGCTTTTCCTCCCTGTTGGATTCCTGGGTCATGGAGCTGCTCAAAATGGCCTCTTCCATGAGGTTCTGCCGTAAGGACTTGTCCTCCCTGGTCTCTCTCCTCAGCTTGTTGTCTGGGGAAGGAAGGACAAGGAGAGGATTTGGGATTTGCCTCCATGCCAGAGGGAAGGGGAAGGAGATCCCCCCAGTCCATCCCTACCAGGACAGAGTCAGCAGCAGGGTTGTCCTGCAGCCAGGGGCGATGCTGGGCTGGGAGATGGAGGAGAAGAGAGGGGGAAAGGGGGCAGTGACTTCCTCCTCACCTGCCTGGCTGTCCTGGGGCATCTTCCTCTTCCTCACAGCCTCCTTTTCATCTGGCCAAGTTTTGGGAATTGGAAATCCTCGTTTGGGCAAAAAAAGGTGTGAGTGCCTTGGGCTGGGGGTTCCTCCTGCCCAAGTCTATCTCTGGAAGTCACCGGGAGTTTTGTGTCTATCAAATCCTCTTAAAATAAGAATGAGTTCAGAAAAAGCCTCCCACGAGTTTCCCCTTTCCAGTCTCCTCTCTTTGAGGTTCTGGGGTTCCCCTTCTCAAAGCTGCTGGGGCTCCCATGGGTCCTGGGGATCCCCCTTCTCCTGGGCCCTGATTAGGGATGCTGTGGGGTTTTGGTGCTCCCAGGGGTCCCTTCTTCCCTGATTGTGCTTTGGCTCCAAGGGCTCCCAGGGTCCCTCTCTTCAGGCTCCCCCCACTCCAGGCACTCGGGGCTTCACCCTCTCCCCATCAGCCCTTTCAGTGTCCCAGTGTCCCAGCCCTGCCTCATCTCCAGCCTCCCCCACCCCTCCAGGTTGCCAGGGGTCCCCCAGCTCTGGTATTGCCCCTCTCTGCTCTCTCCACTTGGGAAGTACAATGTTCTACCCTCCCAGCTCTCACAGGGATCCCCAAAACTGATGTCCTGTCCTGCTGATAGCAGGCCATTCCCACATGGACCCCCAGTATTCCACCAAGGGTGCATTTATGGCTCAGCTTTGGAGTCCTGCATGATCCAAACATCCCCTCTGGCCCAAAAAATCCCCACCAGGGACATGCAAAGATATCTGGGGCTCACTTCCCGAATCTGCGAGTTCCAAACACCCCTCAAAAACTAACACGCTCCCAGAGACCCCCCAATAGCTTTGGGGTGAGCTCCTCCTCCCTGGTGACCTGTGCAATGCAGGGGGAGCAATGATCCCAGAGCCAGGGGTGCTGCAGACACAGTGGGTGGTGAAATCTCATGGTTCTCCTGCTCCTCCTTTTCCTGCTCCTCCTCCTCTCTCCCTCCTCTTCCTCCTGCTCCTCCTCTGCTCCCACCCCAGAACCCCATTCCCCACCCTCCTCTGCCCCACGGCTGCTGCAGCACTGGCTGCTGGGTGGGGGGAACCCCCCAATCAGCCCCAGGGATGGGCAGGGGGCTTGGGGACCCCCAGTGCAGATCCACCTCCCCCAGAGCCCCAGGGAATTGCTCCAGGGATCCAGTGCTGGGGGACAGGGCTGGACCCCCATGGAACTGCCCTGCTTCCGTGCCAACCCCACCTTTCCCTCCCCTCTCCTCCCCTTTCCCATCCTTCTCCCAATCCACAGACCCCTCCCAACTCAACTGGGGTGTCCCATCCCCCTCCCGCTCTCTTTGGGGGTCCCAGCCCCCTCTTTTCCCTTGCTCTTCTGCCCTTGCACCATCATTCCCTCAATCCCAACCCCCCTCCCCTATGACTGGTTTTGGGGGTTCCAAGTTCCCACCTCTCCCCTCCCCAAATTCTGCTCCTGGGGCCTAGGGGGAGCGCAGGTGGGGTCCAGAGGTGCCGGAGCCACGTGTTCCCCTGCTGCCAGTGCCACCCCCGAAGGATCAGGGGTACCCCAAAACTCCCTCACAGCTGCCGGATACCCCACAAGCCCCTAAGGAGTGGGGTCCCCCCAGCTTCATCACCCCCAACCTTCGGCTGCCTCATCCCAGGCCCCATCCCACCCATCCCCCTCCCCCAGACTTCATCCCACACCCCAATCCACATCTAACCCTTCCCAGGCCTCCATCCCATCCCATCCCATCCCATCCCATCCCATCCCATCCCATCCCATCCCATCCCTCCCAGCAGACACCACCGGGATCCCCTAAAAATCCCACATGCTGGGGACTCCCCCATATCCCCCCAAGGGGCATTTGCAACTCACATTTGGAGTCCTGCGAGATTCAAAAATCCGCCCCCTTCCCATCCCCCCCAAAAAAAACCCTACCGGGCAGCCAACAAAAATATTTGGAGTTAGGTGCTGCAGTCCTACAAGATCCAAAAATCCCCCCCTCCCAAAAACAACCCCAGGCATCACCCAAGATATTTGGGCCGAGCTCCCCCTGCCCGCTCACCTGTGGGATGTCCCGGGGGGGCGATGCTCCCGGGCCGAGGGTTGCAGACACAAAGAACAATAACTCCTGCTCTGTACCTTTGGGTGCTCAGTGTGTCTGCTGGGAGCCTCCTCAAGGGCCTTCAGCCACTGCTCAGCCCATGGACAGCAGCAGCAGCACCTTTGCAGGGCCCAGCAGGGCTCTTGCCAGCTGCCCTTGCCCACCTGCACACAGAGCCTCCCCCAGGCAGGGCCCTGCAGACAGGCAGGTTTCTGTAGGGCCGGGCGAGTGCACAGAGGGTGGGATGGGCTCTGTGAGCGCTGACAGGGACAAGGCTCCTCTCAGGAGGAACATGTGCAGCACAGGGAGATGATGAGGGAAGGAGAGAGAGCTGAACAGAGCAGTGCTGTGGGCAGGAGGGCACTGTTGGTGTGTGGGAGGTGCTGTGCACAGCTGGGGACAGGGAACACTGTCCTGAGTGCCAGGCTGTCCCTGCCCTGCCCTCTCAGGCACAGCACCACAACATCTTCTCTTGTTTCTGCATTCCTCTGATACTGTCACTGTTATCTGGTGCTCTCAGGGAGGCTCTGGGCTTTGCAGCAGCTGAGGCAAGCACTGCCCTTGGGATTCCTCCCAGGCAGGTGTGTCCATGGGAATGGGGTGTCCAAGCTTCCCTGTGACCTGTGGGGCTGTGGGCAAAGCAGTCCATGGGAAAGGGGAAGGAGCTGAGCCTCCCTCCCTGAGATGCCATCATGAGCATACCTGGGGATCTCCTTGCTGTGTCCTTCCAAGTGCTGAGCTTCCCTCCTGGGTGCAAATCTGTGCCAGAGCCTCTCAGAGTTCCCTGAATGCCCCAAGGGGAAGTGCAGAGATGCCACAAGTGAGGAAATGCTGTTGGGTTTGCCAAGGGAACTGTGAGTGTCCTTGGCAGAAGGAGGGGCTGAGACCTTGCTGAGAGACCTTTGGGGAGGGTGAGACATTCAGTGATCCCTCTGCTCTCAGCAGGGTCTGATTTCTTCCCAGGGTGACCAGGAAGTGTGATTGTGCTCTGATTGCAGCCAAAGGTGCAAACCCAGGGCAGTTGGGAACAAGCCAATCCAGCCCCTCACCTTGCCCTGAGCCACAGGGAATCCCTTTGCTTCTCACATCTCTCAGTGGCAAACTCTGAGTACAGCAGAAATGCTGGGGATTTCTGACCTCAGAGAACCAGGAATGATGTGTGGGTAGGGAAACATTCCTTCAAACTCCCTCCTGCTATCCTGTGGAACTGCAAGTGAAAATGCTGCCAATCCTTTCTGCATTAGGAGGGATTCCCCTGACAAATCCTGAATATTCAGCCTTGTCCCTCTGCCCCATGGCCACAATCCCAGGGCAGCAGGGCAGGGATGGCTCCTCGAGAGCCCCACGCACAGGCCTGGCTGCTCATGGCACACTCAGACAGCACAAGTGGAGCTCAGGCAGGGACCTGGATGAAGGTTTTCCCCGAGAAGGAACAAGGGTGGATGACTCCCAGCTGGACAGTCTGCAGGGAATGGCACAGCTTTGGCTCAAAGCAGCCTCTCCTAACTTGTCACTGTCCTTTTCTCCATCAACAGGTCCCCATGGCCAGACACAGCAAATGTCCAACAGCAGCTCCATCAGCCACTTCCTCCTCCTGGCATTCACAGACATGCAGCAGCTGCAGCTCCTGCACTTCTGCCTCTTGCTGGGCATCTCCCTGGCTGCCCTCCTGGCCAACAGCCTCATCATCAGCGCCGTAGCCTGTGGCCACCACCTGCACACCCCATGTTCTTCTTCCTGCTCAACCTGGCCCTCACTGACCTGGGCTCCATCTGCACCACTGTCCCCAAAGCCATGCACAATTCCCTCTGGGACACCAGGGACATCTCCTATGCAGGATGTGCTGCCCAACTATTTATTTTTGTTTTTTTTCATTTCAGCAGAGTATTATCTCCTCACCATCATGTGCTATGACTGCTCTGTGTCCATCTGCAAACCCCTGCACTGTGGGACCCTCCTGGGCAGCAGAGCTTGTGCCCACATGGCAGCAGCTGCCTGGGCCAGTGGCTTTCTCACTGCTCTGCTGCACACAGCCAATACATTTTCCCTTCCCCTGTGCCAGGGTAATGCCCTGGGCCAGTTCTTCTGTGAAGTGCCCCAGATCCTCAAGCTCTCCTGTTCACACTCCAGCCTCAGGGAACTTTGGCTCATGGTCATTACTGCTTGGATATCTTCTGGCTGTTTTGTGTTCATTGTTTTCTCCTATGTGCAGATGTTCAGGGCTGGGCTGAGGATCCCCTCTGAGCAGGGACAGCACAAAGCCTTTTCCACATGCCTCCCTCACCTGGCCATGGTCTCCCTGGTTATCAGCACTGCCATGTTTGCCCTTGGTGCTGCAGAGAGCTCAGGGCAGCTGGGAGAGCTTGGAGGGAGCTGGGGTGGGCTGAGAGAAGCTGGCAGAGAAACCCATCAGTGTCCATCTCAGCCTGTGTGAGCATGCAGGGGGAGGACTGAGCCCAGGGCTTGTGGGGCAGAGCCAGGGCCTGGGGAAGGGATGGAAAACAGGCAAGTGGCCAAGAGAGGAGGCTGTTCTGTGCCCTTGGTGGGATGGACAGAGCAGGGAGGGGGCCCAGGACATTTGTCAGCCCAGCCTCTGTCCCCAGCTGTTGCCAGCCCTGGCTGCTCAGCCCAGGTTTGCAGGTGAGTTTGGCTGTGCCCCAGCTCCATCCTGCTGCGGGGCTCAGGGCCTGTTCCCAGCAATGGCCAGCTCTGCCCAGCCTCTCTCCTGGCCCCAAGCCTGGCAAAGCTATTTTGAACGTTTATGAGCCCTCGAGCATTGAATTGCTGAAGATCTGAAGTCTGAACAAGCCTCTGGAGAAGTAAAATTCAGCAGCAACCTCCAAGTTGCTGAGGATGTCAGCAGCCCCCACTGAGGCCATCCCTGCCAAGAGACTGTGGGGGCAATGAGCAGACAAGGAGAGCATCCCTGGGGCTGAGGAAGCAGAATGCGAGGCACCACCGGGTCCAGGTGGGAAATGAACTGTGAAATGTGGCTGTGAAAGCCCTGCCTGGGCTGTGCCAAGCACGACAGCCAAGCCCTGACTCCCATGCCCTGGGAATGGGGCTCTGTGGCCTCACAGGATGCTTGTGGCTCTCCTGGAAGCAGTGGGATGTGGGCTGTGGAATGGTGAGTGCAGGTGTAAGGCCCCAAACAACTCTCTCAATGAGACCTTTGAAAGGAATTACAGTTGTTTGTGGACTCTGAGTACAAGGCAATATTCCTATGAGAACAATCCCTGGGTAGAAGGAAATGTGGTGGTGAAATCCCAATTCTGGCCATGGGTGCCTGGAGGAGAAGGACAGTTCTTTTTCACAGGAAGGAAAGCAGAGAGCCCCAGTGTTTCAGTGGCAGATAAGAAGTGACTCTCAACATGTCAAGGTCAGCTGGAGCAGTCAGGTGGCCCCTGGGAGGCCAAACCAGCCAGACCTGTGCTATGTTCCCTTGGTTTTATGGGCCCTGTAGTGTCACAATGGCCCCTTGGTTCGATGGGGGTTCGCGGTGTCACAATGTTCTTTGGTTCCACAGTGTCACAATTAAGCATTGATTCCATGAGGCCACTCTGTGTCACCATGGAGCTTTGGTTCCATGGAGCCCTGCATTGTCACGTCACCTGGGTTTGATGAGGCCCTGCAGTGCCAAAAAGGTTCCTTCATTCCATAAGACCCCAATTTTTCACAATGTTGGTCTTGTTTCCATGGGAACCCACAGTGTCACTATGGTCTCATTGGCTCCATGGGGCCCTGCACTGTCACAATGGCCCCTTGGTTCCATGATGCTGTGAAATTTCTTAATAGTCTCTCCATGGTTCCATGAAGCCTTGCAATGTCACAATGCACCTTTGGCTCCACAGGGTCTCACAGTGTCACAATGACCTCCTGTGGTTCCACAGTGTCACAATGGACTCTTGGTTCTATAAAGCACTGCAGTGTCCCAGTGGCCTCTTGGTTTGATGAGGTCCTGTAGGGTCACAATGGCCCCTTTGCTTCCATGAGGCCCAGCAGTGTCAAATTGCCCCTTGGTTCCACAAGCCCTGCAGTGTCACAATGGTCCCTTGGTTCCATGGAGCCACACACAGTCACTATGGTCCCCTTGGTTCCATGAGGCCCTGCAATGTCACAGTGGTCTCCATGATTCCATGAGGCTCAGCAGTGTCACAATGGTCCCTCGGTCCCACAAGGCCCCACAGTGTCACAATGGTCTCCTTAGTTCCATGGGGCCCTGGGGTGGTGCATTCCTCCCTCCCCTTCTCAGGCTGCCCTGAGATGTGAGAAATGCTCGTTAGGCCTCAGCCTTGGCCAACAGCCGCTGGGCTCAGCTCCTCTGCAGCTGATCACAAACACTGTCTGCTCCCAGGCACTGCTGCTGTCCAACCAGCTCCTGCTTTCTTTAGGAGCAGCCTTGGGAACTGTTTTTCTTCCCTCAATGGCACAACATCCCTGTTCTCACAGTGTCAGAGAAAGCTGTTGATGCAAAGTGCAGCCAGGATGAAACATTGCTGTGACTAAAGCCCATCTCTTGGGGCCCTATCAACAGGGCTCCAAAAGGAGCCCCTTGGAGCTCTCCTGGAGCAGTGAGCTCCCTCTGAGTGGGGCCTCTCCGAGCCGGGAACTCTCCCGTTTGCTGCACTCGGGGCATCCCCGAACAACGAGGGACCCTGGGCCGATCCCCCCACTCCTCCAGGCTCAACCCTTCGCCTGCTGGGGAGATGCAAAAGCATCCGCAGTGAGCATTTCCCTGCCCTCCAGGGCAATTTCTGACAGCTCCCTGGCACTGCCTCTTTCTGTCTGTGTGCACACACGTGTGCCTGTGCTCTGGAAATGGGGGAGAAATGCTGCTCTGGGAGGTGTTGAAGTGCCTTGGATATCTGAGTGAGTTAGGCCTGAAAGTGAGGTTCAGTCATAAGGTATGAGCTAAATGAAATGCTGCTGAGGGTAGTTCTTTTGCTCAGATGTTGGGTTTAAAGTGTAAGTTAAGGTTAATGTAGAAGTTAAGTTCTGTTGAGTTTGAGGGCTGTTAAGCTTTTAGGCCATATTCCTTTTATCCTTGCCCTCACTGTCCTTTTGTCACACACACACACACACACACACACACACACACAGGGACAGTTCTTGGTTCATTTCTGGTTTGATTGCCTTGATTTCCTTGCTTTCGTTGTTGCTTTTTTCACCTGGTGTGCCTGAACTGTGCAGTCAGGAGCAGAGTGACTCTTGCCAAGGAACTTTGTTGTTCTGTCACTTAATATTAAATCTGGTGTTTGCTGATCCTTTGCTGGGGATTTTTTAAGTGGTCTCAAGCCCTCGTTCGTAAGAGGGTGAAGGAGCCCTGGGCCAGGCTCTCGCCCTGGGGGACGCAGGGACACTGCTGGGGGGTCCCTGTTCCCCTGTCCCACCCCCCAGGTCCCTGTCCCCCCTGTCCCCGTGTCAGGCTCTGGGGGTTGATCTTGTGGAACATCCTCTGGGGGAGGCTGTGGCACTGGAGGGAAGGGGGGGACCTGGGGGGACAGGGGACCCTGCTGTGCACGAGCAGTGTTGGACTTGCCGGGGGAATTGTGAGGGGGGCTGGGGCAGAGTGACCTCCCCAGTGACCTCACACAGCCACTCTGTGATGTCACAGCCCACTCTATGATGTCACAGTTGATACTGTGATGTCACACAACCTGCCCTCGGGTGACACACCACCATTCTGTGATGTCACACCCTCTGTGATGTCACCCAATGACCCTGTGATGTCACAGCCCAATCTGTGATGTCACAGCCCAATCTGTGATGTCACAGCCCAATCTGTGACATCACAGCCTGCTCTGTGACATCACACAGCCTGTTCCATGATGTCACAAAGCCAAATTGTGATGTCACATCCTGCTCTCTGATGTCAGACAGAACCATCCTCTATGATGGCAGAGTCTGCTCTACAACCACACAGCCCTCCTTGTGATGACACAGCCCACTTGGTGTCTGAGCCTGCTTTATGGTGTCACATCACCACCACGTGACATTACATCCTGCCCTGTGATGTCACAGTCAGCTCTGTGATGTCTCAACCCACTCAGTGATGTCACAGCCCTCTGTGACCTCACAGCCTACCTGGGATGTGATGCAGCCACACTGTGATGTCACAGTGCGCTCTGTGATGTCACACAGTCCCCTCCATGACCTCACACAACCCACTCTGTAATGTCACACAGCCCCTTTCTGACATCACAGCTGCTCTGTGGCTCTCTGACACAGCCCCAGAGGTGCCCATGGCTATGACACAGCCCCCTCTGGGCCATAGCACAGCCCCTGCCAATGCTGAGCACCTGTGAGCTCTGGGTGTGCCCTGCTGGTGTCCCTGAGATGGCCTGGCAGTGCCCCAGCCCTGCTGGGCTGTGCACAGGAGCTGCTCCTGGGCAGAGCTGTCTCTCTGCAGCGCTGCCGCTTGCCAGGAGCTCCTCTGTGCCAGGAGCCCAGCCCAGCTCAGCAGCACAGCAACAGCACAGGGACTGGAATGACCCTCGCGGGGCTTTGGTGCTCAGGCCCTGAACATCAGTCCCTGAGAGGGAGTTGCAGAAACCTCTCAAGTATTCAAAGGCAGAATTGAACTCCAAAGTTCCTAATACCATAAATGGGTCCCACTGAGGGACACAACTGAGAAAGTGTCCCCATGTCCCAGTTGGAGGATCAAAGTGGAGACAGGGATGACACGTGGGGACAAAGTGAAGCCAAGTCTTTGTGCCCTTGGGAACAGCAGTGTCTCTGCTACCAAGGGCTGAGAGGAAACAGCTTGTCCTGAGGCACTGGGCCCTCCTGGCACAGCCCCAGCAAGGCTGGGCACTGTCACCCCCTTGTCCTGCCCTCAGCATCCCCACCCCACATCCCAGTAGCCTCGAGGATCTGATGGAAGGAGTCCTGGGGAGCCTTTGGCAGGAATGGCCCTGGGGGGCTTCTTAATGCTCCCAGAGACTGCAGATTTTTCAAAGGACTTTGGGTTTTTCTTTCCCTTGGAGTCTCTGAGAGGTTTGTGCAATTATGGCCTTCAATTATCTGCTGTAATGAGTCCCTTGAGATTCTTTGTCAGTAACAAGACTCAGTGGGGCTCATTAATGCTTCAAGGTGTTCTAGGTTTATTAAAGTACTTGTTTTGATTTGGAGTCTCTGGGAGGTCTGTACATCCATGGCCTCCAATTCTCCTTCAAGGAGTCCATAAGGAACTTGTGTTGAGGATGGACCTCAGTGGAACCCATTAAAGCTTTGAGACACTTTGGGTTTTCCCTCTGACTGGCTCATGGAAAGGTTTGTGCAATCAGCTCTCAGGCCCTGAGGTTCAAGGTCTCAGCACCAAATGCACCACAGGGCTCATTAGGATCAAGCAATTCCTAACAAAACATGGCTCTGCCTTGATTTCCCTCTGGACTAATGCAGTTCATTAGGATGTTTATTTTCTATACTTATGGAGCAATATTTCAAAGAAATAAGATTCTAAGAAATATGGATTCCTATTTTAAACTGAGTATTTTATTGCTATTCTCTTTAGAGAAGAGGTAATTGCAGCATTGTGAGATTGATATTGATCCAGGGTGTCTCCTAAGGAGGTCTGGCCTGGTCAGAGAAGCTGTGCTTTGAGGTCTGACACAGTGTGGACAACCTTGCTCCACATTCCCAACCCTGTCATGTCTCTCCTCACTCACCTGGGACCTGCTTTGCTTGCACAACTGGCTGCACTCAAGCAAAGAGAGGTTTTCTTCTTTTATTTCTTGAAGCAATCTCAAGCTCCTAAGTTTCCCCACTGAAAACAGACACCCTCCTCAAGTGTGTGTCAAACCCAAGCTGCCACCAAGGAGGTTCCCCTTCCCCAAGGCAGAACCCTGCAAGGAATGTTTTAAACAAATAAGAAGTTCTACAATAAACACAAATCCAGAGTTGCCTAAAGGCAGAATTAGACCAAGTGCTGAAGGGCAGACAAGCTTTGAACTCATTGCAGCTCAAAGCACCCAGGGGCTTGTTGAGAGGTGTGTGAGTGAGCCAAGAGTGAGGGGAAGGGACATGCAGAGAGCCCTGGAAGTGCTTGTGTGCAGACAGACTGCTGGGAAGGGCACTGCAGCCCTGCCCTGGGCCAGCTGTGATGCTGGATTCTCATGCCAACCTGCACTGGGCCACTGAAAGGGCTGTTGCCATGGCCACTTCACTGAGCCCACGGCAGCAGCCCATTGCTCAGGGCTGGTGTCACTGCCCAGAGGCACAGGGGATCCATGGCTGGGGTTTGTGCCATGGCCACCTGCCCTGTGCCGCGCTGGCTGGGCAGGCGCCGCGGAACCAGCAGCAAAGCCCAGTGCCAGGGCCAAAGGCCAGGTCAGCCTGACAGAAAGGGTCAGTGCTGGGGACTGTTTCCATGGCAACCAGCACTGGGACACCACACCTGCGTCACCTGTCATGGCATTGCCATGGAAACCCCTTGGAGGGACTGATGTCAGGGACACTTGCACTGAGATACTGCTGGGCTCGGGTGTCATGGCAACCACCATAGGGCATCATTGGTACAGAGGTTGCCATGGCAACCAGCACAGAGCCCCCTTCCTACTGTCCAATGCCAGGACAACCTTCAGGAGACACTTTGCTGAGGTTGGGTCCATGGCCAACAACCTTTGCCCTGCTGGGATGGGGATTGTCACGGTCAGAAAGGAGCCTGTGGAGCCGTGGTGATGCTGGACGGCCATGGGGTGCTGCTTTGGGTGGGGCAGAGGGAATTTCCTTCCCAGGGCTTTCCTGGGGCTGTGCTTTGGGGCTGTGCTGAGCACAGGGTTGATCACACAGAGATGGTTTTGTTCTCGCTGAGCTTGCACAGAGCCAAGGCCTTTCCTGCTCCTTGTCCAGCCATGCTGGGGAGGGGCTGGGGGTGTGGGGGAGGTTGGGAGGGGACACAGGGGGACAGGTGACCCAACTGACACCAGGGATATCCCAGACCACAGGACATCACGCTCAGTGTATAAAGTGGGGGAACAAGGAGGAAGAGGGGACATTTGGAGTGATGGTTTTTGTCTTCTCAGGGATCACTTGGGCAGGAAGGGATCCTGTTTTGCCAGTGGTCAGGGTAAGCACCAAAGACACAGACAGCAACTGAAGGAATTGTGTAATTTATATAAATTCAAAACTGCCAAGAATTACAAAAGGGTAAGTTCAGCAATATACAGAATCATTTGCACAGAATTACAAAAGGAGAAGCTCAGCAATGAACCCAATCATCACTACCAAAGATTGCCTATAATGATTTAGAAAGATCCATCACCAGTTACCCTCAGACTTTACCATCACCCAGACCCACCCATCAGCTGGGGAAGCTGTCACAGCCAAGGACTGCAGAGCCACTCTGGACACTGGGAATTCCTGCAGCTGTGTCCACCCACAGGTGAGGCTGCCAACCTCGCTGGGAGAGAGCCCAGCTTGGAGAGTGCTGAACAAACAAACTGACAGCACTTCCAGTGCAGGAACATCTGGATTCATTCTCGTCTTGGATTCTCCCAAAGCCTGGCCAGGGCTCCAGGAGGAACCAAGGGAGTTGACTTTGACCATACACCCCCAAACCAGGCCAGAAGTTGGATTTCATGGCCTTGTTTAGCTTCTAAATACAGAAAAGTCAATACGTGATTTACTAATGAGTGGATACATCTATCACAATGCTAATGATCATGCATATTTCAGTAATGAGTGGATACAAAGATAACCTTAGGTTGGAAGGTTCATGGAGAGGTCACCTTTGGCTCAGGCCTGTTGTTCAGGCCTCAGTCAGGCCTCTTGTTCAGGCCTTGGCACTTCAGGGATGTGGTTTAGTGCTGGGCTGACAGTGTTGGGTGAATGGCTGGGCTTGATGAGCTCAGAGGTCTTTTCCAACAGAAAATATTCTAGAATTCCAGGATTCTATCTGCTGGATTTAGCTTGGTCCATGTTAGCAGCATTAGTTTGCTCAGAAAGTTCCCTCTTGGTCAGCTCTCGAGG
Source organism: Lichenostomus cassidix (assembly GCF_008360975.1). NCBI lineage: Eukaryota > Metazoa > Chordata > Aves > Passeriformes > Meliphagidae > Lichenostomus > Lichenostomus cassidix. Next base: position 1,252,043 of record NW_028147635.1, on the reverse strand, counting down.
CCTAAGGCTTCAGCTCCTTTATTCTGATATTTTATTCTTAGTGCACCTACTTTATCTTAATAGACGCAGTAACACCAGTACTTGAAAGCAAAATGAGCATAGCAAGTTTGTATTTTAGAAGGAAGCACACAGTTAAGAGAGAACAGGATTTGCTTCTCTGAACATTAAACAGGTTACAGAGTAACACTTTTCTTCAGGGTTTAATACTCACAGGGCACATCTCTGCTATCATTGACTGCAGGGTGAGTTTGATTTGGAAATATTTAGAAAGCTCCAGGAGTATTCAGCAGCTTTTCCTAAGAATTCTCCTGCAGACCCTTTTAGGGCACACTTGAGGAGAGATCCTTCTCCTCTTTATTGGCCATGCAGCCCATGGCGTTGCTGGTGATTTCCAGGGGTTCCAAAGAGGAAAAGTCCTGTTCCAAGGCAACCCTGAGCACAGGCTTCCCAAGGCAAGGCCTGTGAAAGGAAGGCATTGTGTTAAGAAAGGACAGTTCTCCAGTTCCAGTGCCTTCGCCTCTCTGCCTACGCCTGAGTTAGCCTAGGTGGAAATCACCAGCTGCCCATGGGGACTCAAAGTCCACAACACATGCATTTCAGGGAGTTTTAGCTTCAGGCAGATTCCTGTTGCCATTGCTGCCTTCCTGCAGGACGCTGGCAGAAGGTGCTTGTTTCTGTTCCAAAGTGCTTTGCACAGGCTGGGCTCTCTGGCTTGCATTAGAATGCAAACTGGGGAGGGTCACAGCCACCCTGGGATCAATTCCCTGCCTTGTCTTCACCCCAAAGTGGTGGTGCTTAGCCACTGAGGTGTTCATTCAATGGATTTATAAGTTCTAGTGCAGTGTCTTGCTGCCACAGGGAGCCCGAAATGCCAGGAGCTCGGGCTGTGCCCCCCTGCTGCCAGCCCAGCCCCACGTCGCTGCCGCACATCCCAGCAGACAGAGTGCACTGAGGAAAAGTCCTTTATTCCCACTGCAAACAGGTGTGCACGTTAGGAAACAAAGACAAATGAAAGCAAGGCCTCAGGCCATGCCATCCTCCCTCTCCTCAGGCTCCTCCGTTCATCCTCCTGCCCTGAGGGCTGCGGGGGCGGGAAGGCGTGGTGAGGGCAGCGCAGGCATGGTCCGGGCAGGGCTGGATCGTCTGGGCAGGGCTGGATTGTCTGGGCAGGGCTGGATCGTCTGGGCAGGGCTGGATCGTCTGGGCAGGGCTGGATAATTTAGGCAGGGCTGGATCGTCTTGGCAGCTCTGGATCGTCTGGGCAGCTCTGGATCGTCTGGGCAGTGCTGGATCGTCTGGGCAGCTCTGGATCGTCCGGGCACTGCCGGGATTTGTTGGGAAGCCCCTGGATTGTCTGGGCAGCTCTGGATCGTCTGGGTAGTGCCAGAATAGTCCAGGCAGTGCCGGGATTTACTGGGAAGCCCCTGGATTGTCTGGGCTGTGCCTGGATCCCCATGGCAACACTGGATCCCCCGGTAGCCCCCAGCTCCCTCCCAAACACACCCACTATCTGCTCTTTGGGAACATGGTGATCTCCCAAATATACAGAACTGGTGAGAAACCTCATCAAGGTGTGTGACTGGGAAAAATGAAAATTCCAGCAGGAGAGGAGATGCATGGCAAAAGCATCATCCACCTTCCCTCAGCCCAGGCTGGTGCTGACAGCATCCACAGCACTGGGGCAGCTCGTGTCTGCTTCCTGAGGGAACTTTTTCCTCATCCAGTCAGATGAGGAATTTTTTCCTCATCAAGTCAGAAGAGGAAGGAGAGGGCATTCCAGAACTCATTTCAGTGCTCCAGCTGAAATGTCTATTGAACTAAAGGTGTGGATGGTGCCACTGGTCTGGTTTTGTGGAGTTCCCTTGTATACACTGGGCGACCACAAAAGAAAAAAAAAGAGGTATTTAACAGATATCCTGATTTTTTCAGTGACTCTTTCTTCATGCAAAATCATTAAACTTTATTTCAAAGAGTCAACAAACTGTTTTTGTCACCTGCAGAGAGACCTAGAGGAAAGGAGACTGCTGCCCTGCTGTGGGAAAAATCCAAGCATACAGTGGCAAAATATGGCTGTGAAGAACCCTGATAAACAGGGGAGAGCAGCATGTTTGGGAATGTTCTCATGTCCTCCCCCATCTGCCTCTGCCTGGGTGCTGCTTCAGGGATCCCCTGCTTGGTGCAATGATGAAAATAAATTCACTCTTGATATTTTAGCTCCAGTTTTGTGTTTGTCCCTGTCAGCTACAGAGATATGATGTAAAAAGGAATAATTGACATCAATCTAAACTGCTTGAGCCACTTCTGTGGCACTTCATTTGCTTCTCTGTTCCAACCCTGTGTTCAGGAATCTGTACTGGCCACCTGCCTTACATGACTTATACCTTCCACACCAAGTGCTCCAGAGAAACCAAGCAGAGAGGTTGCTGCCAGCCAGGCCCAACAGAGTCAGGACACTGCCAGGACACCAAATCAGCAGAGGAATTGAAGCCCAGAGTAGTAAAGGCAGCCTGGCTGGTGCTTGGCTTCACTCCAGTTTGTCACAGATGATTGGAAGGATGCCTCAGCCCAGAGCTCCAGGCAAGGCAGGGAGTTCAAAATGAGGAGCAGTGGTGAGACTGAACAGGGTGCTCTGCTTCATCTGCAAAACCTCTGGTGACATGGAGGACATTCAGATTATAAATACAGGAGCTCCTGTTGGACACAGGAAACTGGGCATATGGACCAGGCTGGGAAATGCACGGGAATGAAGGACTGCAGCTGTGAGGTGCTCAGCACCCACCTCAGTGGGCTGCAGCTGCCCTTGGCCTGAGCTCGGGAGGATCTTCCCTTTTCCTTTGGAACCCCCTGGCAAACACGGAGCCTTTCAGCCCACAGCAGTCCCCTCTGTGGGAGCACCAAGAGATTCACAGCCTCACCAGGCTGGGTTGCCACCCCGTGTGCTGCAGCTCCTGCCAGGCCTGCTCAGGGAGCTCAGGTAGCTCTGCACACATCTGTCTCCTGGGAATTGCTCACCTGGGAGGGAGCAGCAGCTGGAGACTGCAAAGACAAAGCAAGCATCTGCTTTGCTATCAGCCCCAATGCCAGGCAGTGTCCAGCGTGGCACATGGAGCTTTCAGCTGCACAATGCATGTGGCCAAGCACGTGTCCTCTCAGGCTCCTTGTCTCAGGAGATTTTCAGCCAGGCTGCAAAAGCTGCATTTGCAAATGCATTTGAGTGCTGCAGCACCTCTGCAGGCACCTGACACAGCCAGTGGGATCCAATGTCCTGGCAGGAAAATCCCTGTGTGCCTCACAATGAGTTCCACAAAACAGCCTGGCAGCTGCTGGCCTGCAGAACAGAGAGTTCTGGAAAATCTCCTTGGCATGGCTGAGAGCTCTCCTCCCTGCAGAGATCCTACAGAATGATCTCTGCACCAGGGCAGCTCTCTAGGAGGAGAAGTGGACGCAAGAAAAGGAGCTTTTGCATCAGACAAGGCCTTGTGGCACAAGTCACAAGCACTTGGTGTCCCTGCATCCCTCCCGCCCCAGGCAGCGCCTTTCTCCTCTGCCCCACACAGCACACACTGCAACGCCCCAGAGACCAAAAGGCTTTGGCCTTCAGCAGTTTCCCCCAAATCAATGACTACAGCGCAATGAAAACAACAAGCTCTTCTGATTTGTCAAATCCATCATTTATTTCAATAAAAGCATCTTGTGGGACCTGTTCTAACTGAGCAAGAGCTACAGCTCAACTGCCTGAGGAACATATCCCAGGCCAAATATTAAATAATATTATCTATCATTAAAAAAAGACCTCCCTAGCAGTTTTCTTTCCCAACTAATGTCTAGTTTAAACCTTTGGAACTTCTTACCTTGTTTAATTAATTAATTTAGTAATTTAGCTATTAGGGCTTAATTTTAATGAACTTCATTAGTTAGTTATTAATTTTTATTAATAATTAATTTTTTTTGGTTCTTAATTAAACAGGAAAAGAGGGCATGAGAGGGCCTTTATCCAATTATCCTTAATTCTAGAAGAGAGCTCTACTAATATCTAGCCCTATTTTAACCTACAGAATTTAAGTCTAATAAATTCTCTTACTTTTGCTCCTCAAATTCTTGAGGCAGCAAGTACAATGGCACCTCAGTCTTGAGCCTCCTGGCCCTGCAGCAGATGGACATTGCCACCCAACTTGGTGGCATCTGCAGAATGACTGAGGGTGCCTTCAGTGGTCTTGTCCAGGTCTTTGGAAATGTCACTGCCAATGTCAGCGTTTGGTTACTCAGACCAGAACCCTGACTTGCTTTGGCACTTGCTTTGGCACGTCTTGTTTCCTGGTCACCTCCATGTCACAAAGAAGGAGAAGCAGGTTCTTTATTTGGGGCCTTGCCAGAGTGGAGAAGGTGCCTTTGAACCAGATTTTTTGGGGAAGGGAACCTCTCCATCCCAAGCCTGCCAGTCGCATCCCAAGAGCTGTGAGGGATGCCTGGGACAATGCAAAGGCACTGCAGATCCTCCAGCCAACACATCCACTTCCTGCAGGGCCTGGCTCAGGGGCTGTGCACAAACACACTTGGAGCAAAGGAGAGCAAGGACAGAGCGTTCCAGAGCTCATTCCAGTGCTCATGCCTCCGTGGGTGTTACACCATTGGCATTCCCACGGAGCCATGGTGGGATGGCTCCTCTGACTGGAGCACTGGAATGAGGTGTCTGAGGCTCCCAAATGCCCTGAGCACCCTCCTGAAGTGGGACAGCTGCCACTCGGGGACAGTCACAGCCACAGCTGAGCGCAGGCCTTGCAGACACTCAAACAACCATCTGTGTCACTCTAGGAATTGCTGTCCCCAAGTGCCATCTGGAATGTCCCATAGGAGGGACCCTGAGGCACTGTCTGTCATCCTCTATCCTCCAGGCTGGGTGGCTGCATTCCGGCCACAAGTCACTTGGGAGGGACACAGAGCCACTGTCCTCATCAGCGTTCCCACTCAGGTCTCTGTCTTCAGCCCAGGCCTCTAATGGGAGAGACCCTGAGCCACTCTCTGCCTCACTGCTCCAGCTCAGCTGTGTCTTCAGCCCACGACCAACATGGCAAGGAGCCTGAGCCATTCTCTTCCCCAGGCCTGCTGCTCAGCTCTTCATCTTCAGGCCATGCCTCACCTGGGAGGGACCCTGAGGCTCTCTCCTCCTCAGTGCTCCAGCTCAGGTGTGTGATCTCTGCCCGCTCTGTGGACAGCCCTGGCAAACTGCACACAGACCTGAGCTCCTCAGAGCTGGATACCTCTGTGGTTGGTGCCTCTGACAGGCATGGCTCTGCCCCTGCCCCTGCCCCCTGCCCAGGGAGATCTTCCAGCTGGCTGGGCAAGGGGCTTGGGGGCACTGGTGCATAACTGGGTATGGAGTTGAGGCCTCTTCCCCACTGTGAGGGGCTCTGATGGGCAGAGCTGGGCTTTGGCCTGTGGCTGGCCATGGATGAAGTTTCCTGTGCTCTGCCCAGGCCTGGCAGGGCCTCACAGGAGGCCTCTCTTCTCCACTTCTTCAGCTTGGGTGTCATTCATGTTCCCCTTGACAGTCTTCCTCCAGGATGACACAGGCGTTTTCCTCAGTCTCTGGTTCTGTCAGCACAGCCCCTGCTGCTGCCCCTGCCCCCTGCCCACCCAGAGCTTCCAGCTGGCCGGGCTCCCGGCTGGGGGGCAGCAGGGGCTGTGCGGGGCAGCTGCCCGGCTCTCCGGCCCCAGTGCGGGGGCTGCTGCTGCCGTCCCTGTCCCCGTGCCCTGATGCGGGGGCCGCCGTGTCCCCGGCTGCTGGCCGCGTCGCCGGATCACAGCCGCCATCCCGCTCAGGATGGCACGGGAGCCGCGCCGCAGCGAGCGCAGCAGAGCCTGGCCGCGGCCCCTGGGGCTGTGCGGGGCTGCCCGGCTCTCTGCTGCTGCCGCCTGCGCCACAGAGGCAGCACAGGAGTCACGGTGCTCCTCAGCTTCCTGCGGGGCTGCCCGTGACTCGCAGTTGGACAGCTGCACGGAGCAGGAGAAGGATGAGGACCAGCTGGCCCTCTGCGGTGCAAACGGCCCCCCTGGCACAGCAGCTCCCTCCGTGCCCGCAAGCCCGCCCCGAGCCCCGAGGCAGCTGCCTGCTAGCCCATCCCTCACCTGCTGCCTTCTGACAAACATCAGCCACTTCTTCTTGGGCTGCACGTCGCTGCTCATCTCCTTGTCCGTGGACATCTTGGAGTCGCTCCGATGCTACCCTAGCCCGGGGAGATGCTGTCTCCAGACGGAGCTGCTCCCCTGGCAGTGAGCACCCCCAGCCATTTGGTGCCCTTTTATAGCCTCCCGCTCACGCCGTGTCCCCAGGTGTCACAATGGGCTCTGGGCACATGCAGCCACACGTCACAAAGGAGCCTGCAAGGCGCTGCTGTCCCCACGGGCCACTCCCCAGCAGCCCCAGGACAGCGGCGGGCTAGGGGGGCTCAGAACCAGCTGCAAACCGGCTGGAACCGGCTGGGACAGCAGTGTGCAAAGAGGGCGGTGACAGAGCTGTCACACAGCCTCTCGCAGGGACACATCAGGGACTGCAAAAGCAATCAGTGCATGTGTCACAGCTTTCAAAAACTGTGTTTGCACATCATGCACAGCTGTAAAGTTGTAGAAGGCATCGCTGCAGGCTGAAATTTGTTTCTAAATAATTAGAAGGTAGAAACGATTGTGGAAACCATTCCAAAAAAACCATTTTATGTCCGAAAAAATAATTTTCTGGTGTCTATTAATGCTGATAATTGCACACTCAGCAGAGAATTCCCTTCTCAAATCAGGATAGAGGCCCCACTGAAAAATGCAGAGGCTCTTGCTCATGGAACATGTGCAAGCCCAAGTTTAGGGTCAAGAACTGTGGTGTGCAAATACTGGGCTCATTGGGAAAAAGGTTTTCCTTCCACCATAGTTGAGAATTCCATCATTTGTCTCTTTATAATGCAGAGTAAAACAGAGGAGAACTCTCACGGTTCAGGAGGCAAAGGAAAGAACTGCAGAGATGAGATGTTGGAATACAATTTCAAAAACGACTGAAATGTTCACACAGCTCCATTTGAAACTGGGAAATTGCAAGAGGAAGTGATGGTGAATACTCCCATTTTGGAGGGCTTGGATGGGCTCTTGGGAAGGACTTGTTCCCTGGGAGGGTGGGGAGGCCCTGGCACAGGGTGCCCAGAGAAGCTGTGGCTGCCCCTGGATCCCTGCAAGTGTCCAAGGCCAGGTTGGACACTGGGGCTTGGAGCAGCCTGGGATAGTGGAAGGTGTCCCTGCCCATGGCAAGGGGTGGCACTGGATGAGCTTCAAGGTCCCTCCCAAGCCAAACTGTTCTGGGGTTCCACGATTCTCTGGTTCTGTAAACTACTGTGAAACATTTCACATCAGCATGGAGAGATCAAATCTATTCTGCATAGAGATCCAAATTATAACATTTGATGTATTTATATCTGTTAGAATTTTGTCATGACTGTGGAAAAGGAGATTCCTCTAAAATGTAATAGTGGGATCTTAAAATCTTTCGCTATGAGGATTTAATGTGTGCCATCTACCAATGATGACTCTGAATGAAGCTGCATGTCACACCCTCCAGTATCAATTTAACAATTAATTCTTCAGGATATTTGAATGACAGTGAATTTCCTGTCATTCACAAACTCTGACACTGAACTTTCTTGAAGGTCAGAATGGAAAATGAATTGGATTTATCTCTCCAAAAGACAACATATATTTTATAATTTTCAAATTATAAATATGTAAAAGTAGAAGAAGATCCCAGAGAAGCAAATTAGGAAGAACAGAGCTCTCTAAGGGATCCCTGAATATTTCTTCACAGTAAATCACAAGAGCTCTCTTAGCATTGAGTGAATGCTTAAGTAAATTGAGTACCCATTAAGCATTGAGTAAATAAACAACTGTGATTTCCAGGCTCATTGTCATGCATGTTTTTTAAAGTTATCTATAAACCCTTTAAATATGTTTGGCATTTCTATCTCTTAGAAGCCGTTGGGAAATTTTTGTTACGCTCCTTGAGGTGAATAAAACACACACTTGCTCTGAAACATTGCAAAGCAAAGCACAGACAGTTGGTGTCTTGGTTCAACCCAGGCAGCACCTCACAGCCCCTCGGTCACTCCCCACCAGTGGGATCAGGGAGGGAGTTAGGAGGGTAAAAACCGGAGTGGGTTGAGATCAAGGCACTTGAACAGGGAAAGCAAAAGGCACCACATGAGCAAAGCAAAAGAAGGAATTCCTTCAGCCCTTCCCAGGGCTGGGCAGCTGTTCAGCACCTCCAGGAGAGCAGGGCTCCATCCCACAGAACAGCGACTTGGGAAGACAAAAGGCATCCCTCCAAACGTCCCCCCTTCCTCCTTCTTCCCCCCACTGCATATCCTGAGCATGAAGTGACATGGTCTGGGATATCCCTGGGGTCACAATGATGCCTTAATAATTTTGGGGTTTTTTCTCTTCATGTGTCTGTAACTTGGTGTAGTTCTGTGCTCTTACAGAATGCTGAAAACCTCTGCTCCCAACACATTTATCCAAAACAAAGCTCTCTGGATAGAGATTCAAGGACATATTTGTTACCCTGGGGCCAGAAAATATCTAAACAACAGTGGAAAGTGGGGAGCAGGGCCTGGGGTGGTCAGTGTCATCACCTGAAGGTGTGATTAGAGAATTAGGGACCAATATGCTAATAAGAAAAAACTTATAAAAGGTAAAGAATTCGTGACCTGGTGTCCATTTTGGGTGTAGTCCCCGAGGGAGACTTAGCTTGCCCGAATATACCTTGAAGGATGTGAATAAATTTGTCCACGTTTTATACACCTAATTGTTTTGGCTTCTGTTTCAGGTAGCCTGTTCCAGGCATCAGAGTCACCCAGAGATAAAGGACTGAATGTCTGCTGTGACCCATGAGAGCTCTGCAGCCCCTGGGGACACAGCAGGGACAGGGAAAGGAGTGTGGGCAGTGCCTCCTCTGAGCCTCAGGGAACTTCCAGAGGAGGATCCAGGGCAGCCCCAAGGCCATCTGGCAGGCCTGGAACAAGGCAGGCAGCTCTGAGCAGCCTCCATGGCTCCAGCAGAGCTCGTGTGGGAGGGCTGAGTGCAGGGAGCACCATCAGCTGCCTGTGTGTCCCAGCTGGAGCAGCAGAGCCCAGCAGAGGCAGCCCATGGCCCCGGGCAGCACAGCCCCCGTGCTCTGCAGAGCAGCACCCCCAGCTCTGTGGGGCTGTGGGGAGCAGGGCAGGGGCTGCAGCAATGGCTGCTCAGGCCAGCACAGCCGTGATCCCCTGGGAAAGGCTCTGTGGGCAGCTGGGATGTGCCAGGAGAAGAGCAGGAGCCCTTGTGTGTGTGCACAGGAGTCCTGGCAAGAGCTGGGGCAGCAGGAGCTGCCTGAGGAGCCCCGGGGCAAACTCTCTGCTGCTGTCCCGGGCAGTGGGGCTGTCCTGGGGCTGCAGGAGATGCCAGAGCTGAGGATCTCCTGAGCATTCCAGACACAGAGTCACTGTCCCTGACCTCCATTGCTTCCCATTCTTGCTGCAGGGCCAGATAGGACTGGGCTGCTCTGCTGGGCTGGGGCAGAGGTAGGGAGAGGCTGGACTGGGCAGTGCCAGGAAGAAGAAAACAATGGACCCTTGGTTATACAAGTCCCTGCAGTGTCAGAATGGTTCCATGGAGCCCCAGAGAGTCACAATGATCTCCCTTATTCCATGGGTCCCCAGAGTGTCACAGTGTCCCTTGGTTGGTTAGGGCCCCATGATGTCACAATGGCCCCTTGGTTCCATGAGGCCTTGCAATGTCACAATGGTCCCCTTATCTTCATGGAGCCCCACAGTGTCACAATGGCACCTTGGTTCCTTTAAGCCCCACGGTGTCACCATGGTCCCCTGGGTTACATGAGGCCCTGCAGTGTCACAATGCCCCTTTGGTTCTATGGGGCCCTCAGTGTCTGTTTTGCTGGTGGGCAGTGTCAGCACCAAAGACAGAGACACCAACTGAGGGAACAGTGTAATTTATTATAACACACAACTGCAAAGAAGAACAAAAGGATATGCTCAGCCCTACAGAATCATTTGCAAAGAATCATTAGCAAAGGATTACAAAAGGATAAGATCAACAATGCACTCAGTCATCTCTACCAAAGATTGCCTATAATGATTTAGAAGGATCCATCACCAGTTAGCCTCAGACTTTACCATCACCCAGACCCACACATCAGCTGGGGAAGCTGTCACAGCCAAGGACTGCAGAGCCACTCTGGACACTGGGAATTCCTGCAGCTGTGTCCAGCCACAGGTGAGTGTCACGGTCCACTCGTAAGCAGACGCGTGATGGTTCATACCAGCTACGATCTCAGAGTGCAAAAAGGAAAAGAAAACACAAAATGCAACAAGTCAAGGGAGTTAAATTTCAATCCAAGGGGGAACTTTATTAATTTGGCCTGTAAAGCGGCCTGCGATAGAGAGAGAAAGAGATAAAATTGGGAAAAGATGGGGAGGAAAGGGAAGGAAAGGGGCTATAGCTACCACCACAGGTCCACAGACGTCCGGCGTCCCTGGAGTCCCGTCCAGTCGGCGTTCCTTGGCCTCTGCAAAGATCGATGTGATCTTTCGGTGGGGAAGATCTTCGGAGTTCAGCCACTCCAAAGCTGTCTTTTATGCTAGTTCATACACCTGGTCCCTCCTTGCCAGCCGCCTTTGCCCCCCCTTAATTCTTGTGGAGATATGCCAAACTTCCACTTGGCAGGGTCAGGGGAGGAGAGTCCGAGGCATGGTCGGCAGGTTTTTCACAATGGGTGTCAGGGCAACGGGTGCAAAGCCTTCGTCACATACCCGCATTGGCAGGCACAAGGCCTTTGTTCTGTATCAACTCAGGCAGGTGCAAAGTCTTCCTTCTGTACCACCTTAGGCAGGTACAAAGCATTCGCTCCGTATCAGCTTTGGGTAGGCACAAAGCATTCGTTCCGTACTACCTTAGGCAGGCACGAAGCATTTGCTCCGCACCAGCTTTAGGTAAGTACACAGCATTCTCTGCATAAGTCCTGCACCTGTAATTTCTGATGAGAAATGTTGAGACAGAACTCGATTCTTGGATCGACCCTTACACCACCCGGTGGCTCAACATTTATCTTCAGGACCAGTTGTCTTCTTCATGATGAGTCGTCTTCTGGGTGAGTTGTCTTTCTTTGTGATGAGGTGTCTTCTGGATGAGTTGTCTTCGGGACCACATGGTGGTAACACTAAGGATGGGGGAAGGGGAGAGAAGGGAAGGAAGGGAAACAAGATAGGAAAGATTTTTACATTTACTTTTTGCCATGCAGCTTGCTCAATATGAATCAATGTGATATCAGATTTCAGAATTTGGTGGGAAGCGACTGGAGCTGAGTAAGAGAAGTCACATCCCATGATTTCAGTAAAATTACAAATACAAATATTTGTATGATTACTGGTATAAGCTATCACATTTCCTACTGTGATATTACTACAAACAGTTCTTAAGCATGCACAACCCTTGCCAATGTAAATGATTACAGTTTCAGGGTTAATTTCAGGACGAATTTCAAAATGGCAAACATTTTGGTCAGTGTCTAAACAAAAATCTCGTGTTCTGATGGTGTTATTTTTAGAGTTGTTCCCGCACAATGCAGGATTCCAGGTCTATCATTTGCCATTTATCATTCACCTTTTGGGCCCATGCTGTATGCTCGAACGGATAGAGTGTAGTTCCATTGTGGTTCAAGCCTAATGTGAAAACAGGATAAATCAAAGATCCACCAAGATTGGAGGTTCTTTTCAAAATTGTTAGCACTATCCCAATTTATTTTTTTGGATTTCTGTAGGAAAAATGCCTCCTTAAAGGCTGTTGCATTTTTGTCAGATCAAAAGTTGCAGTAGCCAATTTGTTCAATAACACCTCCGAATCAATGCTATTTAGAATCCCCAATCTAGTTCCTAAAAACACCAGTCAGGTCTCTTCGACATACATCTCCAGGAGAAAAGGGAGCAACCTTTTTGAGAGACCATTCTGGTTTAAATAATATTTGTTGTTGGCTGGTGTTTCCAATTACAAGTGGTATTGAAAACCAGGTTCCACTTTTCTGCATTCCACTTGAATTTTTTCATCAATGATACCGGGTAGGGTTCTAACCCACTCATTTTTATCCCAGACCCAATCAGACGAATGGTAAATTTTGTCATCATGCATTACAACTAAAGCCAAATTTGGATGGTTATTTTTGGGATAATTTCTGGAAGAGCTAGAATATTCTATGAAGGCTTGAGACCAAGGCAATTCATTATTATTTTGGTTATAGGAAGAAGGTGTAATGCAGAAAAGCATGAGCAATATAATGAAAATTTTGTAGGCCATTTTCAGATTTAAGTCTTCAATTTTTATTCATATTTCTTCTATAGAAATTCTTAAAGTCCCACGGGGTTCTCCTGCAAAAACAAAAATAGAGACCTTGCCCTTTTCAGGCAAAAAGGAATTAAAATGATGGAACAATAAACCAGGCATTTATTGTTTGGTGTTGGGAAAAAGGAGGGGCCACCCGGATGACTGAGGCAGGTTTATCTTGGTTGATATCCAGGCTCTCCGTTTCTTGGATAGAAAGGTTCTTTGAGGCTTCTTCTGTTACAGAAAACACATCACAGAAATGGTCAATCTGTGCATCGACTTCAATGAAAGCCAGACTTACCATAAACAAGCCTTTCTCCCAAGCAGTATACCTTTTCTCAGCATCCTTAAAGCTGCGAGAATAAAATCCCACGATAGCTGTTATTAACACATCTCCTTTTTCTGTTTTGGTGAGCTGTTTAACATAGATCCATTCTCCATTTCCCTGCCCACCACTAGGAAATGGAGATCCTAGTTTCCCTGTTCTGGAGAAAAAGGTTTGCTTTGATGTCTTGTCTGCACCATCCACGAAAGGGGGGGCAGAAGCTGCGACGGGTGCACTTTCTTTCACAGAGGAAGGTGGTTTTGTCACACGCCACTGAGTTACCCGTTTGCACAATTTTTCTAAAGGTAAACCATCCATCAAATCTCTAGGAATTCCTTTTTTAAGTCCTAAACGCCACCAATCAAGTTGGACAGAAAGGGGTTTAGGCTGTGACAGTTCCTTGGCAACATCCATAGTTTTGCTGGGGCAGGGCAGTGCATTTTTAACTCCTACTTGCTGGATACCTCTTGATGTCTCTTCTAGAGGCTTTATCAGACAGTATTTTCTACTGTAATCAACTAATTCTTGTGTTACCTCCCCCCATGTCCAGACTTTAGGTCTAGGGTGAGGTCTGTTACCTGGCAGGACTGGTGTTGAAAAGTCAGAGGAATTTGTGTCAGAGTCTGTATTGGTACTGCCTGTATTTCTGCTATTATCACCTCTGCACATAAAAATCTGCGACCGCTCCACAGGACTCGTTGATGCTGTGGTCTTCTGGAGACTTGTCTCTGTGGTTTTGAGTGATTCAGGCAGTCCCCTTATTAAGGCAGTCATAATTTCAGGGTTAACAGATAACATCATTGGTAATTCACATCCAAGAATTAGTTTTCTCTCATGTATCATTTGTAGGCAAGCAGCTTTGTGTACACTTTCTAGTAATTGGTCAGCTGTGCCTATTATTGCCAAGGGGTCTCCCCTGTCCAGAGGGTTTAACCCTCCAGCCCAGTAAGCAGCACACTGAGTTGGAGACCATGGGGCTCGGTGATCACCTGTTGTTAAGAAAACTCCGTGGCCCCAGTAACCCTCAGCCTCCTTTTCACTCAATTGTATTTGATCACCCCCAGTTAAAGACACATATTCTGTTTCAGATTCTTTGATAAGATGCCCATATTCCCTTTTGAACTTGGCTAGTTTAGTGGCAGAATAGGGCGTTTCCTTGGTGATTATGTGGGGGTCAGTATCTTCATCATTAGGGTAAGAAAATTCAGTTTTGAATAAGGGTCTTAAATAAGGGGGATTTTCATCAAATTTTGTCATCTGTTCCAATTCCTTCTGTGGATACATCAGGTTAATTGATCCTGATGATGCTATATTCTGTGAACTAGTGGTCTGTGAATTAGTGTGATTTACTTCAAGAGCAGCCCTTAAGGAATGGTTTTCTTCTTCCTTGCGCTCTAATTCCTTTTCCAGTTTGGAAATTGTTGTTTGGTGACAGCGCACCAGGTTTTCTAAGGATTCTATGATTTTTCCTTCATTACTACGCTGCCTATGATGGTCTTCAATGGCTGCGATCAAGCTGGCACCCAAAACAGAACAGACTATTGTCTTGCTTTTTCCTGGTAGTAAAAACTTAACCTTAGCCTCGTTCTGTAGCAGAGAAATCCGATCTACTATACTCTGCACATTTTTCCAATTCTCTCGAGCCCAATCTTCCCCAATAGGAGAGGGTCGAGCACCATATTTAGCCAAAAATGTAAATAATACATTTTTATCATCCACCAACTGAGAATCTCTCTTCTCCTGTTTGCCAGACATCTTTCTCCTTATCCTGACTCAGAAATAAAACCAACAACAAAACCAACAACAAAAACA
>NW_028147635.1:996367-1237008 GCF_008360975.1 Lichenostomus cassidix | reverse complement strand
GCTGGCCAACTGCAGTCACAGCTATGGGACTGTGGCTAGCACAGGTTTTCCCATGAGAAGTTTTCTTGTGTTTTGTAAATAAAGATAAAGTTTGGATGTTTTTGGAACAGTGTCCCAGAACTTGGGCAGTGCAGGCCTGGCCAGTCAGGCCTGGGGGAAGGCTTCTGACTGACCAATCTGGGTGACTTTTGAAAACTCTATATATATGATGAAATCAAAACAATAAAGGTCATTCCTTCTTGCCACTGAGAACCGATGCATTCATTACTCTGCTAGCTGCTCAACAGCGACATGGGACCACATCTTCTGAGCACACAAACAATGATGGGGGCGTGCACGGGATTACACTCGGCCCAGTTCACTACCCCGCGGCCGGCTCCCTGACCCCCACCCCGATGCCTACCCCCAGGTGGATCCCTAACCCTGGGTCGGCTCCCTGTGCCTTGGCGGAGCCCCTACCCCCACGCCCCGGGCCCTCCCCCTCGCCCCGGTCCATACCCCTCATCGGGTCACTGCCCCCAGCTGGGTCTCTACCCCCTCCCCGACCCCTACCCGTTGGCCGGATCCCGCACCCACCACCTGATGCCTACCCCTGAGCCGAGTCTCCCACCCTCAGCCAGATCCCTGCCCCTCTGCCCGGTCCGTGCCCTCGCCCAGGTGCCTGGGCATCACCCCGGGACACAGGTATGACAGGGCTGCATGCAAGATGATAATGCTGAGTACGCGGCCTGCTCTCAGGGCGTGCCGTTCGGCTCAGGACGTGGACGTGTGTAAGGGTCAATCCAAGAATCAAGTTCTGTCTCAACATTTCTCATCAGAAATTACAGGTGCAGGACTCATGCAGAGAATGCTTTGTACTCACCTAAAGCTGGTGCGGAGCTAATGCTTCGTGCCTGCCTAAGGTAGTACGGAACGAATGCTTTGTGCCTACCCAGAGCTGATACGGAGCGAATGCTTTGTACCTGCCTAAGGTGGTACAGAACGAAGACTTTGCACCTGCCTGAGCTGATACAGAACAAAGGCCTTGTGCCTGCCAATGTGGGTATGTGACGAAGCCTTTGCACCTGTTGCCCTGACACCCATTGTGAAAAACCTGCCGACCATGCCTCGGACACTCCTCCCTTGACCCTGCCAAGTGGAGATTGGCAAATCTCCACGAGAATTAAGGGGGGGCAAAGGCAGCTGGCAAGGAGGGACCAGGTGTATGGACTAGCATAAAAGACAGCTTTGGAGTGGCTGAACTCCGAAGATCTTCCCCACCGAAAGATCACATCGATCTTTGCAGAGGCCAAGGAACGCCGACTGGACGGGACTCCAGGGACGCCGGACGTCTGTGGACCCGTGGTGGTAGCTATAGCCCCTTTCCTTCCCTTTTCCTCCCCATCTTTTCCCAATTTTCTCTCTTTCTCTCTCTATCGCAGGCCACTTTACAGGCCAAATTAATAAAGTTCCCCCTTGGATTCAAATTTAACTCCCTTGACTTGTTGCATTTTGTGTTTTCTTTTCCTTTTTGCACTCTGAGATCGTAGCTGGTATGAACCATCACGCGTCTGCTCATGAGTGGACCGTGACATAAATTGGCGTCACAGACAGGATCCTGATAGAGGCTGAGGGACAAAACCCCTCGAAACTCATTTTTGAGGACTCTATTGGGATTCTGGCTATCAGGACTCAGAGTGCAAAAAGAAGGGGAGTTAAATTTTTGTTTTAGTGACACCTGAGAAAGGGTAAGAGTGGCCATTGGCAAGTATCTAACTTTCTCAAGTAGATTTGAGCTGTTTTTGAAGTTGTTTTGTTTTAGGATTAAGAATTTGTTTCTCAAGTGAATTTTGAGCTGTTGTTGTTGCATTGTTTTTGGAGTTGTTTTGTTGCAGGATAGATTTTTGTGCTGTTTTTGTTGTTATATTGTTTTGAGGTTGTCTGGTTTCTGAATCAGGATAGAGAGAAATGTTTCTCAAGTGGATTTGAGTTGTTTTTGTTGTTGGTTTTATTTCTGAGTCAGGATAAGGAGAAAGATGCCTGGCAAACAGGAGAAGAGAGATTCTCAGTTGGCGGATGATAAAAATGTATTATTTACATTTTTGGCTAAATATGGTGCTCGACCCTCTCCTATTGGGGAAGATTGGGCTCGAGAGAATTGGAAAAATATGCAGAGTATAGTAGATCGGATTTCTCTGCTACAGAATGAGGCTAAGGTTAAGTTTTTACTACCAGGAAAAAGCAGGACAATAGTCTGTTCTGTTTTGGGTGCCAGCTTGATCGCAGCCATTGAAGATCGTCATAGGCAGCGTAGTAATGAGGAGAAAATCATAGAATCCTTAGAAAACATGATGCATTGTCACCAAGAAATAATCTCCAATCTAGAAAAGGAATTAGAGCGCCAAAAGGAAGAAAACCATTCATTACGGGTTGCTCTTGAAGTTAATCGTATTATGAATACCACTAATTCACAGAACACTAGCTCACAAGACACAGTATCATCGGGATCAATTAACCCAATATATCCACAAAAAGAATTAGAACAGATGAAAAAACTTGATGAAAATCCTCCTAATTTAAGACCCTTAATCAAAACTGGATTTTCTTATCTTAATGATGAAGATACAGACCCCCACATAACCACCAAGGAAACGCCCTATTCTGCCACTGAACTGGCAAAGTTAAAAAAAGAATATGGGCGTCTTACCAAAGAATCTGAAACAGAATTATGTGTGGCGTGTGTCTTTAACTGGGGGTGATCAAATACAATTGAGTGAAAAGGAGGCTGAGGGTTACTGGGGCCACGGAGTTTTCTTAACAACAGGTGATCGCCGTGCCCCATGGTCTCTAACTCAGCATGCTGCTTACTGGGCTGGAGGGTTAAATCCTCTGGACAGGGGAGACCCCTTGGCAATAATAGGCACAGCTGACCAGTTACTAGAAAGTGTACATAAAGCTGCTTGCCTACAAATGATACATGAGAGAAAATTAATTCCTGGATGTGAATCACCAATGATGTTACCTGTCAACCCTGAAATTATGACTCCTCTAATAAGGGGACTCCCCGAGTCACTCAAAGCCACGGGGATAAGTCTTCAGAGAACCATAGCGTCAATAGGTCCAGTGGAAAGATTGGAAAGTTTTATACGCAGAGGTGATAATAGCAGAAATACAGGCAGTACTGATCCAGACTCTTACGCTAGTTCCTCTGACTTTTCAACACCAGCCCCGCCAGGTAACAGACCTCACCCTAGACTTAAAGTATGGACATGGGGGGAGGTAGCACAAGAATTAATTGACTACAGTAGAAAATACTGTCTAATAAAGCCTCTAGAAGAAAGATCAAGAGGTATCAGGCAAGTAGGAGTTAAAAAAGCACTGCCCTGCCCCAGCAAAACTATGGATGCTGCCAAGGAACTGCCACAACCTAAACCTGTTTCGGCCCGACTTGATTGGTGGCGTTTAGGGCTTAAAAAAGGAATTCTTAGAGATTTGATGGATGGTTTGCCTTTAGAAAAATTATGCAAACTGGTAACTCAGTGGCGTGTGACAAAACCACCTTCCTCTGTGAAAGAAAGCGCACCCGTCACAGCTTCTGCCCCCCCTTTCACTGAGACTGCAGACAAGACATTAAAACACACTTTTTCCCTAGAACAGGGAAACTAGAATCTCCATTTCCTAATGGTGGGCGGGGAAATGGAGAATGGATTTATATTAGACAGCTCACTAAAACAGAAAAAGGAGATGTGTTAATCACAGCTATTGTGGGTCCCAAATGTGCACCAGTGACCTTTTTAATTGATACAGGTGCACAAATTTCTGCCCTGACTGAGGAAGATGCCAAGAGGTGTGGAGTTTCTCCCTTAAAACGGAATCTATCCGTGCTTAATGCTTTGGGATCAAGGGAGATCATGAATGTCACCCCAGTAAAGTTAACTCTACCGGGGGAGGAGAGCCCAATTACTATTATAATGGTGATTGGTAACATTCCTTTCAACCTGTTGGGGATAGATGTCCTTAAGGGGAGACAGTGGGAAGATACAGAAGGATTACTCTGGTCTTTTGGAATACCACAACTTCACATCAGATTGTTGCAAGAAGCTCCACCACTACCGTTTAGCAAGATCACTAATGTCAAACAGTATCCCCTTCCTTTGGGAGCCAAGGAAGGTATAAAACCAGTAATACAAGAAATGAAAGAACAGGGAGTTGTGATAAATACACATTCTCCTTACAACTCCCCAGTGTGGCCAGTAAAAAAGCCTAACGGGAAGTGGCGACTTACAGTTGATTTCCAAAGGCTAAATGCCAACACTGATCCTCTGACTGCTGCAGTCCCAAATTTAGCAGAACTGGTTACATCTATTCAAGAACAGGCTCATCCAATCATGGCAACCATAGATGTCAAGGACATGTTTTTTATGGTACCATTGCGACCAGAAGATAGGGATCGTTTTGCTTTTACTTGGGAAGGGCAGCAATATACTTTCACCCGACTCCCCCAGGGGTATAAACATTCTCCTACATTGGCACATCATGCTTTAGCCTCGGAGCTGGAGCAAATCCCAAAACCCAAAGACATTGCTGTCTATCAATACATCGATGATGTATTAGTAGGGGGAGATGAAATAGAGAGGGTGGAGGAAACTCAACAGAATATAATTTCCCATCTAGAAAATCTGGGATTGCAAATTCCCCCAGAGAAAGTCCAAAAACCCTCCCAAGAAGTAAAATTTCTGGGCATATGGTGGAAAGGAGGAATGACCTGTATCCCACCTGACACTCTCACCTCCTTAGATCAAATTAAAATGCCTCGGTCTAAAAAGGAGCTTCAACATGCTTTAGGTCTTTTAGTATTTTGGAGAAAACACATCCCAGACTTTTCCATTGTGGCTAGACCCCTTTATGATTTGCTCAGGAAAGGTGCCAAGTGGGAATGGACTTCTGTCCAAGATGAAGCACTACAACTGCTGATTTTTGAAGCTACTGCACACCAAGCTTTGGGACCTATCCATCCTACAGACCCTTTTCAGGTAGAGTGGGGTTTTTCCTTATCAGGGTTGTCAGTACATTTATGGCAACGGGGTCCCAAAGGTCCAACTCGACCTGTAGGATTTTATTCTCGCAGTTTTAAGGATGCTGAGAAAAGGTATACTGTTTGGGAGAAAGGTTTGTTTGTGGTAAGCCTGGCTTTCATTGAAGTAGAGAAAATAGCACGTAATCAACCAATTGTGCTAAGAGGCCCCTTCAAAGTAATAAGAGCAATCACTGCTGGAACTCCTCCCCCTGAAGGAGTTGCACAGAAAGCCTCCGTACGAAAATGGTATGCACAGATTGAGCATTATTGCAATGTGTTTTCTGTGACAGAAGGAGCCCCCAAGAACCTTTCTATCCAAGAAACAGAGAATCTGGACATCAGCCAAGACAAACCTGCCTCAGTCATCTGGGTGGCCCCTCCTTTTTCCCAAGACCAAACAGTAAATGCTTGGTTTACCAATGCTTCTGCTAAAAGAGAAGGGAAAGTGTGGAAATATAGAGCAGTTGCCCTTCACACTTCCTCTGATGAACAGATTATCACCGAAGGAATGGGTAGTGCTCAAGTAGGTGAACTAATTGCAGTATGGAGTGTTTTCCAACGAGAAGCCCAAAACCCTTCTCCTGTTTATATCTATACAGACTCATATGCTGTGTTTAAAGGATGTACTGAATGGCTTCCCTTCTGGGAACAAAATGAATGGGAGGTAAACAGAGTACCAGTGTGGCAAAAGGAAAAGTGGCAAGAGATTCTGAGAATTGCTAGCCAAGGCAACTTTGCTGTAGGCTGGGTTGCTTCACATCAGATAGATGGGAGTACTGCAGGAGAGTGGAATAACAAAGCTGATGAACTGGCTAGACTTGCTCCTATAAAAGAAGAACAAACCTCTGAGGATTGGGAGCGCTTGCTTGAGTGGCTGCATGTTAAGCGTAAGCACACCGGTGCCAAAGACTTGTATCGAGAAGCCCTCGCTCGTGGCTGGCCAGTTACCAGAGAGATGTGCAAAACCTGTATATCAGCCTGTGAGCAATGTCGATCACGACTCGAAAGACATCCCCTAGAGGATGATCCTTTGCATTTGAGAAAAGGTAAAGGCTTATGGGATGCTTGGCAGGTGGATTATATAGGTCCCTTTAAAAGATCAGGAGGAAAACACGTTGTGCTAGTCGGTGTTGAAATTACATCAGGTTTAGTCCAAGCTGAAGCTTTTAAAAGGGCCACAGGAGACAACACAGTGAAAGCACTGAAAGAATGGTTTGGAACTTTTCCAAAACCCCAGGAAATACAGTCTGATAATGGCTCTCACTTCTCTGCCAAGGTGGTGCAAGAATGGGCAAAGACTGAAGGAATTAAGTGGGTTTTCCATACCCCCTACTACCCCCAAGCTAATGGAATAGTAGAAAGGACCAATGGTCTTCTAAAACGACTCCTGAAACCCCATGAGGGGAATTGGGATGTCCGATTGTGGGAAGCTGTCAAAGGTGTAAATGATCGTTGGGGGGTAAATGGATGTCCAAAGATCACTGCTTTTTGCCCAAAAGCTCCTACTCTAACTCCATCTGTGAAAGAACCTGATGATTCTAAAGAATCATCCTATTTCTCAGGTCAGCCAGTTCTGGTGGAACTCCCTACAGTGGGAAGTGTACCATTGGTACTAAAGACCCCTTTAAATAAACATGTATGGATAGCCACCAATGCCCTGGGAAAGGAACTTAAAATTAATACCCGCTGGATTATTCCATCATTTTAATTCCTTTTTGCCTAAAAAAAGGCAAGTTTTCTATTCTCTGTTTTTGCAGAAGAACCCCGTGGGACTTCGAGAACTCCTACAGAAGAAATATGAATAAAAAATTGAAGACTCAAATCTGAAAATGACCTACAAAATTTTGATTAGGTTGTTTCTTCTTTTCTGCATTACACCTTTTACCTGTAACCAAAATAATAATGAATGGCCTTGGTCTCAAGCTTTTGTGGGATATTCTAGCTCTTTCGGGAACTATCCTAAAAACAGACGTCCAAATTTGGCTGTAGTTGTAATACATGATGACGAAATTTACCATTCATCCGAGTGGGGTTGGGATAAGAATGAGTGGATTAGAACCTTACCTGGTTTTATTGATGAAAAAATTCAAGTGGGATGCAGAAAAGTAGAATCTGGTTTTCAAAATGAAAAAGCCTCTTATATTTCAGCTTGTGGTTATTTTTCAGATTTCAATATGACATCCAAAATTCACCCCGGCATTTCAAAAGAAATATGTCCTACTAGAGATTGGAAATGTTCTAAACAAGATGCTTTTTCCTTGTGTTGCCGCCAGAAATTTACAGACAAATATACTCCTGTAGACCCGAGTAATATTAATGTAGAAATTATCAAATCCTGTCAGGAAGAGCAAGGTGATTGCTGGTTCAATTTTACTATGGTTAATTCTCTCTATGTGGTGTGCGAGTGGGTTTTTGACCCAAAGAAACCACCATTATCAGGTTTAAACCAGAAGTTCAAAATAAATGCTGTGACTAAACCAAACCTAGTGGCAATACTCACACACCAAAATAAAGACATTTCCCTTGATTTAAACAATAAGGAAACACCCTTTTTTGTCATTACTCAGGGTGATGATATCTATATAAGATGTCGATTAATGGCTGAATCCCTCACCGAACCAGTAAACAGCTATGGTATTGGACCACATGGCTCTATCCTATCATGCAGAACTCAAAATCTGGACTGTTGGTTAAATTTCACTGAAGTAAAATTTTTCCATAAGGTTATGTGTGGAAAAAATGACACCAAATATTGGGGAGAATTAATAATAGAAGTTTCAAAGCCTACGATTCCTCCAAAATTAACACTTCAACCAAAAATCTATGAAGTTGGACCCTTTGTGATTGGAAACACTGGCCAACAACAAATGATATTTAAACCAGAATGGTCTCTAAAAAAGGTTGAATTACTAATGCAAAATAATATCTCAGAAATTCAACCTGCCTGTTCTCCTTTTTTGCGCACCTCTTATGAGGGATGGACCACCTGGCTACGTAGATCTTTTCGGAGACGAGCATCAAGAGACCTGACTGGTATTTTGGGAACCGGATTGGGGGTTCTAAATAGCATTGATTCGGAGGTATTATTGAACAAATTGGCTACTACAACCTTCGATCTGCCAAAAATGCAACAGCCTTTACAATCTTCCCTTTTGGCTTTGGGAACACATCAGTGGCTACTGTCCAATGTGTTACCGAAATGGGAAAAAATAAACATAAAAGATCATGAACTGATTCTAGACACACTCGGTGTGGCCCAAAGTAATATTTCTTTGGCTCTCAGTTGCATTCAAGCTCAATTGTGGATGCAATCAGTGGCCGCATCTATTATAAGAGAAGGAGAAGAAGGTATTTTTCCTGCAGAAATCCGTAAAATAGTTTGGGATAGTGCCAACAATTTTGAAAGGAACCTCCAATCATGGTGGAAGTTAGTAAATTTTACCTATGATCCTGTTAGTAACACTGCTACAGCTTATGTGTTGACTATTCACAATGCTTCAGTATCTATGATTTATCCTGTTTTTGCATTAGGCTTGAATCACAATGGGACTATACTCTATCCTTTCGAGCACAGAGCATGGGCCCAAAAGGTGAATGATAAATGGCAAACAATAGATCTGGAATCCTGCATTGTGCGGGAACAACTAGGAATTATCTGTGAAAGTAACACCATCAGAACACAAGATTTTTGTTTAGACACTGACCAAAAGGTTTGCCATTTTGAAATTCGTCCTGAAATTAACCCTGAAACCGTAATCATTTACATTGGCAAGGGTTGTGCATGCTTAAGAACTGTTTGTAGTAATATCACAGTAGGAAATGTAGTAGCTTATACCAATAATCATACGAATTTTTGTGTTTGTAATTTTACTGAAATCATGGGGTGTGACTTCTATTACTCAGCTCCATTCACTTCCCACCAAATTCTGAAATCTAACTTCACATTGATTCATGAGCTAATGCCTGTATCTATTGGAATGAACATAACTCATACAAAAGAATTGCTGCAGCATCGAGATTATATTCAAATATTAGAGGAGATCAAGAAAAATGGACAAAAAACTCTAATAACAGTTCACCATAATGTAGACAAATTACAAAAGGTCATGAAGAGGGTGAAAAGGGATGGAGAACATAAATGATGGGACACACTTTTTGGATGGTCACCTACTGCCACAGGCATTCTGAACAAGCTGTGTCACCCAATCGTCGTTCTCCTGATCCTTTCCCTAATCAGTATCATCCTGTCTGTAATTTTGTACATACTTAATTGGCGAATGATCAAGCAAATGAAACTTTTGTCATCCACATTTAATACACGCAAGCCCTTGAGTGTTATATCCAGTATTGACATACCAAAATCTTTTGATATTGAGCAAGCTGCATGGCAAAAGGTTATGTGAAAATTTCCTTCCTTTCTTGTTTCCCTTCCTTCCCTTCTCTCCCCTTCCCCCATCCTTAGTGTTACCACCATGTGGTCCCGAAGACAACTCATCCGGAAGACACCTCATCACAAAGAAAGACAACTCACCCAGAAGACGACTCATCATGAAGAAGACAACTGGTCCTGAAGATAAATGTTGAGCCACCGGGGGGTGTAAGGGTCGATCCAAGAATCAAGTTCTGTCTCAACACTTCTCATCAGAAATTACAGGTGCAGGACTCACGCAGAGAATGCTTTGTACTCACCTAAAGCTGGTGCGGAGCTAATGCTTCGTGCCTGCCTAAGGTAGTACGGAACGAATGCTTTGTGCCTACCCAAAGCTGATCCGGAGTGAATGCTTTGTACCTGCCTAAGGTGGTACAGAACGAAGACTTTGCACCTGCCTGAGTTGATACAGAACAAAGGCCTTGTGCTGCCAAAGCGGGTATGTGACGAAGGCTTTGCACCTGTTGCCCTGACACCCATTGTGAAAAACCTGCCGACCATGCCTCGGACACTCCTCCCTTGACCCTGCCAAGTGGAGATTGGCAAATCTCCACGAGAATTAAGGGGGGGCAAAGGCGGCTGGCAAGGAGGGACCAGGTGTATGGACTAGCATAAAAGACAGCTTTGGAGTGGCTGAACTCCGAAGATCTTCCCCACCGAAAGATCACCTCGATCTTTGCAGAGGCCAAGGAACGCCGACTGAACGGGACTCCAGGGACGCTGGACGTCTGTGGACCCGTGGTGGTAGCTATAGCCCCTTTCCTGCCCTTTTCTCCCCATCTTTTCCCAATTTTCTCTCTTTCTCTCTCTATTGCAGGCCGCTTTACAGGCCAAATTAATAAAGTTCCCCCTTGGATTGAAATTTAACTCCCTTGACTTGTTGCATTTTGTGTTTTCTTTTCCTTTTTGCACTCTGAGGTCGTAGCTGGTATGAACCATCACGCGTCTGCTCATGAGTGGACCGTGACAGGGGGCACACCCCACATGGGGAGACCCAGGCAAGGGACTGGGACAGACAACTGGAATTCCTGAACAACAGATGGGCTCAGGTGGACACATTCTGCCAGCACAACTATGATACTGTTGTGCTGTCCCCCAGCCTGGGCAGCCCCAGAACATCCAAATCCTCATGGATATTCCCCTCAACCCCAAATTCACCCCCAAATCCACAGTAAAATGGTGCAGCTTTAGATCTCTTTGTTTAATTTATTTTACCTCAGCTTTTGTTGTTCTGACAAGGTGATGAAGGAAATTATTCAGGTTGGAAAAGACCTCCAAGATTATTCCATCATTTCTTGATGCCACCAGAAGAAACAATTACACAGCAGGTAACAACTTTTTGGGTGTAACATTAATAAATCAGCTCTTCCCTATGAATTTCTGATGTCAGTCTTAGTCCCCATGGATGTTCCTGCCCCTGAGTTTGTCCAGGTGGCCACAGGGAATCAGGAGGCTGTGGAAGCCACCAGCCAGGTGCCTTCCCAACCTGAGTATGTTAGTTTTGCTTAGCCCAGAACATCAGCAAGCTATCTTTGGCATCTAGGGGAAACTCAAACCCTTCAAAAGCTGTTGTGGTAGGCCTGAAGAAGTGGCTGAAGGGTTGGGAGAAAACTCACCCCTGTGTTCATGAGTTGTTTTTGCTTAGCCCAGTTTTTGCTATTGGGTGGGGAGGGGCACAAAAATGGCTCCTGTGTGTCCTGCATGAATGTTCTAGAAGTTTTCACCATGTCCAGCAGAGCCAATCTCTGATGGCTCTGAAGATGATGGACATGCTGCTGGCCAAGTCTGGGCCAATTAGAGATGTTGGTTACACCTCTGTGATATCATATTTAAGAAGAAATCAAAACAATGTGAGCAAGCACTTCTTTTTAGACAGAGGATGAGGAGGAGGTGAGAATATGTGAGGGAAAACAACATGGAGACATCAAGGTCAGTGGAGAAGGTGGGGGAGGAGGTGCTCCAGGCACCGGAGCTGAAAATCCTCTGCTGGCCGTGGTGAGGACCATGGTGAAGCAGGTTGTCCCCCTGCAGCCCATGGGGTCCACGAGGGGTGCAGAGATCCACCCACAGCCCATGGGGAGGTGCTCACGCTAGAGGAGCAGGTGGATGCCTGGAGGAAACTGTGATCCAGTGGGAGTGCCTGTCGCTGTTGAGCCGCTAGCAGAGAAGAAATCCCTGGATTCTCAGCGTGGCATAGAAAAGAGCTTTATTATTTTGATTTCAACTCATATGGACTTTTGAGAGGTCACCCAGATTGGTCAGCCAGAAACCTCCCCCTAGGCCTGACTGGCCAGGCCTGAACTGTCCAAATCGCGAGACTCTGTTTCCACAACATCCAAACTTTATCTTTGTTTATAAAACACAGAGGAAAATTCTCATGGGAAAAACCTGTGCTAGCCACAAGTCTCAGTGCAGAGAAAGGCCTTGTTCCTTGGGATGGAAACAGCATGGCCTGGGCTCAGAGGTCTGAACCCTGTGGACAAGAACTCATTGGGCAGCAGATTCCAGTGGCTGCTGCTCGAGAGATTAGACCCATGGCAAAGAAGTTTGCAGAGGACTGTCTCCAGTGGGAGGGACCCATGGCTAAGTAGAGGACTCCTCTCCCTGAACAACAGAAGAAATTTTGGTCATGGACTGACCAAAAAACCCATACCCTGCCTGCCACAACCTGCTGTGCTATTGGTGGGAAAGAGGGAGGGGGGTGAGCAGAGAAACAGTGTATTAAGAGCTTATTTTTACTTCTCATTTGCCTCCTCTGACTTTTTAGGGTTAGCTTACCAATAAATCACTTTGCAACTTTAAGTTCTCAGCCAGTTCTGCCCTTCACTGCATCCTGCCCAACTCATTATCTCAACTCATAAACCCTGTGTGTGTGTGTGTGTGTGTGTGTGTGTGTGTGTGTGTGTGTGTGTGTGTGTGTGTTAGGGGTTTGTTTTTTTTCCCCTCCCCTCTGCACAGCTGCAGCAGGGGAGAGAAGAGCAAGCAGATTTTGTAGGCACTGGCATTTGGCCAGGGTCAAACCACAACACTGGGTCACTGGCAGTGTGGGCCACCAGGGCTCTTCCCAATGAGGGTCCTCCAAAGGGGGATGAATACAGAGCAGTTCACAAAGCTCTTCCCCCACTCGGGGCACTCGCAGGGCTTCCCTTAGTGGTGCCTCTGTCGGTGTTGGGTCAAGTTAGAGCTCTGGGTGAAGCCTTTCCCACACTCGGGACACTCATAGGGTCTCTGCCCTGTGTGGATCCTCTGGTGGCAAATCAGGCTGGAGCTCTTGCTGAAGCTCTTCCCACATTCCCCACACTCATAGGGTCTCTCCCCAGTGTGGATGCGCCGGTGCCTGATGAGGTGGGAGTTGTGCTTGAAGCCCTTTTTGCAGTTGGAGCAGTGGAAGGGCCTCTTCTCTGTGTGAATCTGCT
This sequence comes from Lichenostomus cassidix, assembly GCF_008360975.1. Classification (NCBI taxonomy): domain Eukaryota; kingdom Metazoa; phylum Chordata; class Aves; order Passeriformes; family Meliphagidae; genus Lichenostomus; species Lichenostomus cassidix. The sequence continues at coordinate 1,224,107 of NW_028147635.1, read as the reverse complement.
GATGACTGAGGAGATGGGAGCTGGTCTGAAACCTCTTCCCACACTCTGAACACTCATAGGGCCTCTCCCCAGTGTGGATCCTCTTGTGACGGATCAGGTTGGAGCTCCAGCTGAAGCTCTTCCCACATTCCCCACACTCATAGGGCTTCTCCCCAGTGTGGATTCGATGGTGGTCCATAAGCTTGAAGATCTTTCTGAAGCTCTTCCCACATTCCCCACACTCGTAGGGCTTCTTGGTCACATGAAGCTTCTCAGCAATCTCCAGCTCAAAACTCCGGCTGAAACTCTGATTGCCTTCCTGGCACAGGGTGGGTCTTTGCTCCTCAGAGCAGCCTGGGCTGGGTTTGCAGCCCCTCCTTGTGCAGCATCTCCAGGGCTTTTCCTCCAGGTTGGATTCCTGGGTCATGGAGCTGCTCAAAGTGGCCTCTTCCATGAAGTTCTGCTGCAATGATTTCTCCTCCCTGGTCTCTGCCTTCAGCTCCTTGCCTGGGGCAAAAAGGACAAGGAGAGGATTTGGGATTTGCCTCTGTGCCAGGGGGAAGGGGAAGGAGATCCCCCCAGTCCATCCCCAGCAGAACAGAGACAGCAGCAGGGTTGTCCTGCAGCCAGGGGCAGTGCTGGGCTGGGAGATGGAGGAGAAGAGAGGGGGAAAGGGGCAGTGACTTCCTCCTCACCTGCCTGGCTGTCCCTGGGCATCTTCCTTTTCCTCACAGCCTTCTCCTCCATCCAGCCAAGTTCTGGGAATGGGAAATCCTGGTTGAGGGGAAAACAAGGGGTTACTTATTTTACATTGTGTTTGAAGGTCACCCTTTCCGATTGCATCTCTAGAAGTCATTATGCATCAGAGGTCCATAAAATCCTCCAGATCACAACAATTCAGCACCAAAAAACACTCCTAGCAGTTCCCTGTCTCTGGTCTGTCCACTTTGGGGCTCTGGGCCTCCCCGCTGTCAGGGCTGCAGGGGTCCCATGTATACTGGGGGTCCCCACTCTCCAGCATCCCCACTCCCATCAGACTACTGGGGGTCCCAGGAATCCCAGGGGTTCCCCCTTCCCAAATTCCCCATTCTGGGGGTCTCCTCTCTCTGCAGTCCTGCTTAGGGAAGCCTGGGGTTTTGGGGGTCCCAGGGATCCTCTCTCCCGTCTCTCTCTCCAGGCTGCCAGGGCTCTTGGTGGTCCCCCCTCTGGGGATCCCCATTTATCAGAGACTGAAATAGTTCATGCCTCAAACATTGATATAAAGTTTTGCTCATTAGAACAAAAACTGTATAAAGAAGTTACAATCAAAGAAGCCTCCCTGAAGATACCTGACTGGGACTTTGGACTGAAAGTCAAACTGCTGAGATTAGATAAAGGGAAACCTATTGTTCAGTCATCTCAGGCTGAGGGAAAGGAATGCATCCACAAAGGCCAAAGCCACCAGCTGCTCTGAGAATCATCCCTGGCTGAGTTTGGAGTGAGGGCAGAGCACAGCTCACAGAAGCCAGGTTTCTGTGAGCACAGCTCACCTCCAGCCGACGTGCAGGAGGTTGGGGGTGCATGGTGTAACCTCTGGTCAGAGGCAATAAACACACATCCTCCGTTACACAAACTGTCCAGCTGTGGAACCCCCAACCCCACAAGCCACATCCACGGGACTTTCACGTGAGAGGCAGCTGAGGGGGAGTCACAATCCATCAAAGACCCCCCAAATGCCAGGCCTTGCACCACAGGAGTGCACGTGAGGCAGAGTCTGCTGCTAGAGACTGCCCCCTGCCCCGGGGGGACATGCCTGGACATTGCCACCTGGCCTGAGTCCATATTAACCCATGGCATTCTGTGCTTTCGGGGGACCATCACCACCGAGAAGAGCAGCTGGAGAGGATCAACACAACATTGTTGGGATCCATGGATGGTGATATTTTCTTTATTCTGTCTCTCTCACCCTCTTTCTGTCCCCCCCATCTCCCTTCCTACTTCTCTTTTCTCTCTTTTTCACACTCTCTATTTACGATCAAATAAAACTCATACTATTGACTGGCATATGGTCTCGTTTGCATCTTAATTCGGGCAGAGGTATTTCCAAAGAGCCTTCATTACTGGACCATAACACCATTTTAGGGTCCCAGTGGTCCCCCCTCCAGGCTGGCAGGGGTTCCCCAGCTCTGGTATCACCCCTCTAAGTTGTCCCCTCCCATGGCTCTCGCAGGGTGCCCCAAAACCAGTGTCCCCCATCACCCCACCCCCTGCCAGGGCCTCTGCCAGCACCGCTATCAGGACCCCTCAGAAACACCTCCCAGGGACCCCCCAATGTGTCCCTGAGGAGCATTTGCATAACCTGACTGGGGTTACTGAGCCCATTTGGGAGGAAACTGGGGACACATTGAGAGCAACTGGCATCAACTGGGAGCTACTGGAACCATGCTGAGGGAGACTGAGACCACAACTGGGGCAACTGGCATCATGCTGGGAGAAACTGGGACAACACTTTGGGACACTGACTGAAACTGGGACCATGCTGGAGGCAACTGGGAGTAACTGGGATCATTGTGAGGGAACTAGAACCTTACTGGGGCAGCTGGGAGTGCCTGGGAATGACTATGAGCATGCTGAGGGCAATTGGAATTATACTGGGAGTGTCTGTAACCAAACTGGGCTGGCTGGAATCACACTGGGAACAGTTGGGACCATGGTGGGGACAACTGGGAGCAAGAGTGTCTGGGACCACACTGGGCATGACTGGGAACCTGTTGAGAGGGACTGGGACTATACCAGGGGCCACTGGGGGCAAGTGGGATCATACTGGGAGAAACCAGGAACAAATGGAACTATGCTGGGGCAACTGGGATCATACTGGGATCAGAGTGGAAGCAGCTGGCCCCATGCTGGGGGACACTGGGATCACACTTAGGATGTCTGGGGTCTTACTGGGATTGACTGGGAGTGGCTGTGGGCAACTGGAATCATGCTGAAGGTAACTGGGAGGAAGTGGGAATGACTGCAACCATGCTGGGGGCAACTGGGATATACTGGGAGAGACAGGGAGACATGGGGATCACACTGGAGGCTACTGGGGTCATACTGGCATTGACAGGGAGCAACTGGGATCCCACTGGGGGCCACTGCCATCATACTGGGAGGGACTGGGATCATACTGGGATTATAGTGGGTGTCAGTGGACCCTGACTGGGGTTTACTGAGAGCTAGTAGGCCCATGCTGGGAGCCAACTGGGGATACACTGGGAGCAATTGGGAATGACAAGCTGCATGCTGCTAACAACTGGGATGTACTGGCAGTGACTGGGATAACCCTGGGGGCAACTGAACCATGCTGGGGTAACTGGGAGTGCCTGGGAATGACTATGAGAATGTTCAGGGCAACTGGGATATACTGGGAGTGCCTGAGACCATGCAAGTGGTGACTGGAGCCATACTGGGACTAACTGGGAATGTGCTGGAGGGAACTGTGACCACACTTGGGGCAGCTGGGGGCAAGTGGGAGTGAGTGGGGCGCTGCAGGGAGAGGCTGCCATCATATTGGACTTATCCTGGGATTGTACTGGGAGTGACTGTGACTATGCTAGCAGCAACTGGGAGAGCTGGGGACACACAGGGCAAAAGAGGGAGGAACTGGGAGCAACTGGGACCGTGCTGGGGGCAAACTGCATCATAATAGGGAATGATTGGGCGTGACTGGGTTCATACTGGGAGCAGCAGGGATCCTAGAGGGAGTGAGGGGAAGTTACCAGGATCATACTGGGGGTTACTGGGCTCATACTGGCAGTGATGAGGAAACTGGAACCACACGGGGCCAGGGGGGCAACTGGGCTCATACTGGGAGAAGCCACTTGCAGGACCCAGGAGTTCTGAACCCCTTTCCCAGCCATCCCGCCCCTCCAGCCCCCAGATTCCCCTGCCGGGTGTCCCAGCAATCCCAGGCATTCCCCCTCGCAGACTCCCCTCTCCGGGCTTCTGGGGGTCTCCTCTCCCTGGGGTTCTGAAGAGAAGCCGCAGCTCCCGCAGGTCCCCAAAACCGGTGTGTCCCCAATCCCGCCCTGCTCCGGCGCGGTCACCACATGGCCCCGGGCAGAGCTTGGAGGGCCCGGGCAGAGCCCAACCCCCACCGCGGGGAGACCCGCATCCCCCCGCCCCCCATCGGGGCTCTGCCGGCACCGCCACCGGGACCCCCAAAAACACCTCCCGGGGAACCCCCCATGTCCCCCCCAGGGGCATTTGCAGCTCGGCTTTGGAGTCTCGAAAACTCCAAACATCCCCCAAAAACCCCAAACCCAGGGATTCATCCGGATATTTGGGGCGAGCTCCCCCTCCCCGCTCACCTGCGGGATGGGGGCGGCGATGGTCCAGGGGGGCTGCGAATTCAGGGAATCCCAGACCGCGTGGCTCCTGCCCGATCCTCCTTTGTCCTTTTTCCCTCGTCTTCCTCCCGCTCCTCCCCCTCTGTCTCTCCTCCTCCTTCTCCGCCCTAATCCCACCTCCTTCTCCTCCTTTCCCCAATCCCTTCTCCCGCTCCTCCTACTACCATCTCTTCCCACGCTCCTCCTTCCTCCCTCCTTCTCTGCCCTCCCCCCTCCTCCTCTTTCCCCATTCCTCGAAGTCCTTCAAGCCCGTGGGAAGGTCGGGAATGGAGCCGGGACAGTGCGATGGTTTGGGCTATTCAAACTCACATTTCCTCCCCTCTTCTCATTTTTCCCACCACCTCTCTCCCTCCCTTCCCTCTTACCTCAGAGCTCCGTGCCCACAGCCGGGGGGACTCCCAGCGCCACCAGTGCCACCAGTAGGGCCCCAGCTGCCCCCACACGCTCTTGCCGTGCCCAGTGCCGGTTTTGCAGGTGCCCAGAGCCCCAAAGCAGCCCAAAGCGCTCTGCCCTGGGGGGTCCCCAAAGCGGCCCCGCCCCGCGCGGCACTGGCAGCACCAGTCCGGAGCTGTCCACCCTGGGTCCATCCCGTGCTCAGCAGAGCATCCTGTGCTCTGTCAGCACTCTCTGCTCCTTCGGGAAGGATTTGGGATTCATGCCAGGCGCAGACACTGAACCTCACCCCAAACTGCCCCGGTGCCATTGCTGTCCCCTCGGCGCTGGGCAGCTGCTGTCCCAGGGGAAGCAGGGACACAAAGGAAGCCAAGTGCAGCCCAGCTGCCCGCGCTGATCCAGACAAGCCCCAGGGACAAGGTCCTGCAGAGCCACACGGAGCCCTCGGCTCCTGGCTGGGAACGGCTTGTGTTGTGGCTGCCCCAGCGGCCAGAGCGAGTCCTGGAGCTCCCCCAGCTCCTGCAGCAGGACCCAGGTTCCACCTGCTCTGCCAGGCCCTGGCCAGGGGCCAGCAGATCCACTGGCTCCATGCAAAGGGGGAGGACAAGAAGAATGCTTTGGATGCAGCCCCCAGGTTCCTTGAGCAAATTGTTCAGGAACATCCAGACTTTGACCTGATGTTTGCAAAGCTGCAGCTGGCAGAGTTCTGTGGTTCAGGAGAACCAGCACGGGAATCGGAGATCTACAAGGAGCTGCAGGAGAAACACCCTGAGCCTCAAAGGCTGTCACACTCCAAATCTCTGCTGGAGAAAGTTCTTCCTCTCCAGGAAGGGATCCCAGGATGAGGCTAAAGCAAAGTTTGTGGCTGGTGACAAATTTCCAATTGCAGAGAAAGCAGAGGAGGGACTGCAGGTGGAGGCTGGGAGCCTGGGAAGGAGGAAGGGGTGGGGAAACTGTTTTGTTAGGGTTTGTTTTAGTTCTCCTTCTCATACTGTGATTTGCTTGGAAATCAATTCCATTCATTTCCCTAGCTTGTGTCTGTTGTGCCCCTAACAGTGACCAGTGAGTGACCTCTCCCTGCCCTTATCCCAGCCCACAAGCCTTTCCTCCTGGGTTCTGTGTCCTGCACCTGTGAGGAGAGTGACAGAGTGGCTTTGGTGGCACCAGGCACCCGGCCAGGGCCAGCTCAGCCCAATAATTCCTGGAATTCATTCCCTCCAGGAAAGGTTCTTGAAAAGAGCAAGCAGGACTGTGGAGAAGATTCCTGGAAAACTGAAACAGCTTTCCAGAAGTGAAATGAAAATGCAAAGAAACAATCTGAGATGTTTTCCTCTATTTATTTATGTGCTCTCCTTTTCCATGTTGCACTACTTCTCTATGCCATTAACTGCAAATGGGTCTCACCTCGAAGATCTATGACTTAGCATGTTTTAGACTCTCTGTAATACCATGAGTTACACACAGTTTGTCTTCCCCCGTTCTGCTTGGAAAGCAATGCTGGAGACACAAGTGCAGTGCTTGGGTCAGGTATGAATTCTAGAGACAGGGAATGTGCTCTGCTAGTGTTTGACCCTCAGCAGGGACAATGCACAGAGCAGCCAAGGGGATTGCTGTGCCACTGTGCAGCAGTCAAGCCTCTGGATGTGGGCTGAACACGGCAAAGTTCCCGTGTTTGGACAGACTCAGGGGCTGCCCCCGGGGACGCGCGGGGCTCGGCCGTGGGGCGAGCGGGGGCGAGCGGGGAACGGACAAACGGCCACTCGGACAAACGGCCACTCGGACAAACGGCCACTCGGACTAACGGAGATTCGGACTAACGGAGATTCGGACTAACGGCCCCGGAGCTTCAGTTGCAGCGGCGGCAGCAGCGGCAGCGGCGCAGCTGCAGCGATAGAAGAGTTTCTAGGACCCTCTCCGTCCCTTTCTCCCGGCGTTCTCTCCCTCTCCCCCTGTCCCGCAGCCTCTCCCGGTGTCCCTTTCCCTGTGTCCCCTCCCTTTCGCGGGCTCCCTCTCCCCCTGCCGGGCGGGGCCATGCGCCCGGCCCGCCCCCTGCCCCGGCCGGGGCTGCCCCCTTCCCGCCCCCGGGCGGCCCGCCGCGCTCTCGGCTCCGCCCGGCTGTCGCCGGCATGGCTGTGGCGCTGCTGGGCGGGCCTCAGTGGCCACGGCTGGGGCAGCATCGCCTGTCCCTGGCTCCGCCTGTGCGGGCGGCGGTCCCGGCAGCGGCCCCGGCGGCCCCGGCCCCAAGCCCGGCGGCGGCCCCGGCTCTTCCCGGGGCCCGAGGAGGACACACATGGCTCGGCCGCTCCCGCCGCCTCCGCTGCGCCTTCCCCGGCCCGAGCTCCGCCGCTCGGCAGTCCAGCCGCCGGCCCCGAGCCGCCCGTGCCCCGTTCAGAGGGGCATGCCCGGCCCGGGGCGGTGCAGAGGCGGTCGGGGGCCGTGTGTGGCCCCGGGCCGAGCGGTGACGGCCGCGTGTCGCCCGCAGGGAAGGCGCAGGAGGCCCTGCAGGAGCGGTACCGGCTGGGTGCGCTGCTGGGCACAGGCGGGTTCGGCAGAGTCTACGCGGGGACGCGGCTAGCGGACGGCGCCCCGGTGAGTGGCGGGGCGGGCGGCGGGCGGAGGAGGAGGAGGAGGAGGAGGAGGAGGAGGAGGAGGAGGAGGGTGGGGCTCGGCAGGGCGGGCGGCGAATTGAGCCCGCTGCTGTCTCTTGCTCGCAGGTGGCCATCAAATGTGTGTCTCGGAGCCGCATCCATCATTGGGGCGAGTTGGTGAGTGAGCGGGGCCAGCGGCAGAACCCGGGCCGTGCCGGGCGGGGATAAGCCGGGGCCCGGCAGGGTGGGAGCTGCCAGGACGCCTCTAGGGAGGTAGAGCGGGCGTGGGGTGAGCGGGGGGCGCAGAGCATCCCGGGTTGGGTGAGGGGTCCCAGAGCCCTGGTATGGCCTCAGCCCCAGTGATGGCATCGTGGTCCTCCCGCAGCCCGATGGCACCCGTGCGCCCCTGGAGATCGTGCTGCTGCACAAGGTGTCCACTGGCTGTGCTGGTGTCATCCAGCTCCTGGAGTGGGTTGAGCTCCCCGACGACTACCTGTTGGTGCTGGAGCGTCCGGAGCGCTGTCAGGACCTGTCGGATTTCCTGGCGGAGCGGAGGTTCCTGCCGGAGGAGGAGGCACGGGGGATGTTCCGGCAGGTGCTGGAGGCTGTGCGGCACTGCACCAGCTGCGGGGTGCTGCACAGGGACATCAAGCCCGAGAACATCCTGCTCGACCTGGCCACCATGCAGCTGAAACTCATCGACTTTGGCTGTGGCGCCTTCCTCCAAGACACAGCCTACACCCAATTTGCAGGTGAGCCTTCCCAGGGGATGCTCCTGGGCATCTCATGGTCCAGCCTGGGTGTAGCACCGGGGCTTCTCCTATGGCTGCCAGGCATGGGATTAACTCTTCAGGCAAGTTACTTTTGGGTGGGGGTCGAAGGGGGCAGCTTGCAGCCCTGTTGACCACCTTCACCACCCACTCTGCCCTTGGCTGGGCTGGGGCTGGGGCAGTCAGTGTGACAAACTCCAATGAGTGTAGCAGTGAGGGGTGTCAGACCCCATGCCCCAGCCAGTTTGGTAGGCAGGTGAGGAAGGTCTTGGACTGCTCCACTCCCCTTGTTTGCCTTGGCTTGTAATTGTTTTTTGGGGGCAATGCAGGCAGGGACGAGAGTGGTTTTTCCCACCTCTGGGAATGGTTTTATTTTGCGTGTCGTGGTTGGACCTCCCCAGGGCTTCTGCTGCCTCATTCCAACACCAGTGGCTTCTTTTCCAACCCCAAGTTTGTACATGAGTCACAGGTGCTGGCGAGAGGGCAGCAGGTCACCCTGTGTGCCCCTGGTGCAGCCCCTGCATGCCCAGGGATGTGGGGTGAGGCTCTGGGAGCAGCAGCATCCCCTGATGAACTCCATCTGTATTCCACAGGAACCCTGTCCTACAGCCCACCAGAGTGGATCCACCTCAAATTCTACAACGGTGGGGCAGCAACGATCTGGACCCTGGGCCTCCTGCTGTACCAGCTGGTCGTCGGGAAGCACCCATTCAGGAGGGGCCAGGAGATCATCTGGGGGCGGATCTTGTTCCCACGACGGCTCTCTCAAGGTGGATCCTCATCTCTGTGGCACAGGGGGAATACCAGTGCTGGGAGAGAGCAGCAGGCTCATGAGCATCCTGCTCTGGCAGCTGCTGAGGAGGTGGCACATGTCCTGCTCTCCTGCCCTCCTCCAAAACAGAGAATGCCTGGGGAAGTTTAGGCACAGTTCTAGCACACCCAGCATGGCCTTGGCATGGGAACAGGGAGGGAGAAGTGGACAGGACCCTTCTCCAACTGACTGGCAGTTTCTGTTTTCTCTCCTCAGAGTGCCAAGATATTATTAAGAGATGTTTGTCCATGCAACCCTTGGACAGGCCATCGCTGGAGGACCTCTTCAACGACCCTTGGATGCAGGATCTTCATCTGCCCTAGAAGATGGAAGAGATGCACGTGCACCGTTTGGTCCAGGGGCCTGGCAGGTAACAGCTCCACACATCTTTTGGCAATCAGAAGTAAAGCAAACCAGATATTTTTTGACCTGCCTGTAGCTCTGAGCAGGGATCATCAGGGAACTCACAGCTCTTGTGGTGGAGCTGAGCTGGAGATCTGGTCTGGCAAGCACTGATGGCCACCATCCACCCTGGTTTTGCTTGTCCTGGTTCATTGCTGGCTGGGGCCATGGGCAGAACACTGACAGCCTGGTGTGGCCCCCAGGGAAGAAGCAGGAGCCCCTGGAGATGCTGCACCAGGTGGCCTGGCTGGGCCCCAAAAGTTTTCCCCTTTGGTTGGGGTGGATGCAAAACTTCTTCAGTCATCTGCCAAGCTGCTCTTTGGCTCTGGGCAGCTGCTGAGGAGGTGGATCTGCCATGGCTGGCTGGAGGCTGGGCACATGTCCTGCCCTCCTGCTCTCCTCCCAAAGGCAGCAGTGATGGGGAGGTTTGGGCACAGCTCTGAGCTCAGCCAGCATGGCCTGGGCACTGCAGGCAGTTGGGACAAGGGGGACAGGAGCCTTCAGCTGACGGGCAGTTTCTGGTTTCTCTCCTTCCAGCAGGGCTCTGCGGATGCTGAGGCTGCTCTGGGCTCTGCCAGGGCTCTGCTGGGGCTCAGCCCTGGGCACGGCTGGGCCTGCTCTGCCCTCCCATTGCTCTGACAGCTCTGCATCAGACGAGCCTGTTCTGAGCACACCGACGGAGCTTTCTGCTTGTGCAGGTGAGTGAGACTCTCCTGCAGGCCCAGAGATTGCAGTGAGGGATACACATCCAATTGGCAAGAACCCCAACACTCCACAGTCCCAGCTGAACACCTGTATGTCCACAGGATGTTTTGTCTGTCCCACTCTTCCTTCCTTTTGGGTTGGAATTGTGCAATTGCACTTTCTTCCTCCTCTAGAAGTGCCACGAGTGAGCCAAACCTGGCGAGTGGGCTGTGTTCCTAAGGCAGTGCAGTCTGGAGTTGATGGATGAAGAATTCCCCTTCTTGACTTCCAAACCAGAGCAAAAAGCTTTAAGTGGGACTTTGCATTTTTAAGAAACCACTGACAATTTCAAAGGGAATGCACAGCTCGTTCGCAGGGTGAGAAGGAAGGACATTTTCTTAATGGGATGGGGATCAGCAGAATCTGGATTCCCAGTCCTGCTCGGAGCTGGCAGGGCACAATCAATTTCCTGTTGCTTCAACCACAATTTAAAATTACTTAATATTGGAAACAAAGTCCAGAATCTATTAAGAAAAGGCTGATGAAGTCAGTAAGATAGATCCATGCTATCAGCACGTTGACAAAGTAAATAACTGAGCTCTCTTTTACAAAAGATCAGTTACCTCTTGATGCAAAGTTACAGAAGATTTTACACTACACACCTGAGTTTTGTTTTTATCTTTCATATTTCATCTAGGCTTTTTTCTTTTTTTTTCTCTTTTTTTTTCCTTAAACCAGGAAACCTGTCCTAAAAAGAAATGTCCTTTGCTCCTGGTTTTCATGTGAAGCAGCTCCCTTCCCTCTGGCCCCAGGGCTTGGGGCACTGTCAGCACCTGCTGCTTCAGCCACTGCTTCTGCTGGCATTGAGAGCAACAACCAGATTGTGGCTGATCCCGAGGGAGCAGCAGCAGGGCCTGGAGCTGATCCCTGAGGCTGGGGCAGGGCTGGACAAATGACCCCACAGCAGCAGCAGCGGCAGCAAATGGAGCTGACTTTGAGCACAGCCCCTGCCACTCTTGCCTCCTGTTTGCAGTGGTATCACAGCAGCCTGAGGCACCTGGGAGTCCTCAGTGCCAGCAGGAACTTGAGATGGCAGGCCCTGGGCTCCTGGAGGTTGTGCAAGGAACGGAGCTGGGCACTCCCTGTCCATATGGAGCTTGCAGATGGAAAAGGCTGCTGTGCCCAGGCAGCTCCAAGGGCAGAGAAATGAGGCTCTTGAGCACTTGATCTGTGCCAGTTCCACAGTCCTGGGCAGCAGCCAGCGAGCAGAGGGGGAACAGAGGGCACAGCAAGAGGGACAAAAGCAGTCAAGTGCAGAGACTGGAGAGAGCCAGACCTGGCAGAAGGAACAGCTGCTTCCTTGCACTCCTGAAGAAAGCTCTTGGCTGTTTCAGAGCACTGAAAGGCCTGAAGGGCAGAGAGGAGGTGACACCAAGCAATGCTCCTGTTTTCACACCCTCCCCTCTCAGTGTCCCAGAAGGAACTGGATGAGCTGTATTCTTCTCTCATAGTCCTCTTGTTCATCATGAGCAGCTTAGCACCAGGAGCTAGAGGGCCTGAAGCCTTAAGCCTCAAGAGCTGACCAAGAGGGAACTTTCTGAGCAAAATGATGCTGCTAACTTGTACCAGGCTGAATGGAGCAGATGAAATCCTGGAATTCTAGACACTTTTCTGTTGGAAAAGACCTCTGCGCTTATCAAGCCCAACCGCTCACCCAGCACTGTCAGCCCAGCACTAAACCACATCCCTGAAGTGCCAAGGCCTGAACAAGAGGCCTGACTGAGGCCTGAACAACAGGCCTGAGCCAAAGTGACCTCTCGATGAACCTTCCAACAAAATGTTATCTTTGTATCCTCTCATTAACAAAATATGCATGATCATTAGCATTGTGGTAGATGTATTCACTCATTAGTGAATCATGTATTGATTTTTCTGTATTTAGAAGCTAAACAAGGCCATGAAATCCAACATCTGGCCTGGTTTGGGGCTGTATGGTCAAAGTCAGCTCCCTTGGTTCTTCCTTGAGCCCTGGCCAGGCTTTGGGAGAATCCAAGAGGAGAATGAATCCAGAAGTTCCTGCACTGGAAGTGCTGTCAGTTTGTTTGTTCAGCACTCTCCAAGCTGGGCTCTCTCCCAGCGAGGTTGGAAGCCTCACCTGTGGCTGGACACAGCTGCAGGAATTCCCAGTGTCCAGAGTGGCTCTGCAGTCCTTGGCTGTGACAGCTTCCCCAGCTGATGTGTGGGGCTGGGTGATGGTAAAGTCTGAGGGTAACTGGTGATGGATCTTTCTAAATCACTTCAGGCAATCTTTGGTTGGAATGATTGGGTGCATTGCTGAGCTTCTCCTGTTGTGATTCTTTGCTGCTCTGAACTGTAGGAAATTGCACTGATTCCTTCAGTTGGTGTCTGTGTCTTTGGTGCTGGCCCTGCCCACTGGCAAAACAAAATTGGCATAGTCTGTCCAGATCACAGCAAAATGTCATTTTTTAATTGTAAATGTAAGGAATTGGTCCCATCCAAGATTGCTGGTTGGGAAAACCTTCCCTATAGTTGGCTGGCTCTGGAGTGGGCTGAGATCAGAGCACTGTGTGAGCAATGGGGAAGTCAGCTAAAAGAAGCTGATCTGCTGGATGTATTAAAATGCATCCAAAATTGCATATGGAAAAAGGAAAAGAACTTGTGGGTTTGGGAAGATGAGGATAAATTTTATTAACAGTATATTGTATAAAGCACCAACAGAAGGAACAATTGTATTTGGAATGCTCCCACATGGAGCAACAGAAGTTTTTAATCTTGAGCTCAGATTTCTTTGTGCAAGTGAAATAATATAATAATATAATTAATAAATATATGTATCATAAAAATTATTTGTAAAAATATAATTAAAATATCTATGTATGCATATATATAGATACAAACTAAATAATAATGTGAAATAATGCTGACAATATTAATTTGTTACCTTTTGCTGCTCAGGAATGTAACACTAAATACCTTACAGAAAATGTTTGGCCAGGACCTGAACATCAGTGGGAAAATTGGCGAGTTTGTGTATAATGAATAAAGGAGGATGGGATGAAATTGGCTATTTTTATAGGGTTTGCTGATACTATGATATGGAATGCTTTGTCTGTTACTGTGAGAAATAAAGTGATTAAGGCTGCTGGGTTTTTCATATACCACACCATCCACAAGCTGTAGGATTTGTGGAACGGATGGAGGGTTTGTTAAAAGAGCAGATGAAAAAATGAGGAGATGGGAACCTGTCCTGATGGAGAACCCCTTACAGGTCCACTCCAGAAGCTGCATGGCTGGACCTTTATGCATTAGATTTAATGAGGATAAATCAGAAGCAAATGAGATTTATCAATAACAAAACAGAAATTCAGATTCCTCCAGAACACTTTGGTTTGATAACTGCTCACTAAAGCTTGGCCTTCCAAAGTGTTCATGTCATGGGAGGAGAAATCGATACAAATAATCAAGAAGAAATTAAATTCTGGTTAACAACAGTGAACAAGATTTGATTATGCAACCCCATGACAGGGTAGGACAATTACTGATAATACAGTTTTTAAAAGAATTGTGAAAAAAAGGAGATCCACCTCAAATCTGTACTGCTTGTGGAGATAAAGGGTTTGGATCCACCACTCCTAATAATGGAGCTAAGTTGTGGGTCCAGAGGCCAAATGGCCCTCCTGAGCCAACTAAAGGAACAGCTCTGGGGAAAGATAATGCAGTTTGAATCCTGAAACCTGGGCAGGAACAATGGGAATATGTCCCTGCAGCCAAGTGTTCTATGGGAGAACAAGTAGATGTTATAGGATGTTGTTTCACAGATCCTGCCAGACCAAATCTCCCTGTTTGTCCCAACGTTCCCTTTGGAAAATGCTCTGATCCACAGGGCTCCATGTGAAGGCTGATGTGACCCTGAGTGCCTTCCACAGGAATTCCAGCCAGGAGCCTGGAGCACCTCAAGGACTGGGACCTGGCAGCTCTCCAGCCAAAGGGGAAAGGACCCCACCAAGCCTTGTTACCCACAGACACCGCAGTGAAGCTGAACAGCAAAGGACCTTGGGGCATTATTGTGGAATTAAAAAGGAGCCAGCTCCATGGACAATGGAATTATTGTTCCTGACCTGAATGAGACTGAGGAAAAAGGATGAATAACCTTGTCACTGAAGTATTGCTTATGTCTGTAAGTTGTATCTTGATAGTCAACCAGAATCTTTGTTTGCTAGAATCACCTCTGGAGTTTCACCAAGGGATTAGTCATGAAAATACTTATGAAAATATAAAGGTCAAAGTAGCCAAAGTATTCAGTGTAACTAATTGCTGGGTCTGTTCTCAACTAATGTTGGGAGGAACAGGATTCCCTTGGAGGGCCCACGCTACAGGGTGGCAGAACTCTGTCAATGGACTCTGACTTGTAACAGAGACAATGAAGGGATAATTAAAAAAAACTGTACTGTGGAAAAAAGGAATACATTTATCAATTTTAGAGGATTCACTAGGATTTGCCTTCAGGAGAAACCTACCTTGGTATAGCTAGAGGCCAGAATGTGAAAGGATTTCTGTGCTTGAACATCACTCACAATGTCAGTAGAGCTTGGGGTGCTGGAGCTGCTCAGGGTCAGTGTTACACCACTCTCAGCTGCAGTGCCACCCTTTTGGCTACTTTGGCAACAACCACAGGGAAGAGTTAGGGTCAAGGGAACATTTTCCACCCAAAGAGTGCCTTTGATTTCAGAAAGCCAAAGATTCTGGTTCACCCTGTGTCCCATGTGCACTGCCTTGTCCTATGGAGTTTATGTTAATGAGCTAATTTGATTATGAGAAGAAGTAGAAAATTGTAATGTTAAAATACTGAATAGCTCATCCTATGAGCTCCAACAAACACCAGTGGGGCTCTGCAGAACTCCATGGCCTTGGATTATCTGCTTTCTGTCCAGGGAGGAACTTGTGCTATTCTAGGACAGGAATGATGCACTTGTGTCAGTGATGGGTTTGAGTTCAACAGTCAGGAATCACCTTGATAGGAAGAGCAGTAGAAGAGTGGCAGAAAGAAGAAAATTCTCCCTGGTGGGATTGGCTTCATGGCTGTCAAATTGGAGGCTGCTGTGAAATGCATTTGTGGCAGTGACTGTAATCATTGCAGTGTGTGCACTTGGTGTGTTATGAGTCCATGTTAGAGTTGTTGTGACACTTTGTGCTAAAAAATGGAGCACTGAGACTTGTCTGAAAAGAGACACAGTCTCAGTAAAAAGGGGGATTTGATAAATAACATAGAGAATAGGAACTATTTAGGCATGTTTTAAAAGGAATGCAAAGTATAGATCTGAGTAATGAACTTGAACAGGACTTAATTCAAAACAAGTGGTGATGCCTTTGTGCCTAATACCTAAATCTATTCTAAAAGAGTATTATTGAAAGAATTCTGATGAAGGTTGTAGTTCATCTGTCAGTCAAAGGACCCATTGAAGGACTAAGGCCTGAACAGTCCTTTACTGAGGCCTGAGCAATACTGACCTCTTGATGAACCTTCCAGTCAATGGTTATATTTGTATCTGTTCATTAATGAAACATTATTACCAAAATGATCTATGTATCTGTGCATGGGTGAAACATGTATTTACCTTTTTGTATTTAGAAGCCAGACAAAGCCCCATCTGTCTTTCTTGGGGCTGCACTATGAAAGAAATCTCCCTTGGTTCCTCCTTGAGCCCTGGCCAGGCTTTGGGAGAATCCAAGAGGAGAATGAATCCAGAAGTTCCTGCACTAGAAGTGCTGTCAGTTTGTTTGTTCAGCACTCTCCAAGCTGGGCCCTCTCCCAGCGAGGTTGGAAGCCTCACCTGTGGCTGGACACAGCTGCAGGAATTGCCAGTGTCCAGAGTGGCTCTGCAGTCCTTGGCTGTGACAGCTTCCCCAGCTGATGTGTGGGGCTGGGTGATGGTAAAGTCTGAGGCTAACTGGTGATGGATCTTTCTAAATCCCTTCAGGCAATCTTTGGTAGTGCTGACTGGGTGCTTTGTCCATCTTATCCTTTTATGATTCTTTGCTAATGAATCTGTGCATTGCTGAGCTTCTCCTTTTGTAATTCTTTGCAGTTTTGTGTTATAATAAATTACACTGTTCCCTCAGTTGGTGTCTCTGTCTTTGGTACTGACACTGCCCACCAGCAAAACAGACACTGAGGGCCCCATAGAACCAAAGGGGCATTGTGACACTGCAGAGCCTCGTGTAACCCAGGGGACCATGGTGACACTGTGGGGCTTAAAGGAGCCAAGGTGCCATTGTAACACTGTGGGGCCCCATGAAGATAAGGAGACCATTGTGACATTGCAAGGCCTCATGGAGCCAAGGGGCCATTGTGACATCATGGGGCCCTAACCAGCCAAGGGACACTGTGACACTGTGGAGAACCATGGAACCAAGGAGAGCATTGTGACATTTTGGGGCTTCGTGCAACCAAGGGTCCACTGTCATACTGCAGATCCAAGGAGACCTTTCTGGGGTCCTTCTGGGCCCTATTGGAAACAAGGGCCATTGTGACACTGCAGGGCCTTCAGGAACCATGGAGACCATTTGGACACTTCAGGGCCTCGTGGAATTGAGGGGACATTGTGACACTCTGGGGGCCCATGGAATAAGGGAGATCATTGTGACACTCTGGGGCTCCATGGAACCATTGTGACACTGCAGGGACTTGTATAACCAAGGGTCCATTGTTTTCCCCTCCCTGGCACTGCCCAGTCCAGCCTCTCCCTACCTCTGCCCCAGCCCAGCAGAGCAGCCCAGTCCTATCTGGCCCTGCAGCAAGAATGGGAAGCAATGGAGGTCAGGGACAGTGACTCTGTGTCTGGAATGCTCAGGAGATCCTCAGCTCTGGCATCTCCTGCAGCCCCAGGACAGCCCCACTGCCCAGGACAGCAGCAGAGAGTTTGCCCTGGGGCTCCTCAGGCAGCTCCTGCTGCCCCAGCTCTTGCCAGGACTCCTGTGCACACACACAAGGGCTCCTGCTCTTCTCCTGGCACATCCCAGCTGCCCACAGAGCCTTTCCCAGGGGATCACGGCTGTGCTGGCCTGAGCAGCCATTGCTGCAGCCCCTGCCCTGCTCCCCACAGCCCCACAGAGCTGGGGGTGCTGCTCTGCAGAGCACGGGGGCTGTGCTGCCTGGGGCCATGGGCTGCCTCTGCTGGGCTCTGCTGCTCCAGCTGGGACACACAGGCAGCTGATGGTGCTCCCTGCACTCAGCCCTCCCACACGAGCTCTGCTGGGGCCATGGAGGCTGCTCAGAGCTGCCTGCCTTGTTCCAGGCCTGCCAGATGGCCTTGGGGCTGCCCTGGATCATCCTCTGGAAGTTCCCTGAGGCTCAGAGGAGGCACTGCCCACACTCCTTTCCCTGTCCCTGCTGTGTCCCCTGGGGCTGCAGAGCTCTCATGGGTCACAGCAGACATTCAGTCCTTTATCTCTGGATGACTCTGATGCCTGGAACAGGCTACCTGAAACAGAGGCCAAAACAATTAGGTGTATTAAAAGCAGACAAATTTATTCAAGGCCTTCAAGGTACATTTGGGCAAGCTAAGTCTCCCTCAGGGACTACACCCAAAATGGACACCAGGTCACGAGCTCTTTATCTTTTTTAAGTTTTGTCTTATTAGCATATTGGTCCCTAATTCTCTAATCACACCTTCAGGCAATGATATTGACCACCCCAGGCCCTGCTCCCCACTTTCCACTGTTGTTTAGATATTTTCTGTCTCTAGGGTAATGAATATGTCCTTGAATCTCTGTCCAGAGAGCTTTGTTTTGGTTAAATGTGTTGGGAACAGAGGTTTTCAGCATTCTGTAAGAGCACAGAAATACACCAAGTTACAGACACATGAAGAAAAAAAACCCCAAAATTATTAAGGCATCATTGTGACCCCAGGGATATCCTAGACTGTGTCACTTCATGCTCAGGATATGCAGTGGGGGGAAGAAGGAGGAAGGGGGGAGGTTTGGAGGGATGGCTTTTGTCTTCCCAAGTCACTGTTCTGTGGGATGGGGCCCTGCTCTCCTGGAGGTGCTGAACAGCTGCCCAGCCCTGGGAAGGGCTGAAGGAATTCCTTCTTTTGCTTTGCTCATGTGGTGCCTTTTGCTTTCCCTGTTGAAGTGCCTTGATCTCAACCCACTCCAGTTTTTACCCTCCCATCTCTCTTCCTGATCCCACTGGTGGGGAGTGCCCGAGGGGCTGTGAGGTGCTGCCTGGGTTGAAACAAGACACCAATTGTCTGTGCTTTGCTTTGCAATATTTCAGAACAAGTGTGTGTTTTATTCACCTCAAGAAGTGTAACAAAAATTTCCCAACAGCTTCTAAGAGATAGAAATGCCAAACATATTTAAAGGGTTTATGGATAACTTTAAAAAGCATGCATGACAATGAGCCTGGAAATCACAGATGTTTATTTACTCAATGCTTAATAGGTACTCAATTTACTTAAGCATTTACTCAATGCTTAAGAGAGCTCTTGTGATTTACTGTGAAGAAATATTCAGGGATCCCTTAGAGTGCTCTGTTCTTCCTAATTTGCTTCACTGTGTTCTTCTTCTACTTTTACATGTTTATAATTTGAAAATTACAAAATATACATTGTCTTTTAGAGAGGTAAATCCAACTCGTTTTCCATTCTGACTTTCAAGAAATTTCAGTGTCAGAGTTTGTGAATGACAGCAAATTCACTGTCATTCAAACATCCTGAAGAATTAATTGTTAAATTAGTACTGGAGGGTGTCACATGCAGCCTCATTCAGAGTCATCATTTGTAGATGGCACACATTAAATCCTTATATTGAAAGATTTTAAGTTCCCACTATTACATTTTAGAGGAATCTCCTGTTCCAGGGTCATGACAAAGTTCTAACAGATATAAATACATCAAATGTTATCATTTGGATCTCCAAGCAGGATGGAATTGACTTCTCCATGCTGATGTGAAATGTTTCACAGTAGTTTGTAGAACCAGAGAATCATGGAACCCCAGAATAGTTTGGGTTGGGAGGGACCTTGAAGCCCATCCAGTGCCACCCCCTGCCATGGGCAGGGACACCTTCCACTATCCCAGGCTGCTCCAAGCCCCAGTATCCAACCTGGCCTTGGACACTTGCAGGGATCCAGGGGCAGCCACAGCTTCTCTGGGCACCCTGTGCCAGGGCCTCCCCACCCTCCCAGGGAACAAGTCCTTCCCAAGAGCCCATCCAAACCCTCCGAAATGGGAGTATTCACCATCACTTCCTCTTGCAATTTCCCAGTTTCAAATGGAGCTGTGTGAACATTTCAGTCGTTTTTGAAATTGTTTTCCAACATCTCATCTCTGGAGTTCTTTCCTTTGCCTCCTGAACCGTGGGAGTTCTCCTCTGTTTTATTCTGCATTCTAAAGGGGCAAATGATGGAATTCTCAACTATGGTGGAAGGAAAACCTTTTTCCCAATGAGCCCAGTATCTGCACACCACAGTTCTTGACCCTAAACTTGGGGTTGCACATGTTCCATGTGCAAGAGACTCTGCATTTTTCAGTGGGGCCTCTAGCCTGATTTGAGAAGGGAATTCTCTGCTGAGTGTGCAATTATTAGAATTAACAGACACCAAAAATGATTTTTTGGACAGAAAAAGGATTTTTTGGAATAGTTTCCACAAGCATTTCTACCTTCTAATTATTTACAAATAAATTTCAGCCTGCAGCAATGCCTTCTACAACTTTACAGCTGTGCATGATGTGCAAACCCAGTTTTTTAAAGCTGTGGCGCATGCACTGATTGCTTTTGCAGTCCCTGATATGTCCCTGCGAGAGGCTGTGTGACAGCTCTGTCACCGCCCTCTTTGCACACTGCTGTCCCAGCCGGTTCCAGCCGCTTTGCAGCTGGTTCTGAGCCCCCCTAGCCCGCCACTGTCCTGGGGCTGCTGGGGAGTGGCCCGTGGGGACAGCAGCGCCTTGCAGGCTCCTTTGTGACGTGTGGCTGCGTGTGCCCAGAGCCCATTGTGACACCTGGGGACACGGCGTGAGCGGGAGGCTATAAAAGGGCACCAAATGGCTGGGGGTTCTCAGTGCCAGGGGAGCAGCTCCGTCTGGAGACAGCATCTCCCCGGGCTAGGGTAGCATCGGAGCGACTCCAAGATGTCCACGGACAAGGAGATGAGCAGCGACGTGCAGCCCAAGAAGAAGTGGCTGATGTTTGGCAGAAGGCAGAAGGTGAGGGATGGGCTAGCAGGCAGCTGCCTCGGAGCTCGGGGCGGGCTTGCCGGCACGGAGGGAGCTGCTGTGCCAGGGGGGCCGTTTGCACCGCAGAGGGCCAGCTGGTCCTCATCCTTCTCCTGCTCCGTGCAGCTGTCCAACTGCGAGTCACGGGCAGCCCCGCAGGAAGCTGAGGAGCACCGTGACTCCTGTGCTGCCTCTGTGGCGCAGGCGGCAGCAGCAGAGAGCCGGGCAGCCCCGCACAGCCCCAGGGGCCGCGGCCAGGCTCTGCTGCGCTCGCTGCGGCGCGGCTGCCGTGCCATCCTGAGCGGGATGGCGGCTGTGATCCGGCGACGCGGCCAGCAGCCGGGGATACGGCGGCCCCCGCATCAGGGCACGGGGACAGGGACGGCAGCAGCAGCCCCCGCACTGGGGCCGGAGAGCCGGGCAGCTGCCCCGCACAGCCCCTGCTGCCCCCCCAGCCCGGAGCCCGGCCAGCTGGAAGCTCTGGGTGGGCAGGGGGCAGGGGCAGCAGCGGGGGCTGTGCTGACAGAACCAGGGATTGATGAGAAATCCTGTGTCATCCTGGATGAAGACTGGCAAGGGGAACACGAATGACACCCAAGCTGGAGAAGTGGAGAAGAGAGGCCTCCTGTGAGGCCCTGCCAGGCCTGGGCAGAGCACAGGAGCCTTCATCCATGAACATCCACAGGCCAAGGCCCAGCTCTGCCCAGCACAGTCCCTCACAGCGGGGAAAAGGCCTCAACTCCATACCCAGTTATGCACCAGTGCCCCCAAGCCCCTTGCCCAGCCAGCTGGACGATCTCGGTGGGCAGGGGGCAGGGGCAGAAGCAGAGCCATGCATAAGAGGCACCAACCACAGAGGGATCCAGCTCTGAGGAGCTCAGGTCTGTGTGCAGTTTGCCAGGGCTGTCCACAGAGTGGGCAGAGATCACACACCTGAGCTGGAGCACTGAGGAGGAGAGAGCCTCAGGGTCCCTTCCAGGTGAGGCATGGCCTGAAGATGCAGAGCTGAGCAGCAGGTCTCAGGAAGAGAATGGCTCAGGCTCCTTCCATGTTGGTCATGGGCTGAAGACACAGCTGAGCTGGAGCAGTGAGGCAGAGAGTGGCTCAGAGTCTCTCCCATTAGAGGCCTGGGCCGAAGACAGAGACCTGAGTGGGAATGCTGACGAGGACAGTGGCTCTGTGTCCCTCCCAAGTGACTTTTGGCCGGAATGCAGCCACCCAGCCTGGAGGATAGAGGACAACAGACAGTGCCTCAGGGTCCCTCCTACAGGACATTCCAGATGGCACTTGGGGACAGCAATTCCTAGAGTGACACAGATGGTTGTTTGAGTGTCTGCAAGGCCTGCGCTCAGCTGTGGCTGTGGCTGTCCCCAAGTGGCAGCTGTCCCACTTCAGGAGGGTGCTCAGGGCATTTGGGAGCCTCAGACACCTCATTCCAGTGCTCCAGTCAGAGGAGCCATCCCAC
Organism: Lichenostomus cassidix; assembly: GCF_008360975.1. Lineage (NCBI taxonomy): Eukaryota > Metazoa > Chordata > Aves > Passeriformes > Meliphagidae > Lichenostomus > Lichenostomus cassidix. The sequence goes on along the minus strand of NW_028147635.1, from coordinate 1,202,401 downwards.
CATGGCTCCGTGGGAATGCCAATGCTGTAACACCCACGGAGGCATGAGCACTGGAATGAGCTCTGGAACGCTCTGTCCTTGCTCTCCTTTGCTCCATGTGTGTTTGTGCACAGCCCCTGAGCCAGGCCCTGCAGAAAGTGGATGTGTTGGCTGGAAGATCTGCAGTGCCTTTGCATTGTCCCAGGCATCCCTCACAGCTCTTGGCATGCGACTGGCAGGCTTGGGATGGAGAGGTTCCCTTCCCCAAAAAATCTGGTTCAAAGGCACCTTCTCCACTCTGGCAAGGCCCCAAACAAAGAACCTGCTTCTCCTTCTTTGTGACATGGAGGTGACCAGGAAACAAGACATGCCAAAGCAAGTGCTAAAGCAAGTCAGGGTTCTGGTCTGAGTAACCAAACCCTGACATTGGCTGTGACATTTCCAATGACCTGGACAAGACCATTGAAGGCACCCTCAGTCATTCTGCAGATGCCACCAAGTTGGGTGGCAATGTCCATCTGCTGCAGGGCCAGGAGGCTCAAGACTGAGGTGCCATTGTACTTGCTACCTCAAGAATTTGAGGAGCAAAAGTAAGAGAATTTATTAGAATTAAATTCTGTAGGTTAAAATAGGGCTAGATGTTAGTAGAGGTCTCTTCTAGAATTAGGGATAATTGGATAAAGGCCCTCTCATGCCCTCTTTTCCTGTTTAATTAAGAAACAAAAATTAATTATTAATAAAAATAATTAACTTACAAACTAACTAAATTCAATAAAATTAAACCATAATAACTAGACTAACAAAATTAATTAATTAAACAAGGTAAAGAGTTCTGAAGCTTTTAATGAGACATTAGTTGGTAAAGAAAACTGCTAGGTAGCTCTTTTTTTTATGATAGATAATATTTTTCAGCATTTGGCCTGGAATATGTTTCTCTGGAATCTGTTCCTCAGGCAGTTGAGCTGTAGCTCTTGCTCAGTTAGAACAGATTCCATAAGATGCTTTCATTGAAATAAAATGATGGAATTGACAAATCAGAAGAGCTTGTTGTTTTCATTGTGCTGTAGTCATTGATTTGGGGGAAACTGCTGAAGGCCGAAGCCTTTTGGTCTCTGGGGCGTTGCAGTGTGTGCTGTGTGGGGCAGAGGAGAAAGGCGCTGCCTGGGGCGGGAGGGATGCAGGGACACCAAGTGCTTGTGACTTGTGCCACAAGGCCTTGGTCTGATGCAAAAGCTCCTTTTCTTGCGTCCACTACTCCTAGAGAGCTGCCCTGGTGCAGAGATCATTCTGTAGGATCTCTGCAGGGAGGAGAGCTCTCAGCCATGCCAAGGGGATTTTCCAGAATTCTCTGTTCTGCAGGCCAGCAGCTGCCAGGGTGTTTTGTGGAACTCATTGTGAGGCACACAGGGATTTTCCTGCTGGACATTGGATCCCACTGGCTGTGTCAGGTGCCTGCAGAGGTGCTGCAGCACTCAAATGCATTTGCAAATGCAGCTCTTGCAGCCTCCCTGATAACTCTCCTGAGACAAGGAGCCTGAAAGGACACGTGCTTGGCCACACACATTGGGCAGCTGAAAGCTCCAGGATGCCACAATGTGCCATGCTGGACACTGCCTGGCATTGGGGTTGATAGCAAAGCAGATGCTTGCTTTGTCTTTGCAGTCTCTGGCTGCTGCTCCTGTAAGAATTGACTCCGTGGGGTTTAGTTATGGGGGTAAAAATAGGGACAAGAGATCTCTAAAGATGAGTTTTAGAACATGAAGGTTTATTGCGAAATAGAGTGGGGGTGAGAGGCCTGCTGAGTCGCAAGACGAGACTCCAAGCAGCCCAGCAGAAAGGGGGGAGAGAGAGAGAGAGAGCAGAAAGAAGAGAGCCAAAAGAGAGCGATTTGCCGTTTACAATACAATAAATTGTCTTCTCTGTTGAATATTCAACTCTTCTTTAACCAATCTAAGACAAACTACAAGTCCTACAGCATTTACATACAGCCTATAAGAATCGTCCCATTACCATACGGGGTCATGTTTCTGACCCTTGGACTTGCCTGGGCAGAGGGCATTGTTCTATCAAGAGGGGGGATTACCTGCCCTGGTCATGTCATTGTTCTCTTAGTTACTCTAGAACTCGAATTTTGTTTTCATTTCAATCTTGCTCATATTTTCCATATTCTCATCATCTTTTGCAAGGCTATCATATCTGTAAGGCCTTCCTATTTCATCTTCCCCAACATGCTCCCTCCCAAGTGAGCAATTCCCAGGAGACAGATGTGTGCAGAGCTGCCTGTGCTTCCTGAGCAGGCCTGGCAGGAGCTGCAGCACATGGGTTGGCAACCCAGCCTGGCGAGGCTGTGAATCTCTTGGTGCTCCCACAGAGGGGACTGCTGTGGGCTGAAAGGCTCCGTGTTTGCCAGGGAGTTCCAAAGGAAAAGGGAAGATCCTCCTGAGCTCAGGCCAAGGGCAGCTGCAGCCCACTGAGGTGGGTGCTGAGCACCTCACAGCTGCCATCCTTCATTCCTGTGCATTTCCCTGCCTGGTCCATATGCCCAGTTTCCTGTGGCCAACAGGAGCTCCTGTATTTATAATCTGAATGTCTTCCATGTCACCAGAGGTTTTGCAGATGAAGCAGAGCATCCTGTTCAGTCTCACCACTGCTCCTCCTTTTGAACTCCCTGCCTTGCCTGGAGCTCTTGCCTGAGGCATCCTTCCAATCAGCTGTGACAAACTGCAGTGAAGCCAAGCACCAGCCAGGCTGCCTTTATTACTCTGGGCTTCAATTCCTCTGCTGATTTGGTGTCGTGGCAGTGTCCTGACTCTGCTGGGCCTGGCTGGCAGCAACCTCTCTGCTCGGTTTCTCTGGAGCACTTGGTGTGGAAGGTGTAAGTCGTGTAAGGCAGGTGGCCAGTACAGATTCCTGAACACAGGGGTGGAACAGAGAAGCAAATGAAGTGCCACAGAAGTGGCTCAAGCAGTTTAGACTGATGTCAATTATTCCTTTTTACATCATATCTCTGTAGCTTACAGGGACAAACACAAAACCGGGGATGAAATATCAAGAGTGAATTTATTTTCATCATTGCACCAAGCAGGGGATCCCTGAAGCAGCACCCAGGCAGAGACACATGGGGGACGACATGAGAACATTCCCAAACATGCTGCTCTCCCCTGTTTATCAGGGTTCTTCATGGCCATCTTTTGCCACTGTATGCTTGGATTTTTCCCACAGCAGGGCAGCAGTCTCCTTTCCTCTAGGTCTCTCTGCAGGTGACAAAAACACTTTAGTTTGTTGAGTCTTCAAAAAAAAAGTTTAATGATTTTGCATGAAGAAAGAGTCAGTGAAAAAAGCAGGATATCTGTTAAATATTTTTTGTGTTTGCCCAGCGTATGCAAGGGAACTCCACAAAACCAGACCAGTGGCACCATACACACCTTTAGTTCAATAGACATTTCAGCTGGAGCACTGAAATGAGTTCTGGAATGCCCTCTCCTTCCTCTTCTGACTTGATGAGAAAAAAATTCCTCATCTGACTTGATGAGGAAAAAGTTCCCTCAGGAAGCAGACACGAGCTGTCCCAGTGCTGTGGATGCTGTCAGCCCCAGCCTGGGCTGAGGGAAGGTGGATGATGCTTTTGCCATGCATCTCCTCTCCTGCAGGAATTTTCATTTTTCCCAATCACACACCTTGATGAGGTTTCTCACCAGTTCTATATATTTGGGAGATCACCATGTTCCCAAAGAGCAGATAGTGGGTGTGTTTGGGAGGGAGCTGGGGGGCTACCGGGGGATCCGGTGTTGCCATGGGGATCCAGGCACAGCCCAGACAATCCAGGGGCTTCCCATCAAATCCCGGCACTGCCTGGATTATCCAGAGCTGCCCAGACGATCCAGCCCTGCCCAGACGATCCAGCCCTGCCCGGACCATCCCGGCGCTGCCCTCACCACGCCATCCCGCCCCCGCAGCCCTCAGGGCAGGAGGATGAACGGAGGAGCCTGAGGAGAGGGCGGATGGCATGGCCGGAGGCCTTGCTTTCATTTGTCTTTGTTTCCTAACGTGCACACCTGTTTGCAGTGGGAATAAAGGACTTTTCCTCAGTGCACTCTGTCTGCCGGGATGTGCGGCAGCGACGTGGGGCTGGGCTGGCAGCAGGGGGGCACAGCCCGAGCTCCTGGCATTTCGGGCTCCCTGTGGCAGCAAGACACTGCACTAGAACTTATAAATCCATTGAATGAACACCTCAGTGACTAAGCACCACCGCTTTGGGGTGAAGACAAGGCAGGGAATTGATCCCAGGGTGGCTGTGACCCTCCCCAGTTTGCATTCTAATGCAAGCCCAGAGAGCCCAGCCTGTGCAAAGCACTTTGGAACAGAAACAAGCACCTTCTGCCAGCGTCCTGCAGGAAGGCAGCAATGGCAACAGGAATCTGCCTGAAGCTAAAACTCCCTGAAATGCATGTGTTGTGGACTTTGAGTCCCCATGGGCAGCTGGTGATTTCCACCTAGACTAACTCAGGCTTAGGCAGAGAGGCGAAGGCACTGGAACTGGAGAACTGTCCTTTCTTAACACAAATGCCTTCCTTTCGCAGGCCTTGCCTTGGGAAGCCTGTGCTCAGGGGTGCCTTGGAACAGGACTTTTCCTCTTTGGAGCCCCTGGAAATCACCAGCAACGCCATGGGCTGCATGGCCAAGAAAGAGGAGAAGGATCTCTCCTCAAGTGTGCCCTAAAAGGGTCTGCAGGAGAATTCTTAGGAAAAGCTGCTGAGTACTCCTGGAGCTTTCTAAATATTTCCAAATCAAACTCACCCTGCAGTCAATGAGCGCAGAGATGTGCCCTGCGAGTATTAAACCCTGAAGAAAAGTGTTACTCTGTAACCTGTTTAATGTTCAGAGAAGCAAATCCTGTTCTCTCTTAACTGTGTGCTTCCTTCTAAAATACAAACTTCCTATGCTCATTTTGCTTTCAAGTACTGATGTTACTGCGTCTATTAAGATAAAGTAGGTGCACTAAGAATAAAATATCAGAATAAAGGAGCTGAAGCCTTAGGCCTCAAGAGCTGACCAAGAGGGAACTTTCTGAGCAAACTAATGCTGCTAACATGGACCAAGCTAAATCCAGCAGATAGAATCCTGGAATTCTAGACACTTTTCTGTTGGAAAAGACCTCTGAGCTCATCAAGCCCAACTGTTCACCCAGCACTGTCAGCCCAGCACTAAACCACATCCCTGAAGTGCCAAGGCCTGAACAAGAGGCCTGACTGAGGCCTGAACAACAGGCCTGAGCCAAAGGGGACCTCTTGATGAACCTTCCAACCTAAGGTTATCTTTGTATCCACTCATTACTGAAATATGCATGATCATTAGCATTGTGATAGATGTATCCACTCATTAGTGAATCATGTATTGACTTTTCTGTATTTAGAAGCTAAACAAGGCCATGAAATCCAACATCTGGCCCGGTTTGGGGGTGTAGGATCAAAGTCAACTCCCTTGGTTCCTCCTTGAGCCCTGGACAGGCTTTGGGAGAATCCAAGAGGAGAATGAATCCAGATGTTCCTGCATTGGAAGTGCTGTCAGTTTGTTTGTTCAGCACTCTCCAAGCTGGGCTCTCTCCCAGCGAGGTTGGAAGCCTCACCTGTGGCTGGACACAGCTGCAGGAATTCCCAGTGTCCAGAGTGGCTCTGCAGTCCTTGGCTGTGACAGCTTCCCCAGCTGATGTGTGGGGCTGGGTGATGGTAAAGTCTGAGGCTAACTGGTGATGGATCTTTCTAAATCATTATAGGCAATCTTTGGTAGTGATGATTGGGTTCATTGCTGAGCTTCTCCTTTTGTAATTCTTTGCAAATGATTTTGTATATTGCTGCACTTATCCTTTTGTAATTCTTGGCAGTTTTGAATTTATATAAATTACACAATTCCTTCAGTTGCTGTCTGTGTCTTTGGTGCTCACCCTGACCACTGGCAAAACAGGGCCCCTCCTGCCCAAGTGATCCCTGAGAAGACAAAAACCATCACTCCAAATGTCCCCCCTTCCTCTTTGTTCCCCCACTTTATACACTGAGCGTGATGTCCTGTGGTCTGGGATATCCCTGGGGTCACTTGGGGTCACCTGTCTCCCTGTATCCCCTCCCAACCTCCCCCACACCCCCAGCCCCTCCCCAGCATGGCTGGACAAGGAGCAGGAAAGGCCTTGGCTCTGTGCAAGCTCAGCGAGAACAAAACCATCTCTGTGTGATCAACCCTGTGCTCAGCACAGCCCCAAAGCACAGCCCCAAGAAAGCCCTGGGAAGGAAATTCCCTCTGCCCCACCCAAAGCAGCACCCCATGGCCATCCAGCATCACCACAGCTCCACAGGCTCCTTTCTGACTGTGACAATCCCCATCCCAGCAGGGCAAAGGTTGTTGGCCATGGACCCAACCTCAGCAAAGTGTCTCCTGCAGGTTGTCCTGGCATTGGACAGTAGGAAGGGGGCTCTGTGCTGGTTGCCATGGAAACCTCTGTACCAAGGATGCCCTATGGTGGTTGCCATGGCACCCGAGCCCAGCAGGGTCTCAGTGCAAGTGTCCCTGGCATCAGTCCCTCCAAGGGGTTTCCATGGCAATGCCATGACAGGTGACCCAGGTGTGGTGTCCCAGTGCTGGTTGCCATGGAAACAGTCCCCAGCACTGACCCTTTCTGTCAGGCTGACCTGGCCTTTGGCCCTGGCACTGGGCTTTGCTGCTGGTTCCGCGGCGCCTGCCCAGCCAGCGCGGCACAGGGCAGGTGGCCATGGCACAAACCCCAGCCATGGATCCCCTGTGGCTCTGGGCAGTGACACCAGCCCTGAGCAATGGGCTGCTGCCGTGGGCTCAGTGAAGTGGCCATGGCAACAGCCCCTTGCAATGGCCCAGTGCAGGTTGGCATGTGAATCCAGCATCACAGCTGGCCCAGGGCAGGGCTGCAGTGCCCTTCTGTCAGAGACTGAAATAGTTCATGCCTCAAACATTGATATAAAGTTTTGCTCATTATAACAAAAAGTGTATAAAGAAGCTACAATCAAAGAAGCCTCCCTGAAGATACCTGACTGGGACTTTGGACTGAAAGTCAAACTGCTGAGATTAGATAAAGGGAAACCTATTGTTCAGTCATCTCAAGCTGAGGGAAAGGTATGCATACACAGAGGCCAAAGCCACCAGCTGTGCTGAGAATCATCCCTGGCTGAGTTTGGGGTGGGGGCAGAGCACAGCTCACAGAAGCCAGGTTTACACAAACTGGCCCAGCTGTGGAACCCCCAACCCCACAGGCCACATCCACGGGACTTTCGCGTGAGAGGCAGCTGAGGAGGAGTCACAATCTATCAAAGACCCCCCAAAGTGCTCCCCAGAGGCCTTGCACCACAGGACTGCAGGTGATGCAAGCAAAATGTGCTGCTAGAAGCTGCCCCCTCCCCCGAGGGGACATGCCTGGACATTGCCCCTGGTCTGAGTGTATATTAACCCATGGCATTCTGTGCTTTTGGGGGGACCACCACCACCGAGAAGACCGGCTGGAGAGAATCAACGCAACATCATTAAAATCCACAGATAGTAATATTTTCTCTTTCCCTCTTTCTGTGCCCCCCACCTCTTTTCTTACTTCTCTTTTTCTCTCTTTTCTTCTCTCTCTCTCTCTCATATTTTCTATCAAATAAAACTCATACTATTGACTGGCATATGGTCTCATTTGTACCTTAATTCGGGCAGAGGTATTTCTAAAGAACCTTAATAATTGGATCATAACACCTTCCCAGCAGCCTGTCTGCACACAAGCACTTCCAGGGCCCTCTGCATTTCCCTTCCCCTCACTCTTGGCTCACTCACACACCTCTCAACAAGCCCCTGGGTGCTTTGAGCTGCAAGGAGTTCAAAGCTTGTCTGCCCTTCAGCACTTGGTCTAATTCTGCCTTCACTGAACCCTGCATTAGGGTTTATTGTAGAACTTCTTATGTGTCTAAAACATTCCTTGCAGGGCTCTGCCTTGGGGAAGAGGAACCTCTTTAGTGGCAGCTTGGGTTTGGCACACCATTGAGGAGAGTGTCTGTTTTCAGTGGGGAAACTAAGGCGCTTGAGATTGCTTCAAACAAACAAACAAACAAAAAAAAAAAAAGAAAAAAGAAAAGAGAAGTCCCCTTAGCCTGAGTGCAGCCAGTTCTCCAAGGAGAGCAGGTCCCAGGTAAGAGAGGAGAGATAGGATGTGTGTTTAAGGAATGTGGAGCAAGGTTGTCCATACTGTGCCAGAACTCAAGGCACAGCTTCTCTGACCAGGCCAGACCTCCTAGGGGAGACCCTGGATCAATGACAACCACAGAATGCTGCAATCACCTCTTCCCTAAACAGGAAAAATACACCCTTTAAACTAGGAATGGAGATTTATTAGAAGCTCTTTGAAATATTTCTCCATAACTAAAAAAAAACTTCCTAATGAACAGCATTAGACCAGAGGGAAATCAAGGCAGAGCCATGGTTAGTTAGGAGTCTGGATCAGCCCAAGGCTTTGTGTGCCAAGGCAGAGCCAGGCAGGATGCAGAGCTGTCAGGGAAGGAAGGGCCAGTGAGGTGGGGCAGCCGGGGGATGACAACAGCCTGCAGGGACAGAGGCACAGGGCATGGACAGCGTAGGACAGCCTGGGCTGGAGAGGGCAGAGGGATGTGCAGAAGCTGCAAGGCCCTGACAGAGCCAACTTGTGCAGCACTTTGGCCATGGCTGCTGTCCCTGGCCCTAAGGCCAGCAGGACACAAGTGACCCTTGCAGCCCTGGGGCCTCATGGCCTCCTTGTCCCTGCCCAGCAGCCTGGCAGGGGCCACCCCATGGTCCTGCCCTTGGCATTGCACATCCCTACATGCCAGTGCCCTGGGAAGAGCCCTGAGTAATGAAGGAGGGACAGGATCTGCCTTGCCAGGGGCTGGGGCTCAGGGCTTGGCCCTTTGGATTCATGAAACACATCCAGGTTTGCTCAGCATCAGAGACACCTTTGCCTTGCTTTTCTCCACCTGCCATCACTGCCTGCAGAGGTCTTCTCTAACTGGAACCTGGGGACACTTTCTCAGTCATGTCCCTCAGTGGGACCCATTTAAACTACAAGGAACTTCAGTATTTCGACATCACTTTGTTTTGTTGTGAAGTTTCTTCACACACTCCAAGGGACTGAGTCTGATGCAAACAGCACCAAAGCCCCTCAAGGGTCATTCAAGTCGCTGTGCTGTTGCTGTGCTGCTGAGCTGGGCTGGGCTCCTGGCACAGAGGAGCTCCTGGCAAGCGGCAGCACTGCAGAGAGACAGCTCTGCCCAGGAGCAGCTCCTGTGCACAGCCCAGCAGGGCTGGGGCACTGCCAGGCCATCTCAGGGACACCAGCAGGGCACACCCAGAGCTCACAGGTGCTCAGCATTGGCAGGGGCTGTGCCATGGCCCAGAGGGGGCTGTGTCATAGCCATGGGCACCTCTGGGGCTGTGTCAGAGAGCCACAGAGCAGCTGTGAGGTCAGAAAGGAGCTGTGTGACATCACAGAATGGGTTGTGTGAGGTCATGGAGCAGCTATGGCATCATAGAGGGGACTGTGTGACATCACAGAGCAGGCTGTGACATCACAGTGTGGCTGCATGACATAGAGTGAGCTGTGATGTCACAGAGGGCTCTGAAATCAGAGTAGGTTGAGACATCACAGAGCTGACTGTGACATCACAGACTGGGCTGTGAAATCACAGGTTGGCTGTGTGACATCACAGAGCAGGCTGTGACACAGAGTGGGCTGTGACATCACAAAGGGGGCTGTGTGGTTGCAAAGAAGACTGCCATCATGGAGGGTGGCTCTGTCTGACATCACAGAGCAGGATGTGACATCACAGTGTGGCTGTGTAACATCACAGAGTTGTCTGTGACATCTAAGAGCAGGCTGTGTGATGACACAGAGAAGGCTGTGACATCACAGACAGGATTGTGACATCACAGGGTTGCTGGGTGACATCTCAGAGGGGTTGTGACATAACAGAGAAGGCTGTGACATCACATGGTGGCTGTGTGACATCACTGGGTAGCTATATGACATCACTGGGGCAGTCACTCCACCCCAGCCCCCCTCACAGATCCCCCAGACAAGTCCAATGCTGCTCGTGCACAGCAGGGTCCCCTGTCCCCCCAGGTCCCCCCTGCCCCCCAGTGCCACAGCCTCCCCCAGAGGATGTTCCACGAGATCGACCCCCAGAGCCTGACACAGGGACAGGGGGGACAGGGCCCTGGGGGGTAGGACAGGGGGACAGGGACCCCCTGGCATTGTCCCCATGTCCCCCAGGGCGAGAGCCTAGCCCAGGGCTCCTTCACCCTCTTACAAACGAGGGCTTGAGAGCACTTAAAAAATCCCCAGCAAGGAATCAGCAAAAACCAGATTTAATATTAAGCAACAGCACAACGAAGTTCCTTGACAAGAGTCACTCAACTCCTGACTGGACAGTTCAGGCACACCAGGGGAAAAAGTAACAACAAAACCAAGCAAATCCAGGCAATCAAACCAGAAATGAACTGAGAACTGGCACTGTGTGTGTGTGTGTGTGTGTGTGTGTGTGTGTGTGTGTGTGTGTGTGTTTGGGTGTGTTTAGGTGCATCTGACAAAAAGACAGTGAGGGAAAAAGATAAAAGGAATATGGCCTGAAAGATTAACAGCCCTCAAACTTAAGAGAACTTAACTTATAGCTTAACCTTAACTTCTATCTTAAAAATAAAAACTTAGCAAAAGAACAGCACTTTATTTAACCTAATTTATAACCAGTGACCTAACAATTTGACAGAAGAATAGTATTTCACTTAGCATATACCTTATATTAAACTTGGAATTACAGTAATGCATTTCACAAAGCACTGTCACAGCTAACTATAACATGTTCAATTTCAAGTTATCCAGATTTTGAGAAGAGAATGTCAGGAGAAGAGAGAGGGGAAGAGAGAGGGAGGGAGGGAGAGATCCACAGTCCCAGCCTTGGATCCAGCTCCATCTCAGCTGCTGTGAGCTCTGGAGCTGTGGGACATGTCAGTGTCACACCTGTGTCACAGCCTTTACCTGCTCTGCTCCCTCTCACAGGTGGGGTTTTCAGGGTGCCAAAGGCTTGGCAGCCACTTTGGGGCTGGAGCAGAGGCTGCAATGGCTGGGGTGGGGCAGTGACCAAACACCCCCCAAACCCAAGCAAATCACAGTATGAGGAGGAGAACTAAAACAAACCCTAAAAAACCACCTTGCACACCCCTCCCTCCTTCCCAGGCTCCCAACCTCCACCTGCAGTTCCTCTTCTGCTCTTCCTGCAATGGAAAATTTGTCACAAGCCACGAACTTTGCTTTTACCTCATCCCGGGATCTCTTTCCAGAGAGGAAGAACTTTCTCCAGCAGAGATTTAGAGTGCAGCAGCCTTTGAGGCTCAGGGTGTTTCTCCTGCAGCTCCTTGTAGATCTCCTCTTCCCGTGCTGGGTTTCCTGTGCCACAGAACTCTGCCAGCTGTAGCTTTGCAAACATCAGGTCAAGGTCTGGATGTTCCTGAACAATTTGCTCGAGGTCCTTGGGGGCTGCATCCAATGCATCCTTCTTGTCTTCCCCCTTTGCATGGAGCCAGTGGATCTGCTGGCCCCTGGCCAGGGCCTGGCAGAGCAGGTGGAACCTGGGTCCTGCTGCAGGAGCTGGGGGAGCTCCAGGACTCGCTCTGGCCGCTGGGGCAGCCACAACACAAGCCGTTCCCAGCCAGGAGCCGAGGGCTCCGTGTGGCTCTGCAGGACCTTGTCCCTGGGGCTCGTCTGGATCAGCACGGGCAGCTGGGCTGCACTTGGCTTCCTTTGTGTCCCTGCTTCCCCTGGGACAGCAGCTGCCCAGCGCCGAGGGGACAGCAATGGCACCGGGGCAGTTTGGGGTGAGGTTCAGTGTCTGTGCCTGGCATGAATCCCAAATCCTTGCCGAAGGAGCAGAGAGTGCTGACAGAGCACAGGATGCTCTGCTGAGCACGGGATGGACCAGGGGTGATGTGAGACAAAGCCGGGATGGGAGTCAGAAATAAAAGGAAGAGGAGGAGAGGGCAGGAGAGGAGGAGGAGAGACACAGCAGGAGGAAGAGCAGGTGGGGAGGAGGGATGGAAGAGGGGGAGCGGGAGGAAGAGGAGGCATAAAGGGGGAGGAGCGGGAGGAAGAGGAACAGGAAGGGGAGGAGCAACACGAGAAGGAGGAGAAGGACTCACCACGTGTGTCTATCGTTCTTTGTGTCCGCAACCCTCGGCCCGGGAGCATCGTTCCCCCGGGACATCCCGCAGGTGAGCGGGCAGGGGGAGCTCGGCCCAAATATCTTGGGCGGTGCCTGCGGTTCTTTTTGGGAGGTGGGGGGGGATTTTTGGACCTTGCAGGACTTCAGAACGGAGCCCCAAATATTTTTGGTTGCTCCTGGGAGGGTTGGGCGGGTGGTGGGGGGAGGGGACTGGGGCGGATGTTTGGATCTTGCAGGACTCCAAATATGAGTCGCAAATGCCCCTTGGGGGAATATGGAGGAGTCCCCTAGACGAGAGTTTTTCAGGGGTCCCGGTGCCGGCTGCCGGGAGAGATGGGATGGGATGGGATGGGATGGGATGGGATGGGATGGGATGGGATGGGATGGGATGGGATGGGGCCTGGTAAGGGTGGGATATGGATTGGGTTGTGGGATGAAGTCTGGGGGAGGGGGATGGGGGTAATGGGGCCTGGGATGAGGCAGCCGAAAGTTGGGGGTGATGAAGCCGGGGGGACCCCACTCCTTAGGGGCTTGCGGGGCATCCGGCACCTGTGAGGGAGTTTTGGGGTACCCCAATCCTTCGGGGGTGGCACTGGAAGCGGGGGGACACGTCGCTCCGGCACCTCTGGACCCCACCTGCGCCCCTCCTCGCCCCCAGCGCCCCCGGGAGCGAAATTTGGGGAGGGGGGAGGTGGGAGGCGCCCAGGCCGGGCCCCCCTTGCTGTCCCGGCAACTGGGGGCCGAGTGCGGGGGGAGCCCCGCGGGCATTGCCCGGCCCTGCCCGGCACGGCTGATGCCGCCCGCCCGCGCTGCGCACTGCTCCGGACTGGTGCTGCCAGTGCCGCGCGGGGCGGGGCCGCTTTGGGGACCCCCAAGGGCAGAGCGCTTTGGGCTGCTTTGGGGCTCTGGGCACCTGCAAAACCGGCGCTGGGCACGGCAAGAGCGTGTGGGGGCAGCTGGGGCCCTACTGGTGGCACTGGTGGCGCTGGGAGTCCCCCCGGCCGCGGGGTGAGCGGGGGGCGCGGTGAGAAGTGGGGCTGGGAGCCTAAATGGAGCGAGATGGGGATTGGGACCCCCAGAGTGGGCAGGAGGGGACTGGAACCCCCAGAACCAGTCATAGGGGAGGGGATTTTCAGGATTGAGGGAATGATGGTGCAAGGGCAGAAGAGCAAAGGAAAAGAGGGGGCTGGGACCCCCAAAGAGAGCGGGAGGGCGATGGGAAAAAGAAATTGAGTTGGGAGGGGTCTGTGGATTGGGAGAAGGATGGGAAAGGGGAGGAGAGGGGAAGGAAAGGTGGGGTTGGCACGGAAGCAGGGCAGTTCCATGGGGGTCCAGCCCTGTCCCCCAGCAGTGGATCCCTGGAGCAATTCCCTGGGGCTCTGGGGGAGGTGGATCTGCACTGGGGGTCCCCAAGCCCCCTGCCCATCCCTGGGGCTGATCGGGGGGTTCCCCCCACCCAGCAGCCAGTGCTGCAGCAGCCGTGGGGCAGAGGAGGGTGGGGAAGGGGGTTCTGGGGTGGGAGCAGAGGAGGAGCGGGAGGAAGAGGAGGGAGAGAAAGGAGGAGCAGGAAAAGGAGGAGCAGGAGAACCATGAGGTTTCACCACCCACTGTGTCTGCAGCACCTCTGGCTCTGGGATCATTGCCCCTCCTGTATTCCACAGGTCACCAGGGAGGGGGAGCTCACCCCAAAGCTGTCGGGGGTCTCTGGGAGGGTGTTAGTTTTTGAGGGGTGTTTGGAACTCGCAGATTCTGGAAGTTAGCACCAGATATCTTTGCATGCCCCTGGTGGGGATTTTTTGGGCCAGAGGGGATGTTTGGATCTTGCAGGACTCCAAAGCTGAGCCATAAATGCACCTTTGGTGGAATACTGGGGGGTCCATTTGGGAATTGCCTGCTATCAGCAGGACAGGTCATCAGTTTTGGGGATCCCTGAGATAGCTGGGAGGGTGGAACATTGTACTCCCCAAGTGGAGAGAGCAGAGAGGGGCAATACCGGAGCTGGGGGACCCCTGGCAGTCTTGAGGGGTGGGGGAGGCTGGAGATGAGGCAAGGCTGGGAACTGTGACACTGAAAGGGGTGATGGGGAGAGGGGGAAGCCCTGAGTGCCTGGAGTGGGGGGAGCCTGAAGAGGGGGACCCTGGGAGCCCTTGGAGCCAAAGCACAATCAGGGCAGAAGGGACCCTTGGGAGCACTGATACCCCACAGCATCCCTAATCAGGACCCAGGAGAAGGGGGATCCCCAGGACCCATGGGAGCCCCAGCAGCTTTGAGAATGGGGAAACCCCAGAACCCCAAAGAGAGGAGACTGGAAAGGGGGAACTCCTGGGATGCTTTTTCTGAACTCATTTTAGGAGGATTTTACAGACACAAAACACCCGGTGACTTCTAGAGATAGACTTGGGCAGGAGAAACCCCCAGCCCAAGGCACTCACAGCTTTTTTTCACCGAAACGAGGATTTCCCATTCCCAAAACTTGGCCAGATGGAGGAGGAGGCTGTGAGGAAGAGGAAGATGCCCCAGGACAGCCAGGCAGGTGAGGAGGAAGTCACTGCCCCTTTCCTGCTCTCTTCTCCTCCATCTCCCAGCCCAGCATTGCTCCTGGCTGCAGGACAACCTGTCCTGGTAGGGATGGATTGGGGGGATCTCCTTCCCCTTCCCTCTGGCATGGAGTCAAATCCCAAATCCTCTCCTTGTCCTTCCTTCCCCAGACAATGAGCTGAGGAGAGAGATCAGGGAGGACAAGTCCTTACGGCAGAAGCTCATGGAAGAGGCCATTTTGAGCAGCTCCATGACCCTGGAATCCAACTGGGAGGAAAAGCCCCAGAGATGCTGCACAAGGAGGGGCTGCAAACCCAGCCCAGGGTGCTCTGAAGGGCAAAGACCCACCCTGTGCCAGCAAGCTGGGAAGAGCTTCAGACAGAGTTCGGAGCTGGAGATTCCTGAGAAGCTTCATGAGACCGAGAAGCCCTACGAGTGTGGGGAATGTGGGAAGAGCTTCAGGCGGAGCTCCACCCTGATCCATCACAAGAAGATCCACACCGGGGAGAGACCCTATGAGTGTGGGGAATGTGGGAAGAGGTTTCAGACCAGCTCCCATCTCCTCAGTCATCAGTGGATTCACACAGAGGAGAGGCCCTTCCGCTGCCCTGACTGCAGGAAAGGCTTTAAACATAACTCCCACCTCATCACTCACCGGCGCATCCACACTGGGGAGAAACCCTATGAATGTGGGGAATGTGGGAAGAGCTTCAGCCAGAGCTCCAGCCTGATCTGCCACCAGAGGATCCACACTGGGGAGAGGCCCTATGAGTGTTCTGAGTGTGGGAAGAGGTTTCAGAGCAGCTCCAATCTCCTCCTGCACCAGCGGATTCACACAGAGGAGAGGCCCTTCCGCTGCCCTGAGTGCAAGAAGGGCTTCAAGCACAACTGCCACCTTGTCACCCACCAGATGATCCACACTGGGGAGAGGCCCTATGAGTGTTTCGAGTGTGGGAAGAGGTTTCCAACCAGCTCAGAACTCCTCAGTCATCAGCGGATTCACACAGACGAGAGGCCCTTCCGCTGCCTTGACTGCAGGAAAAGCTTCAAACAGAACTCCCACCTCATCACCCACCGGCGTGTCCACACTGGGGAGAGACCATACGAGTGTGGGGAGTGTGGGAAGAGCTTCAGCCAGAGCTCCACCCTGATCTGCCACCAGAGGATCCACACCGGGGAGAGGCCTTATGAGTGTCCCGAGTGTGGGAAGAGCTTCTCCAGGAGCTCTCACTTGACCAGACACCGACGGAGGCACCGGTAAGGGAAGCTCTGCGAGTGCCCTGAGTGGGGGAAGAGCTTTGTGAAGTGCTCCATATTCATCCAACATCGGAGGACCCTCATTGGGAAGAGCCCTGGTGACCCACACTGCCAGTGACCCAGTGTTGTGGTTTGACCCTGGCCAAATGTCAGGCACCTGCGAAATCTGCTTTCTCTTCTCTTCCCTTTCTTCTTCTCTCTTCTCTCTTCTCTTCTCCTTCTCTTTCTGCAGCTGTGCAAAGGAGAGAGGAAAAAAAACCCTAACACACACACACACACACACACACACACACACACAGGGCTCATGAGTCAAGATAATGAACTGGGCAGGATGCAGTGAAGGGTAAAACAGGCTGAGAACTTAAAGTTGCAAAGTGATTTATTGGTAACCTAACCCTACACAGAGTCAGAGGAGGCAAATGAGAACTAAAGATAAGCTCTTAATACACTTTTTCTCTGCTCACCCCCCTTCCTCTTTCCCACCAATAGCACAGGGGGTTGTGGCAGGCAGGGTATGGGGTTTTTTTGGTCAGTCCATGACCAAAATTTCTTCCGCTGTTCAGGGAGAGGAGTCCTCTACTTAGCCATGGGGTCCCTCCCACTGGAGACAGTCCTCTGCAAACTTCTTTGCCATGGGTCCAATCTCTCGAGCAGCAGCTGCTGGAATCTGCTGCCCCATGAGTTCTTGTCCACAGGGTTCAGAGCTCTGAGCCCAGGCCAGGCTGTTTCCATCCCAAGGAACAAGGCCTTTCCCTGCACTGGGACTCCCACTGGATCACAGCTTCCTCCAGGCATCCACCTGCTCCTCTAGCGTGAGCACCTCCCCACAGGCTGTGGGTGGATCTCTGCACCCCTTGTGGACCCCATGGGCTGCAGGGGGACAACCTGCTTCCCCATGGTCCTCACCACAGCCAGCAGAGGATTTCCAGCTCTAGTGCCTGGAGCACCGCCTCCTCCACCTTCTCCACTGACCTTGGTGTCTCCATGTTGTTTTCCCTCACATATTCTCACCTCCTCCTCATCCTCTGTCTAAAAACAAGTGCTTGCTCACATTGTTTTGATTTCTTCTTAAATATGATATCCCAGAGGTGTAACCAACATCTCTAATTGGGCCAGACTTGGCCAGCAGCATGTCCATCATCTTCAGAGCCATCAGAGATTGGCTCTGCTGGACATGGTGAAAACTTCTAGAACATTCACTCAGGACACACAGGAGCCATTGTTGTGCCCCACCCCACCCAGTAGCAAAAACTGGGCTAAGCAAAACCAGCTCATGAGCACAGGGGTGAGTTTTCTCCCAACCCTTCAGCCACTTCTTCAGGCCTACCACAACAGCTTTCGAAGGGTTTAAGTTTCCCCTAGATGCTAAAGATAGCTTGCTGATGTTCTGGGCTGAGCAAAACTAACATACTCAGGTTGGGAAGGCACCTGGCTGGTGGCTTCCATGTCCTCCTGATTCCCTGTGGCCACCTGGACAAACACAGGGGCAGGAACATCCATCTGGACTCAGACTGACATCCAAAATTCATTGGGAAGAGCTGATTTATTAATGTTACACCCTAAAAATTGTTACCTGCTGTGTAATTGTTTCTTCTGGTGGCATCAAGAAATGATGGATGATCTTGGAGGTCTTTTCCAACCTGAATAATTTCCTTCTTTACCTTGTCAGAACAACCAAAGCTGAGGTAAAATAAAGAAATTAAACAAAGAGATCTAAAGCTGCACCATTTTACTGTGCATTTGGGGGTGAATGTTGGGTTCAGGGGAATATTCATGAGGATTTGGATGTTCTGGGGCTGCCCAGGCTGGAGGACAGGACAACAGTCTCATAGTTGTGCTGGCAGAATGTGTCCACCTGAGCCCATGTGTTGTTCAGGAATTCCAGTTTTCTGTCCCAGTCCCTGGCCTGGGTCTCCCCATGTGGGGTGTGCCCCCCAAAGTGCCCAAATCACTGCTGAAGTGCCCAAGCTGCTCCTAGCTGTGGATGTTCCTGTCCACCAGCCTCTCCTGGTCAGTGCCATGGGGGGTGGGAGGGGGTTTAGGGAATCCTGGGGGGATTGGGAGGGGCTTTTGTAGCTTTTGGGAGCATTTGTGGTGCTGAGAGGGAGTTTGGCATGCTCTGTGAGAGAGGTTTGGGGTCCTTGCTGGGCTGTGTGACTTGGAGAGAATTTGGGTGGGTGTAGGGGGAGATGGGAATGGGGTTATGGTGGCTCTTGGGCCCATTTATATTGCAGGGAGTGGTTTGTGTGACACCTCCCATCCCAGTGTCACCCCCTTTTCCCTCCCCACAGGGCTCCTGACCCAGCTCCTGCTCCCCCACAAGGGAATTTGGGGAGGGGGCAGAGGGGGTGCACAGCCCCCACCGGGGGATGACCCTGAGCCAGTGCCCTTTGTTTTGCACCAACCTGGGCTTGGGGCTGCAGGAGGAAGAGGCTGAAGGGAAGCAGATCCTGCAGGTGGGACAGTGCTTGGGGTCAGGGCAAGGTCCTGCCCTGCACACCTGGCTCAGGTGTGACACTGCCCCGGGAAGGGAGAGGGACATTCCCATCCCCACGGATCAGGGCTGTGAGCAGCACTTGGAGCACAGACATGGAAATACTGGGAGGAACTGGGAGCACCCTGAGGGTGGGAATTATCCCCACCACCACCTTTCCAGGGCAGCCCTGGATCTGAGAAATGCTCGTTAGGCCTCAGCCTTGGCCAACAGCCCCTGGGCTCAGCTCCTCTGCAGCTGATCACAAACACTGTCTGCTCCCAGGCACTGCTGCTGTCCAACCAGCTCCTGCTTTCTTTAGGAGCAGCCTTGGGAACTGTTTTTCTCCCCTCAGTGGCACAATATCCCTGTTCTCACAGTGTCAGAGAAAACTGTTGATGCAAAGTGCAGCCAGGATGGAACATTGCTGTGACTAAAGCCCATCTCTTGAGGCCCTATCAACAGGGCTCCAAAAGGAGCCCCTTGGAGCTCTCCTGGAGCAGTGAGCTCCCTCTGAGTGGGGCCTCTCCGAGCCGGGAACTCTCCCGTTTGCTGCACTCGGGGCATCCCCGAACAACGAGGGACCCTGGGCCGATCCCCCCACTCCTCCAAGCTCAACCCTTCGACTGCTGGGGAGATGCAAAAGCATCCGCAGTGAGCATTTCCCTGCCCTCCAGGGCAATTTCTGACAGCTCCCTGGCACTGCCTCTGTCTGTCTGTGTGCACACACGTGTGCCTGTGCTCTGGAAATGGGGGAGAAATGCTGCTCTGGGAGGTGTTGAAGTGTCTTGGATATCTGAGTGAG
The DNA here is from genome assembly GCF_008360975.1 of Lichenostomus cassidix. NCBI lineage: Eukaryota > Metazoa > Chordata > Aves > Passeriformes > Meliphagidae > Lichenostomus > Lichenostomus cassidix. Next base: position 1,183,113 of record NW_028147635.1, on the reverse strand, counting down.
TTAGGCCTGTAAGTGAGGTTCAGTCATAAGGTATGAGCTAAGTGAAATGATGCTAAGGGTTGTTCTTTTGCTAAGTTGCTGAGTTTAAGGTGTAAGTTCAGGTTAATGTAGAAGTTATGTTCTGTTAAGTTTGAGGGCTCTTAAGTTTTTAGACCATATTCCTTTTCTCCTTGCCCTCACTGTCCTTTGGTCACACACACCTAAGAACTCACACACACACGCACAGAGCTCCAATTCTCAGATAATTTCTGGTTTGATTGCCTGGATTTGCTTGGTTTTGCTGTTGCTTTTTTCCCCTGCTGTGCCTGAACTGTCCAGTCAGGAACAGAGTGACTCTTGCCAAGGAACTTTGTTGTTGTCGCTTAATATTAAATCTGGTTTTGCTGATGCATTGCTGGGGATTTTTAAGTGCTCTCAAGCCCTCATTCGTGAGAGGGTGAAGGAGTCCTGGGCCAGGCTCTCGCCCTGGAGGACACAGGGACACTGCCAGGGGGTCCCTGTCCCCCTGTCCCACCCCCCAGGGCCCTGTCCCCCCTGTCCCCGTGTCAGGCTCCCGTGGGACATCCTCTGGGGAAGGCTGTGGGGGACCTGGGGGGCAGGGGGGACCCTGCTGTGCACAAGCAGCGTTGGACTTGTCTGGGGGAGCTGTGAGGGGGGGCTGGGGCAGAGTGACCTCCCCAGTGACCTCACACAGCCTCCCTTTGATGTCACACAGCTACCCTGTGATGTCACACATCACCCTGTGATGTCATACAGCCTTTGCTATGATTACATAATGCTGCCCTGTGATGTCACAGCCCATTCCGTGATGTCACAGCCTGCTCTTTGATGTCACACAACCAACCAGTGATGCCACAGACCACTCTATGATGTCACATATCACACCCTGCTGTGGGATGTCACAGCCTGCTCTGTAGTGTCACAAGCCAGTCAGTAATGTCACACAGCCCACTCTGTGGTGTCATACAGCCAATCAATGAGGTTACACAGCTCACTATGTAGCTGGTTATGTGATGAGGCCTCCAAACCCCTTCTTGGGAGATTTTTGAGTCCTCTCTGAGGTTTTTGAGAAAGGAAAAATATGGGTCAAAGTGCAAGGAAATTGGAGTGTCACTTCTTCCCAAAGCTTGCAGTGACAGAAGAAGTGTCAATATGTGTAAACTAAACGAGAGTGTTTTTAGATTTGTTATAAGGAAGGAATATTTTACAATGAGATTGGCACAAAACATCAATTGTTTTTCCAGTGAAGTTGATGCCTCATCCCAGCATAGTGCAACCTGACATAGTGAAACCCCTCTCCTCCCCAAGGATGGAATTCCTGTTGTGTTGGTTCTCTGATGTGCTGGGTGACCTCACAGTGCTTCTGGCCAGAATGTCAGCTGAGGGCCAAGCAGGCTGCTGCAGTGGCAGTGACCTCACAGCCATCACCATTGCAGCCATGTCCCCTGGGCCTGGCTCTCCCCTTTCCTCTGCCCCTGTCTTGTCTCTGCTGGGATGAGCAGTTTTGTGATGAACATTTTGTCCCCAAGTTGCTGAGGCCAATCATTTGTCAATCAGGCTCATGTCACAGCAGTGGCCTCATCTTCAGCATCACAGGCTGACACTAAAATGTCACTGTATGATCTTGCTCCACTTGGCTCTCAGCCCCTCGAGAGATTTGCCTTCAAGGGCTAAAACATCTTTTCCTTGCAGGAAACTGACATTCCAGCTCATTGCAGTGTGTGCCATGGATCCCAGAGGGCATTCCCAAGGCTCCCAGGGTGCTGTTCTGCCGTGCCTCCCAAGGGAGCTGTGCAGGGCCAGGTGACAAGGTCCAGCAGCTGTGTTGGTTCTGCAGTGTCACAATGGTCCATTGGTTCCATGAGTTTCCGTAGTGTCAACAACGGACTCCTTGGATCCCCAGTGCCACAATGGCCACTTGGTTCCATTTGGTACCACAGTGTCACCATGGTCTCCTTGGATCCTCAAAGTCCCAATGGACAATTGGTTCCATGAGGCCTCATTTTATCACAATGTCCCCTTGATTCCATGAGCTTCCATACTGTCAGCAATGTTTCCTTTGTTCCAATGATGCCCTGCTGTGTCCCAATGGATATTGGGTTCTGTGAAGTTCTTCAGTGTCACAATGGTCTCGCTGCTTTCACGAGGCCCTGCAGTGTCACAATGCCCCACAGGTTCCATGAGCTCCTGTTCTGTCACCAATGGTCTCCTGAGTTCCAACGAGGCCCCACAGTGTCACAGTGTCCCCTTCATTCCATGAGGTTCTGTAGTGTCACAATGCACTCCTGGGTTCCATGAGGCCCCACTGTGTCACAATGACCCCTTGGTTCCATGAGGTGCCACAGAGTCCCAGTGGTCTCCCTTCATCTATGAGGCCCTGCAGTGTCACTTTGGTCTCCATGGTTCCATGTGGCCCCAAAGTGTCACAATGATCTCTGTGATTCCATTGGGAACACAAAAGCTTTGCATAAACATTGAGCAACACCTGCTTAACACAGCTAGACACATCTGTTTGTATTCAAAAGAGGGGTTAAAGGTGAGAATGGCACCAGCAGCTTCCATCTGCAACTGAGATCAAGGGAAAGGACAGGGACAGAGAATTCTGCTTCAAGATACAGAGAATTTTGCTTACAGAGATCACTTCTGGTCACATTGTCCCTTGTAGAAAGGTGACATCATCAGAGGCAGCCTGTACTGAGCATGTGGCTCCCGAGTGGGGTTTGTTGTGTAGGAAACCTGCTCAGGCTTTTCCATTATTTCCTTACAAACAGGAAACCTCCTCCTGGGCCTGTGTGCAGGCAGAGCCCTGAGGAGAGCAGGTGGGACATGGAGCAATAGGCTGGGACAGCCAGCTGCAGAGCTCAGGGGACAAGTTTGTGATGGAACCTCATGGTACCAAGGGGTCATTGTGACACAGTGAGGCCTCATGGAACCCAGGAGTCCATTGTTACACTACAGAACCTCATGGAATGAAGGGGACACTGTGACACTCTGGGGCCTCACTGGAACTCAGGAGACAAATGGTGACACTAAAGAACTTCACGGAACCAAATAACCATTGGGACACAGCAGGGAATCATTGGAACCAAGGAAACATTGCTGACAGTACAGAAGCTCATGGAATCAAGTGGACATTGTGATAAAACAGGGTCTCATGGAAACAACTGTCCATTGTGACCCTGTGGATCCAAGGAGACCATGGTGACACTATGGAACCTCATGGACCCATTATTCCATTGTGACACTATAGGGCCTCAGGGAACCAAGGAGACCATGGTGACACTGGGGAACCAAAGAGTCCATTGATGACAGGATGGAAACTCATGGGACCAATGGACCATTGTGACACTGCAGAACCAACACAGCTGCTGGACCTTGTCACCTGGCCCTGCACAGCTCCCTTGGGAGGCACGGCAGAACAGCACCTGGGAGCCTCGGGAATTGCCCTCTGGGATCCATGGCACACACAAGAAGGGGTTTGGAGGCCTCATCACATATGCAGCAGGTAGAGGCTGAGGGCTCTGGGCTCAGTTGTGTGGATACTGAGGACAGAACAGGAGTAGCCTGAGAGGGCTGGAAGGGTTCCACAGACGGTGGAGCTTTTCTTCATGGTGGAAATAAGCATGAGGAAAAAATAATGGCACCAAGGGCAGCTGGAGAGGTCCAGACTGGACACGAGGAAAAAGGAATTTCTCTGCCAGGGCAGTGCTGGGGTGCAACACCTTCCCCAGAAGGAGTCTGGATCAGCCCAAGGCTTTGTGTGCCAAGGCAGAGCCAGGCAGGACGCAGAGCTGTCAGGGAAGGAAGGGCCAGTGAGGTGGGACAGCCAGGGGATGACAACAGCCTGCAGGGACAGAGGCACAGGGCATGGACAGCGTAGGACAGCCTGGGCTGGAGAGGGCAGAGGGATGTGCAGAAGCTGCAAGGCCCTGACAGAGCCAACTTGTGCAGCACTTTGGCCATGGCTGCTGTCCCTGGCCCTGAGGCCAGCAGGACACAAGTGATCCTTGCAGCCCTGGGGCCTCATGGCCTCCTTGTCCGTGCCCAGCAGCCTGGCAGGGGCCACCCCATGGTCCTGCCCTTGGCATTGCACATCCCCACATCCCAGTGCTCCGGGAAGAGCCCTGAGCAATGAGGGAGGGACAGGATCTGCCTTGCCAGGGGCTGGGGCTCAGGGCTTGGCCCTTTGGATTCCTGAAACACATCCAGGTTTGCTCAGCATCAGAGACACCTTTGCCTTGCTTGTCCCCACTGCCATCACTGCCTGCAGTGTTCTGCTCTAACTGCAGCCTGGGGACACTTTCTCAGTTGTGTCTGTTAGTGAAACACATTTAAACTACAAGAGACTTCAGTGTTTCAAAGCATTTTGAGTTTTTGAGAAGTTTTTTGCACACACTCTGAGGGACTGAGTCTGAGGCAAACAGCACCAAAGCCCCACGAGTAACGCGGAGGGGGAGGAGGGGTGGAACCAGGCCTCTGCGTTTACCGAAAGTGTCTCTATGGCTATCGAGAGATCACTCCAGCCAGCACTGCTCTGGTGCTGTACAGAAAGGCCCTTCTCACACCCGTGCCGGTGTAAGGCACAGATTCTCACTTACCCACGGAGTTGGATAACTCGTGCGTCACCAGAGACAAAGAACTCAGAGCGCTCAGTCAGCTGGAGGTTCCAGAGGTTTATTCTGAAGGGTTCCAGGGTGAAAGAGAGTGAGAGACCCCAGCCATCTACATTTAAAGGGATGGCTGGAGGGTCAGGGGAGAGGAGGCGGGGGGAACACCACAACCAATGCAAAGGAGGAAGGGATGGAATCAGGGGTTAAGTTACAGCTGGGGGGATTTACATAATTTGAGGAGGGACCATCGTATTCTCCAGAGGGGAGGACTAAGAAGCCTCCCACCAGTGGAGTTCTGCTGTATTGGAACCACTCAGCTCCTCAGCAGTTCCTGAGGTGGTATTATCCACCCCAACACACGAGGGTCATTCAAGTCCCTGTGCTGCTGCTGTGCTGCTGAGCTGGGCTGGGCTCCTGGCATAGAGGAGCTCCTGGCAAGCGGCAGCGCTGCAGAGAGACAGCTCTGCCCAGGAGCAGCTCCTGTGCACAGCCCAGCAGGGCTGGGGCACTGCCAGGCCATCTCAGGGACACCAGCAGGGCACACCCAGAGCTCACAGGTGCTCAGCATTGGCAGGGGCTGTGCCATGGCCCAGAGGGGGCTGTGTCATAACCATGGGCACCTCTGGGGCTGTGTCAGAGAGCCACAGAGCAGCTGTGATGTCAGAAAGGAGCTGTGTGACATCACAGAGTAGGTTGTGTGAGCTCACACATTGGGCTATGACATCACAGAGGTGCTTGTGTTAGGTCATGGAGCAGCTATGGCATCACAGAGGGAACTGTGAGACATCACAGAGCAGGCTGTCACATCGCAGGGTTGCTGCATGACTTCAGAGCAGGCTGTGCAGTTACAGAGTGAGCTGTGTAACATCACTGAGTGGCTGTATGGCATCACAGAGTTGGCCGTGTGACATTACTGACTGGCTTGTGACACCACAGAGCAGGCTGTGACATCCCAGAGCAGGGTGTGATATGTGACATCATAGAGTGGTCTGTAGCATCACAGTGTGGCTGTATGACATCACACAGCAGGCTGTGAGGTCATAGAGTGGACTTGTGACACCACAGGTTGGTTATGTGACATCACAAAGGGGGCTGTGAAAACATGGAACGGCTGTGTGACATCATAGAGCAGGTTGTGACATCATGGAATGGGCTGTGACATCACAGGGCAGCATTATGTGATCATAGCAAAGGCTGTGTGACATCACTGAGGGGGCTGGAAACACAGGGTGAAGTGTGACATCACAGGGTGATGTGTGACATCACAGGAGAGCTGTGTGACATCAAAGGGTAGCTGTGTGAGGTCACTGGCGAGGTCACTCTGCCCCAGTCCCCCTCACAGTTCCCCCAGACAAGTCCAACGCAGCTCGTGCACAGCAGGGTCCCCTGTCCCCCCAGGTCCCTCCTGCCCCCCAGTGCCACAGCCTCCCCCAGAGGAAGTTCCACGAGATCGACCCCCAGAGCCTGACACGGGGACAGGGGGGACATGGCCCTGTGGGGTGGGACAGGGGGACAGGGTCCCCCCGGCAGTATCCCCGTGTCCCCCAGGGTGAGAGCCTGGCCCAGGGCTCCTTCACCCTCTTATGAACAAGGGCTTGAGAGCACTTAAAAAATCCCCAGCAAGGGATCAGCAAAAACCAGATTTAATATTAAGCAACAGCACAACAAAGTTCCTTGGCAAGAGTCACTCTGCTCCTGACTGGACATTTCAGGCACACCAAGGGAGAAAAGCAACAACAAATGCAAACAAATCCAGGTAATCAAACCAGAAATGACCTGAGAACTGTCCCTGTGTGTGTGTTTAGGTGCGTGTGACTGAAGGACAGTGAGGGCAAGGAGAAAAGCAATATGGCCTGAACGCTTAACAGCCCTCAAACTTAACAGAACTTAACTTCTACCTTAACCTTAACTTATACCTTAAATGTAACAACAAAAGAACAACTCTGAGCATCATTTCACTTAGCTCATACCTTATGACTGAACCTCACTTACAGGCCTAACTCACTCAGATATCCAAGACACTTCAACACCTCCCAGAGCAGCATTTCTCCCCCATTTCCAGAGCACAGGCACACGTGTGTGCACACAGACAGAAAGAGGCAGTGCCAGGGAGCTGTCAGAAATTGCCCTGGAGGGCAGGGAAATGCTCACTGCGGATGCTTTTGCATCTCCCCAGCAGGCGAAGGGTTGTTCCTGGAGGAGTGGGGGGATCGGCCCAGGGTCCCTCGTTGTTCGGGGATGCCCCGAGTGCAGCAAACGGGAGAGTTCCTGGCTCGGAGAGGCCCCACTCAGAGGGAGCTCACTGCTCCAGGACAGCTCCAAGGGGCTCCTTTTGGAGCCCTGTTGATAGGGCCCCAAGAGATGGGCTTTAGTCACAGCAATGTTCCATCCTGGCTGCACTTCGCATCAACAGCTTTCTCTGACCCTGTGAGAACAGGGATGTTGTGCCACTGAGGGGAGAAAAACAGTTCCCAAGGCTGCTCCTAAAGAAAGCAGTAGCTGGTTGGACAGCAGCAGTGCCTGGGAGCAGACAGTGTTTGTGATCAGCTGCAGAGGAGCTGAGCCCAGGGGCTGTTGGCCAAGGCTGAGGCCTAAGGAGCATTTCTCAGATCGCAGGGCAGCCTGAGAAGGGGAGGGAGGAATGCACCACCCCAGGGCCCCATGGAACTACGGAGACCACTGTGACACTGTGGGGCCTTGTGGGAACGAGGGACCATTGTGACACTGCTGAGCCTCATGGAATCATGGAGACCACTGTGACATTGCAGGGCCTCATGGAACCAAGGGGACCATAGTGACTGTGTGTGGCTCCATGGAACCAAGGGACCATTGTGACACTGCAGGGCTTGTGGAACCAAGGGCCAATTTGACACTGCTGGGCCTCATGGAAGCAAAGGGGCCATTGTGACCTTACAGGACCTCATCAAACCTAGAGGCCACTGGGACACTGTAGCACCATAAATAACCAAGAGTCCATTGTGACACTGCGGAACCACAGGAGACCATAGTGACACTGTGAGACCCTGTGGAGATGAAGGTCCATTGTGACATTGCAAGGCCTCATGGAACCATGGAGAGAATATTGAGATACTTCACAGCCTCAAGGAACCAGGGAGACATTGTGACAGTGCAGGGCTGCATGGAACCAGTGAGAACATTGTGACACTGTGGCGTCCCATGGAACCAAGAACATCATTGTTACACTATGAGGTCCCATGGAATCAAGGGGCCTTTTTTACACTGCTGGACTGCATGGAACCAAAGCTCCATGGTGACACAGAGTGGCCTCATGAAATGAGATGCTGCAGAACCAAAGAAGATTATTATGACACTGCAAAACCCCATGGAACAAAGGGGCCATTGTGACACTACAGGGCCCCGTAAAGTCAAGGGAACATGGCACAGGTCTGCCTGGTTTGGCCTCCCAGGGGCCACCTGACTGCTCCAGCTGACCTTGACATGCTGAGAGTCGCTTCTCATCTGCCACTGAAACACTGGGACTCTCTGCTGTCCTTCCTGTGGAAAAGAACTGTCCTTCTCCTCCAGGCACCCATGGCCAGAATTGGGATTGCAGCACCACATTTCCTTCTATCCAGGGATTGTTCCCATAGGAATATTGCCTTGTACTCAGAGTCCAAAACCAACTGCAATTCCTTTCAAAGGTCTTGTTGAGAGAGTTGTTTGGGGCCTTACACCTGCACTCACCATTCCACAGCCCACATCCCACTGCTCCCAGGAGAGCCACAAGCATCCTGTGAGGCCACAGAGCTCCATTCCCAGGGCATGGGAGTCAGGGCTTGGCTGTCCTGCTTGGCACAGCCCAGGCAGGGCTTTCACAGCCACATTCCACAGTTCATTTCCCATCTGGACCCAGTGGTGCCTCTGCATTCTGCTTCCCCAGCCCCAGGCATGCTCTCCTTGTGTGCTCATTCCCCCCACAGTCCCTTGGCAGGGATGGCCTCAGTGGTTGCTGCTGACATCCTCAGCAACATGGAGGTTGCTGCTGAATTTTACCTCTCCAGAGGCTTGTTCAGCCTTCAGATCTTCAGGAATCCAGTGCTGAAAGGCTCAATCACAAAGCTTCAAAATAGCTTTGCTAGCCTCAGGGCCAGCAGAGAGGCCGGACAGGGCTGGCCATTGCCAGGAACAGGCCCTGAGCCCCACAGCAGGATGGAGCTGGGGCACAGCCAAACTCACCTGCAAACCTGGGCTGAGCAGCCAGGGCTGGCAACGGCTGGGGACAGAGGCTGGGGCTGACAAATGTCCTGGGCCCCCTCCCTGCTCTGTCCGTGCCACCAAGGGCACAGAGCAGCCTCCTCTCTCGGCCACTTGCCTGTTTTCCATCCCTTCCCCGGGCCCTGGCTCTGCCCCCACAAGCCCTGGGCTCAGTCCTCCCCCTGCACACTCACACAGGCTGAGATGGACACTGATGGGTTTCTCTCCCAGCTTCTCTCAACCCAGCCCAGCTCCCTCCAAGCTCTGCCAGCTGCCCTGAGCTCTCTGCAGCACCAAGGGCAAACATGGCAGTGCTGATAACCAGGGAGACCATGGCCAGGTGAGGGAGGCATGTGGAAAAGGCTTTGTGCTGTCCCTGCTCAGAGGGGATCCTCAGCACAGCCCTGAACATCTGCACATAGGAGAAAACAATGAACACAAAACAGCCAGAAGTTATCCAAGCAGTAATGACCATGAGCCAAAGTTCCCTTAGGCTGGAGGGTGAACAGGAGAGCTTGAGGATCTGGGGCACTTCACAGAAGAACTGGCCCATGGCATTGCCCTGGCACAGGGGCAGGGAAAATGTACTGGCTGTGTGCAGCAGAGCAGTGAGAAAGCCACTGGCCCAGGCAGCTGCTGCCATGTGGGCACAAGCTCTGCTGCCCAGGAGGGTCCCACAGTGCAGGGGTTTGCAGATGGACACAGAGCAGTCATAGCACATGATGGTGAGGAGATAATACTCTGCTGAAATCAAGAAAAAAACCAAAAATAGTTGGGCAGCACATCCTGCATAGGAGATGTCCCTGTTGTCCCAGAGGGAATTGTGCATGCCTTTGGGGACAGTGGTGCAGGTGCAGCCCAGGTCAGTGAGGGCCAGGTTGAGCAGGAAGAAGAACATGGGGTGTGCAGGTGGTGGCCGCAGGCTACAGCGCTGATGATGAGGCTGTTGGCCAGGAGGGCAGCCAGGGAGATGCCCAGCAAGAGGCAGAAGTGCAGGAGCTGCAGCTGCCATGTGTCTGCGAATGCCAGGAGGAGGAAGTGGCTGCTGGAGCTGCTGTTGGACATTTGCTGTGTCTGGCCATGGGGACCTGTTGGAGAAAAGGACAGTGACAAGTCAGGAGAGGCTGCTTTGAGCCAAAGCTGTGCCATTCCCTGCAGACTGTCCCACTGGGACTCATCCACCCTCGTTCCTTCTCTGGGAAAACCTTCATCCAGGATCCTGCCTGAGCTCCACTTGTGCTGTCTGAGTGTGCCATGAGCAGCCAGGGCTGTGCGTGGGGCTCTCGAGGAGCCATCCCTGCCCTGCTGCCCTGGGATTGTGGCCATTGGCAGAGGGACAAGGCTGGGTATTCAGGATTTGTCGGTGGAATCACTCCTAAAGGAGAAATATTTGGTAGCATTTTTCCTCCCAGTTTTACAGGATATGGAAGGCAGGAAAGAGATGAAGGAATTGGTTTCCTCCCCCTACGCCATTCCTGGATCTCTGAGGTCAGAAATCCCCAGCACTTCTGCTGCACTCAGAGTTTGCCACTGAGAGATGTCAGAGGCAAAGGGATTCCCTGTGGCTCAGGGCAAGGTGAGGGGCTGGATGGGCTTGTTCCCAACTGCCCTGAGTTTGCACCTTTGGCTGCAATCAGAGCACAATCCCATTCCTGTGTCACCTTGATAAGAAACCAGACCCTGCAGACAGCAGAGGGATCAATGTATGTCTCACCCTCTCCAAAGGTCTCTCAGCAAGGTCTCAGCACTCCCTTCTGTCCAGGACACTCAGGGTGCCCTTGGCAAACCCAACAGCATTATACTTTGGTGTTGGGCCAGGGTACAGGGAACCTGGCACTTGGCTTGCTTTTCTCTTTGCTTTTCTCCCTGGTGGGAGGGGATGGAAAGGGGGCTTAGGCAGGATGCTCCCCCTCACCTGCGCGGTGAGGACTCCCCTGGCCCATCCCAAAGTACTGAGGGTTGGCTTGATACTCCTTCCTTGGGCTGGAGAAGAAAAAGAGGTTTTGATGTCTAAGAGCAGGTTTGCAGAATGACCAATGGCAGCTCCCCTGATGCACTAAGAACTCCTTCCCCTGCCAGAGGAGCATGAACCATCAGCTGGGGGGGCATGCAGAGGACACCTGGCCCCACAGCACTTGCCCAGCCCTGCCACGTGCTCACAGCACCAGACTCCGCTCTCGCTGCTCTGGGCTTTGCTGATCTGGAGCTACTCTCCAGCTGCTGACATGCTTCTCCAGCTGAGGAACGAGTTCTTAGTGCATCGGGGAGCATGATGTGGCCAAGTGGAGTCCGAGGTCCCTGTGGTCCTCCCCAGCCTGGAAGCATGTTTCAGGCAGCTCAGGCAGTTTTTGCTGGGGGAGAAAAGGTGGCCAGGTGCATCTCTGCTGGGAGCTGCTGCTGCTGCTTTGTGCTGCTTGGAGCACAGAGCTGCTCCTTTATGCACTTGGGGGGATCAGGGAGGGAAGTGTGTTGCACAAGAGCAGGGACAGCCTGGTGAGGGTGACAGGCACTGTGTGGGAGCCAAAGGCTGGCTGGTGTGGATGGGTTCATGAGCTACAACGCTGAGCTGATAGAAAAATATGTTCCTCTGCTGTAAAGTGCCAGAGTTGCTTCCATGGAGGCTTTTTAATTTCCTCCTCACTCATCCTTGTGGTGAAGTCCCCATTGGCTGATCAGTGGAGGGTGCCCATGCTGGGCTCCCAGGGAGAGGCAGATTCTGTGTGCAACAGCTCTGTAGGACAAGGCTGGAGCTGCTCAGCAATGTGGAGAACCTTTTCCAGCCTGCCTGTTCATGGCAAACCAGAGTCCTCTAAAGCCTGGCTCATTACTGAAGGTGGTGGTTGTTAACTGTTATATTTACTGATGAGCCTCTAGCAGAGCTATTTTTACTTCTGCTATGACCAGTGTTGCAGACAGTCCCGCTAGCTGCACTTTGGCAGCTGAAACTGCCCACCCGCTTGTAACCGTCGATGGAAGATGTTGGGGTTTTGAGTGTTCTGGACTAAAAGCAATAATAACTAGTGCCTTAATGCAGGCTGTCTCTCGTCTGCTCTAGCCCTGTGAATAGAAGTGGGAGCCAGGCTCCAAGCCTTTTTCAAATGTGATTGGACTTATTCTGCTGAAGCAACTAAAATGGACTCCATCATGTATTTACAATGAAAGAATCTTTATAACAACAACAATCTATAGAACATATTTACATAAGAACCTATCTAACAGCAAAGTATAAAACGTATTTACAGAGGATAACACTATCTAAAATCTACGAAGAGAAAACAACTGAAGAACTCTTTCAAAACGTATATACAGGTGGGTGTCATCCACGCCTCAGATCGCCGTCAGTCCTGGAAGAAAAGCAAGCGGCACGGTCACTGCAGTCAGGCCCTGAGGGTTTGTTCCCTGTGCCCCCAGGCTGGCACACGCTGGCAGAGCAGGACTGTGCCGCCAGCACTGAGCCTGGCTGGGGCTGGGAGCTGGGCCCAGCTGCTGGGACGGGGCTGGCATGGCCCAAAGCAAGCGCAGGGCAGGCCGGGGGTGGTGCTTGTGCCACCAGAATGCAGGGATGCCCCGGGTCCCCGTGTCCCTGAGCAGGGCCACCCAGCCCAGCCCCAGCCTGGCGGCAGGGGAGCCACTGTGCCTGTGGGCAGGGCATGGGGAGCACGTGCCTGTCCTGCTGCCTGTGTTGGTCTTCATCCCAAGACCATGTCCTCCTCCTCATCTTCCTGGTCAACTTCCATTTCTTCAACACACTCTTCCATGTCCACTTCCATCTGTTCCTCCATCTCCTCCTCATCGACTTCCATGCCTTCCTCCGTCTCCTCCTCGTCCACCTCCATCTCATCCAACTCCTCCACATCTACTTCCATATGTTCCTCTCCGTTCTCTTCTATGTCCACATCCATGCTTTCCTCTTCATCAATCTTTCTATCAACTTCCATCTCCTCTTCATGGTCTCTGAAAGCCTGCACAGGGAGCAAAACCTCAGAGTGGGGTCCCTGTCCCACAGCATCCCCTCACAGCTCCAGCCCGCCCGGACTCTTAGGGGGTGTCCACCTCCATGGAATGGCACTGTACCTCCTTTGGGACAAATGGGAGCATCCTGCAGGGATGGATGGCAAAATCCAGGCAGCAGGGAGCGTTCAGGACTGACGGCAGTCTTTCGGAACGGGTGAGAAGCAGGGTGACAGGGGTGCTCTCAGAGCAGGGCGAAGGACGTGCTCACACAAGGGCGACTGGTTGTGTTGTGCCCTTGGCTGGACGATGGCAGTCCCAGCTGGAACACCAACTGTGACATGACAGCAGATCCAGGACCACACCCCTGTGGACCATGGCAACCACAGAATGATGGAATCCCTGAATGGTTTTCCTTGGGATGGACCCTGAAGATCATCTTGTTCCAAGCTGAGCAAGCTCCCACCAGAGCAGGTTGCTCAGAGTGCTGTCCCAGCTGGCCTTGCATGTTCCCAGGGATGAGGCATGCACAGCCTCCATGCACAGCCTGGGCCAGTGCCTCAGCACCCCCTGTTTAAAATACCAGTTTCCTTAGAGACAAACTAAATTGACCCCCTTGCAGTTGAAAGTCATTCCCCCTTCTCCTCTCCCCACATCTTTCCCAGTGGTCCCTGCAAGTCCTGCATGGCTGCAGTGAGGCTTTCCCATGGCCTTCTGCAGCCTGAGCATCCCCAACTCTGTCTTCACTGGAGGTTAGAAAGTCAAGCAAAACAGGCAGAAGCACTGCTGGGCTCCTTCTTTTCCACTCTGGCAACTACCTTCTCCTTCCCTGAGCCCTAGGTGTGAGTGTAAGTCATCTCCTAGTCTGCCATTTCTGCAAGCCACACGAGTCATTTTGATCCTGGAAACCTCAGCAGACATACTTTATTTTTCCCTTTCCAGTACAAACACTTTTTCAGCTTTTAAAGTCTGAACAATTTTTAAAAACAATAGGACACAGCCTTTTAACAGGATTGCTTATCAACTGCCTCGGAAAGCTGCCCATGCAAGGACAACCCCATGGGCACCATTTCCTTACTCCGCGAGCAAGTTTAAAAAATGCCCAGTTTTCTACCAAGTTCCTTTCACTTTTTAAACATGACTAGCTGAGAGCTGAAATAAAAAACTGCCTGTAGCTTCAAGTGACTAGGCAGGAACAGTACAAACATAGCATCATTTTCCGGAAGGTCAGACTTCTTCCTTTTCATAGTTTTGTTATGGGCAGTCCTGGCTCCCTCTTTTCTGGGGAAGCTCTTCCAGATCAGCCACTCCAAGGCAGCCCTGGCCAGGGCCCAGGGAACCTGGCCCTTGGCTTGCTTTTCTCTTTGCTTTTCTCCCTGGTGGGAGGGGATGGAAAGGGGGCTTAGGCAGGATGCTCCCCCTCACCTGCGCGGTGAGGACTCCCCTGGCCCATCCCAAAGTACTGAGGGTTGGCTTGATACTCCTTCCTTGGACTGGAGAAGAAAAAGAGGTTTTGATGTCTAAGAGCAGGTTTTGCAGAATGCCCAATGGCAGCTGGAGCTCGTTCCTCAGCTGGAGAAGCATGTCAGCAGCTGGAGAGCAGCTCCAGATCAGCAAAGCCCAGAGCAGCGAGAGTGGAGTCTGGTGCTGTGAGCATGTGGCAGGGCTGGGCAAGTGCTGTGGGGCCAGGTGTCCTCTCCATGCCCCCCCAGCTGATGGTTCATGCTCCTCTGGCAGGGGAAGGAGTTCTTAGTGAATCAGGGGAGCATGAAGTGGCCAAGTGGACTCCAAGGTCCCTGTGGTCCTCCCCAGCCTGGGAGCATGTTTCAGGCAGCTCAGGCAGTTTTTGCTGGGGGACAAAAGGTGGCCAGGTGCATCTCTGCTGGGAGCTGCTGCTGCTGCTTTGTGCTGCTTGGAGCACAGAGCTGCTCCTTTATGCACTTGGGGGCATCAGGGAGGGAAGCGTGGTGCACAAGAGCAGGGACAGCCTGGTGAGGGTGACAGGCACTTTGTGGGAGCCAAAGGCTGGCTGGTGTGGATGGGTTCATGAGCTACAATGCTGAGTTGATAGAAAAATATGTTCCTCTGCTGTAAAGTGCCAGAGTTGCTTCCATGGAGGCTTTTTAATTTCCTCCTCACTCATCCTAGTGGTGAAGTCCCCATTGGCTGATCAGTGGAGGGTGCCCATGCTGGGCTCCCAGGGAGAGGCAGATTCTGTGTGCAACAGCTCTGTAGGACAAGGCTGGAGCTGCTCAGCAATGTGGAGAACCTTTTCCAGCCTGCCTGTTCATGGCAAACCAGAGTCCTCTAAAGCCTGGCTCCTTTCTAAAGGTGGTGGTTTTTCGCTGTTATATTTCTTGATGAGCCTCTAGCAGAGCTGTTTTTACCTCTGCTATGACCAGTGTTGCAGACAGTCCCGCTAGCTGCACTTTGGTAGCTGAAACTGCCCACCCGCTTGTAACTGTCGATGGAAGATGTTGGGGTTTTGAGTGTTCTGGACTAAAAGCAATAATAACTAGTGCCTTAATGCAGGCTGCCTCTCGTCTGCTCTAGCCCTGTGGACAGAAGTGGGAGCCAGGCCCCTGCAGCCGCAACTGCGGCAGGGGAGTAGTCGCATTTGAGAAGCCATTTCCCCGACGAGAAGCTTGCATTCAGCGAGAAGACCGAAGGGGCGGCCGGTAGCCTCTGGAAAAAAGTCGCGCTTTTCAAAGAGGTCGGCCGAACGGCGGTAGACCATCCCGAGTGCTTTTTTTTGATTCTCCGTGCGTGGTAAGCCCTCTGGAAAGCCCCTTGGGAGGAGAGCCGGTGAAGGCCTGGTCGGCTTAGTACGGGGGTCCCTTTTTTCTTTTTAGTTTGTTCTTTTTGCCTCGGGATGGGTGGAGGGTTAGAGGTGGTGTCTTGTCGAGGTAAAGGGAGTCGCGCTCCATGCGAAATCTCGACAAGAAAAAACCCACTTCTTACAAGGAGAGACCTAAGTTTTGTGCCCCCATTTTGGGAGAAGTTTTTCTTATAAAATTAGACATTTTTTATAAGGAGTGGGAAATCAGCTGTTATGTAGGAAATTTTTGCGCGCGAGAGATAAAGTAAACTAATCTGTGTTTTGTTTTATTTAGTTATCTGGCAGTAAATAACCCTTGTTCTCTCCCTAA
Source organism: Lichenostomus cassidix (assembly GCF_008360975.1). Taxonomy (NCBI): domain Eukaryota; kingdom Metazoa; phylum Chordata; class Aves; order Passeriformes; family Meliphagidae; genus Lichenostomus; species Lichenostomus cassidix. The sequence goes on along the minus strand of NW_028147635.1, from coordinate 1,167,188 downwards.
TAAGCACCTTCCCCTGCATGTATCCCCCAACATGGTGCCAGCCATGTGTTGATAGCACCCCCTCCTCCACCAGCTCGTGCTCCCCCTCTGTCCCTCAGGAGAGAGCTGATCGTACGCTTTTCAGCCTCTCCTGTCTCTTTCCCGGGTTAGAACTGGCCACTCTAACTCGAGATCCCTGCTAACCTCCTTTCCTGTGCCCCAAACCTCAGCCGAGCTGACTCCACGTGTTTTCCAATATGGCGCCGGCCGCATGGTCAAACACGCCATGTTACCTTCTTCCCCTTAAAATTTTCCCAAGCTTGCCGAAGCTCCACCCCCTGCATCCCTCGTGTTCCGTTGTAGCCCCTCCCCCCGCGTCGGTGGGCGCTCCCTTCAGTTACAGATCCTTCCCCATCTGAGTATTTCTCTTCGGTGCAGGCCCCTCCTCCCATCCTCTCAGGTGTTCCCTCTCAGCCAGAAGCAGCTATGGCCTGGCCGGGAGCGGAGCCGCACCTCCAGTTTCCCGTAGCAAGCTCCGAGGAGCCGGTGGAGCAGCACCTCTAGCTCCCCGCAGCAAACACTGCCCCCGGAGCCCGGTGGAGCTGCGCCAGAGCAGTCCCTGAAGCTGTGCTGCCGTCCGGCCGTGCTGGGGCTTAGTAGAACTGTTCCAAACCCGGCAGAGCCACAGCAGGGAAGAGCTGTGTGTCACCCAGTAGAGCTGCACTGCGTCCAAAGTTTTCTCCCTCTCCTAAGCTGAGAAAAACTTCGGTGACAACCCCGTTGCTGCTGCAAACCCTGCCTTCATCTTAGCAGCCCCAGCAAAAGAAAAACAGACTACAAACATAACTGCAATCTGAAAATTCAGCCTATACTGAACTCCAACATCAAAATCAGCCAGCTGCATCATCGTTTTCCCCATACTCACAGCAAAACTAATTTTGTCATTGCTTTACATTATGTTGTTTTACCATTTTCCTGTTGTTTAAAAATTTGCTATGAAAGCTTTTAGGAAAAGCCTTTCCTTCTTTAATTTAGTAAAAAATGGGGAAATATTGTGATAATAGCTGCAAGTTCCCCACACCCCTTTCTTAACGACTGTACTTGTCACCTATTGTCCTGCCTTCCCTACTCCACATGGCCCTGGCCACTCCCTCGGGTTTCCCTATTGGTTCCTGTACCCTAACCCCACGTGGCCCTGGCCACTCCCTCGGGTTTCCCCTATTGGCTCCTGTACTCCTAACTCCGCCCCTGTACCTCCCCTGTACCCAGAGGTCACTGGGCCTGTGTGCTGTCCCTGCCCCTCTCTGTTTCCCTATAAAACCCCTTACCCTCTGCCATCTTGCTGTCTATGCTCCACGTGTGTCTATGCTCCACATGTGCTGAGCATGTGAGGCCTTTGCCCTCGAGGCATGTCTGCCTCGGGGAGGTCGTTGGCCTCTGCTGCACCATGCGAATAAACATCTTCCATGGACACAACGCATAGACCCTCCTCGCCTCCTTTATCACCGCCGGTTGTGGAAGCAGACGAACCAGAGCTAGCCTTATGGCTCCCTGGCTGGTGAGAGCGCAGTGTCTGCCCTGGGACAGAGGGTTTGGAGCACTGAGGCGCTAAACCGGGCTGGGTAGAGAAGCTCTAGGGTAAAGTCTGCTGTAACATCCTCCAAAACCGCAACACCAGGCTCCAAGTCCTTTTCAGACGTGATTGGACTTATTCTGCGGAAGGAACAAAAATGGACTCCATCATGTATTTAAAAGGTAAATACTGGTTCTTTCTGCTTCTCTCATCGTTTCTAAAGACATTCACACCCTTTTCTCCTCCCAGCCGGGAGACTCAGCAGCTCCTGGGAAGAGCAGGGCACATCAGGCATGGCTCTGCTCCACCAGCCAGGCAAGGCACTGGCCTCGGCGATTGCCAAAGCCTGGCAGCTCTGCAGTTGCCGGCAGCCGGAGCAGCTCGGCTCCCGGAGCCTCCAGCGCCGGCCGAGCCCCCTTTGCCCCAAGGTGCTGCCGGCCCTGCTGCGGCTGCCGTGGGCAGCGGGTGTCCGGGCAGCTCCGTGCCTGCCCCGGCCGTGCTCGGGGAGCGCCGGGCTCGGAGGGGACGCTGCCCGGGCAGGGGCTGAGCTCGGGCACCTGTTGGCCCTCGGGCTCCTGTGGGAGCCCCAGCCCCGCAGCCCCAGCCCCGCAGCCCTGCCGCTGCCAGCATCGCAGCCCGCCGGGACTCTGTGCCGGCAGCCAGCGCCGACCGTACAGCCACCTCCGGGCATCCACGGCCCCTGCCCAGCACGGCCTGCACTGCCCCATCCAGGGCTCAGCCGAGTCGGGCTCAGGCTCCAGTGGCTGCTGCCAGCAGCAGGAAATCGGGCAGCGCCAGGATCACCTGGCGTGGCTTTCGTCTCTTGAACGATGGCACAGAAATGTAATGCACGGGAGGAGCAAAGCCCAGAGCCCTTGGAGGCTCCAAGGCTTAACCATCAGCCCCTGCAGCTCCAAAAGCTGCTCCCCGCAGCCTGGCTCCAGCAATTCCCAAGGCTGCCGTGGCCTTCAGAGCATGACAGGGATTTGTCATCCCTGCAGCCTGATGCCAGCTCTCGGCCCAGGACTCCCGAAGGCTCAAGGAGGAAGGCCGGCAGAAGGTTTTTTACCTGTTTGGTGGCATCGCTGCAGAGGCTGCTCCTGTCAGAGTCGCCTCTCTGATGGTGACAGACATGCTCCTGGGGACACTGCTCTGCCTCAGCCCAGGAACACGGGCAGCGCCCAGTGCCGGGAGCAGCGTGAGTGAAAGCTCCCCGTGCGCAGAGAGCCCCAGCCCTGGGGTGGCCGTGCCAGCAGCCCCAGAGACCTCCAGCCCCAGGGACCTGGAGCAACCCCAAACCACAACGCGGCAAACACTACCTGTGCCCAAAGGACTCGCAAAGAAAGCTGGGGTGTGGAAAACAAATGACAATTTATTTACAGAAGAGCAGCAACAACAACATGCTGCAGAACGTATTTACAATGGAAGAACCTTGATAACAACAACAATTTACAGTGAAGGTTCTAACTAAAAAACAGGAATCTAAAAAACATATTTACAAAAGAGAACGACAAGAACAAGCAGAACATATGTACAGGTAGTTTTCTGCATCATCTCCATCAGTCCTGGAAGAAAAGGAAGCAGCAGGGTCACTCCAGCCCGGCCCTGAAGGCTGTTCCCTGTGCCCCCAGGCTGGCACACGCTGGCACAGGGGCACTCTGCTGCCAGCACTGAGCCTGGCTGGGGCTGGGAGCCGTGCCTCAGGCACTGGCACGGGGCTGGTGTGGCCCAGAGCAAGCGCAGGGCAGGCCGGGGGTGGCGCTTGTGCCGCCAGAATCCAGGGATCCCCCCGGGGCGCTGTGTCCCTGAGCAGGGCCACCCAGCCCAGCCCCAGCCTGGCGGCAAGGGACCCACTGTGCCTGTGGGCTCGGCATGGGGAGCACCTACCTGTCCTGCTGCTGGGGCTCCATCCTCATCCCAGGACCATGGGCTCCTCCTCATCCACCTCATCCACCTCCATGGCCTCTTCTTCCACCACAACATCCACTTCCATGGCCTCTTCTTCCTCCGTCCCATCCACTTCCATCTGCTCCACTTCTTCTTCGATGTCCACCTCCATCTCTTCTTCCAACTCCACCTCATCAATGTCCATCATCTCCTGAACATCAATCATCACGTCCACCTCCATATCCTCCTCAGTGTCTCTGGCAGGCTGCATCAGGTAGCACAAACTCACGGTGGGGTCCCTGTCCCACAGCATCCCCACAGGGCCCCAGCCCGCCTGGGCAGCTGGGGGTGCCCAGCTCCATGGAATGGCACTGTACCTCCACTGGGACGGGAGAGCGCATCTTGCTGGGATCGGTGGTGAGATCCAGGCAGCAGGATGAACTCAGGACCGATGGATCCATTGGGGGCAGCTCAACAGCTAGAAGGGTGTAGGGCGCGGGGAGCAGGGAGCAGGGTGCACGCTGGCCTCCTCGCTGGCTCCAGGGACAATGGTTGTGTTGTGCTCAACAGCAGGAGCTGGAGGCTCCACCTGCAACATGGGCTGTGACATCACAATTCTGGGAGCTGGGATGTCCCAGGAGCTCCAGGGCCACTCTGCACTGGGGGCTCAGGATCGTAGAACGTCCAAATCCTTGAATGATTTGGATTTGACAGAACTCTTCAGATGATCTCTCTCCAACCTGAGCAACCTCCCACCGGACAGGGATGTTCAGGACCACGTCTAAGTTGGCCTTGGGTGTTTCCAGGGCTGGGACATCCGCAGCCACTCTGCACAGCCTGTGCCATTGCCCACTACACTCGCAAGAAATAACATTTTCCTAACATCCAATCCATTCCTACTCGCAGTTTGAAGCCATGCCCTTGTCGTGTCACTACAGCTCCCAACAAAGAGTTGCTCTCCCGCTTCCCTGTGGTCCCTTCACACCCTGCAAAGGTGCTGGGAGGTCTCCACGCAACCTTCTCTTGTCCAGCCTCAACAGCTCCAACTTACTCAGCCTGTCTTCACACGGCAGGTGCTCCAGTGCCCTCAGCAATGCCGTGGGCTATTCTGCACTTGCTCCATCAGTTGCCCGTCCTCCTGCTGTTGGGGAGCCCAGAGCTGGAGGCAGCCCTGCAGCTGGGCTGTCCTGAGAGGGGAGGAGACAGGCAGGATGTCCTCGCCGCCCTGCTGCCCACGCTGTGGGATGACCCTGGCGTGTGTGTATGGGGGTTCTGGGCTGCCACTGCCCAGGGCTGGCTCCTGCTGGGATGCAGATGTGAGGCTGGTGTCCAGCTCTTGTTCTCTTGGCTGCACACAAACAAACATCACAGCCCTGTCTCCTCACCAGCCACCCGTGGCTTCAAAAGTTCGTAGCACAGGTCACACGCCAGCTCCCGCCCCACTGCTTTTGCCGCAGCCTCACAGTTCAATCTTCAACGTGCTGGGAAACTGCTCAGTGTCATTCTGTTACTCCAATGGATACACAAACGTTTCCTTGTGCCGACTGCAAATCGTTTTTCTAGTTACACTGTTGCATTGGTGGTACTGACCCAGAGTTCTTTCAATTCATTCCACTTGTTCAGAGGGCAGAGTGAGTTAGGACTTGCTTTGTACATAGGCACAAAAATGTAGCAATGATCTGGTGAGCTATGGATTTATTTCCATCCAAATACGACTCTTCCTAATACAGAAATCAGCCTCTCAATTACCCACACTGCCATTTCAAGTCCTTTTGCTGGGAAAAGAACTACCTGCAACTACACGGAAGTGTTCTGAAATCTATTCCCCGGGTGTCCCCGAGGGAGGACGCCCAGCAGAGCCACAGCCTTGGCTCTATGTGACACGAGGACAGAGAGCAGCCGTGTGCCCCGATCGACCGCGGCAGGGGGAGCGCAAATCCACGGCGACAGGGGGAGGAACACATCTCCGTTTTCACTGTAGCCCGGAGCAGCCCAGAGCCTGCTGAGCACCTGGGAGCATCTCCCTGCCCTGGCACTGACCAGCGACCTCCCCTGGGGACACCCGTGTGTGGAAAATCACACCGCCAAAGGCCAGTGCCCACAAGAGAGGAAAAAGAGTCCTGCAAAAATCCCCTTGATTTAAATCAAGGGAAAGAGTTCGCTCGGCCATTCCCCTGCGGGGTCTCTCTCAAGTGTCTGGAGGGTGCAGCCTCTTTTTGATCTGAAAGTGCCGATCATATGTTGCCCTCTGCCTTTCCCCATTGGCTGAGGTACTAGGAAGGGACAGGCTTCCCAAACCACTTACTACATATTCCCCCTTTGACGTGAGTCCCCCACCCCGCATCATGCGCTGTCTGATCACTAAAATTAGCTCTGAGCCCACCCTGGGCCCAGAAATTAATCCCCATCAATCTCTCAAGCCTGCACCTTTTTTCCTAGAGTTCACAAGTGCAGGCTGAGCTTGGTTCGGTAACAAACCTGCACGGTTTGATGTTCCTACAGACCCCTCTCGTTTCTCTCCACAACCTGACTGCTTCTTTCCGCTTCTCTCATCCTTTCTAAAGGCATTCACACCCTTTTCTCCTCCCAGCCGGGAGACTCAGCAGCTCCTGGGAAGAGCAGGGCACATCAGGCATGGCTCTGCTCCACCAGCCAGGCAAGGCACTGGCCTCGGCGATTGCCAAAGCCTGGCAGCTCTGCAGTTGCCGGCAGCCGGAGCCGCTCGGCTCCCGGAGCCTCCAGCGCCGGCCGAGCCCCCTTTGCCCCAAGGTGCTGCCGGCCCTGCTGCGGCTGCCGTGGGCAGCGGGTGTCCGGGCAGCTCCGTGCCTGCCCCGGCCGTGCTCGGGGAGCGCCGGGCTCGGAGGGGACGCTGCCCGGGCAGGGGCTGAGCTCGGGCACCTGTTGGCCCTCGGGCTCCTGTGGGAGCCCCAGCCCCGCAGCCCCAGCCCCGCAGCCCTGCCGCTGCCAGCATCGCAGCCCGCCGGGACTCTGTGCCGGCAGCCAGCGCCGACCGTACAGCCACCTCCGGGCATCCACGGCCCCTGCCCAGCACGGCCTGCACTGCCCCATCCAGGGCTCAGCCGAGTCGGGCTCAGGCTCCAGTGGCTGCTGCCAGCAGCAGGAAATCGGGCAGCGCCAGGATCACCTGGCGTGGCTTTCGTCTCTTGAACGATGGCACAGAAATGTAATGCACGGGAGGAGCAAAGCCCAGAGCCCTTGGAGGCTCCAAGGCTTAACCATCAGCCCCTGCAGCTCCAAAAGCTGCTCCCCGCAGCCTGGCTCCAGCAATTCCCAAGGCTGCCGTGGCCTTCAGAGCATGACAGGGATTTGTCATCCCTGCAGCCTGATGCCAGCTCTCGGCCCAGGACTCCCGAAGGCTCAAGGAGGAAGGCCGGCAGAAGGTTTTTACCTGTTTGGTGGCATCGCTGCAGAGGCTGCTCCTGTCAGAGTCGCCTCTCTGATGGTAACAGATATGCTCCTGGGGACACTGCTCTGCCTCAGCCCAGGAACACGGGCAGCGCCCAGTGCCGGGAGCAGCGTGAGTGAAAGCTCCCCGTGCGCAGAGAGCCCCAGCCCTGGGGTGGCCGTGCCAGCAGCCCCAGAGACCTCCAGCCCCAGGAACAGGGAGCAAGCCCAAATCACAACCCTGTATATGCGGCTTGTGCCCAGAGGAATGGCAAAGAAAGCTCGGGAGTGGAAAACAAATGACAATTTATTTACAGAAGAGCAGCAACAACAACATGCTGCAGAAGGTATTTACAACAGAAGAACCTTTATAACAACAACAATCTATAGAATGCATTTATAGTGGAAGGTTGTATCCAAAAACTAAAATTTGAAAAACATATTTACAAACGGCCATAACAACAACTAATAAAACGTATATACAGGATGTCCATCACCTCCATCAGTCCTGGAAGAAAAGCAAGCAGCAGGGTCACAAGAGGATCCACACTGGGGAGAGGCCCTAGAAGTGTTTTGAGTGTGGGAAGAGGCTTCACACCAGCTCCAACCTCCTCCTGCACCAGTGTATTCACACAGAGGAGAGACCCTTCCGCTGCCCTGACTGCAGGATGGGCTTCAAGCTCAACTCCCACCTTGTCAGCCACCAGCACATCCACACCGGGGAGAGACCCTCTGAGTGTGGGGAATGTGGAAAGAGCTTCAGCAAGAGCTACAGCCTGATTCGCCACCAGAGGATCCACACTGGCGGGAGGCCTTTTGAGTGTGAGCAATGTAGGAAGAGCTTCGGCAGGAGGTCTGAGCTGATCGTCCATGAGAGAATCCACACTGGGGAACGGCCTTATGAGTGTGGGGAATGTGGGAAGAGCTTCAACTGGAGCTCTCACATGATCAAGCACCAGATGGTCCACACTGGGGAGAGGCCCTATGAGTGTTCCAAATGTGGGAAGAGGTTTCTGACCAGCTCCAACCTCCTTCTACACGGGCGGATTCACACAGGGGAGAGACCCTTCTGCTGCCCTGAGTGCAGGAAGGGCTTCAAGAACAACTCCACCCTCATCACCCACCAGCGCATCCACACTGGGGAGAGACCCTATGAGTGTCCTGAGTGTGGGAAGAGCTTCTCCAGCAGTTCTCACTTGACCAAACACCAACGGAGCCACTGGTAAGGGAAGCCCTGCAAGTGCCCTGACTGCAGAAAGAGCTTCATGTGCTGCTCCAACTTCATTCCCCATTGGAGCACCTACGTTGGGAAGAGCCCTGATGACCCTCACTTGCAGGGACCCACACTGGGAAGACACCTGGCTGGTGGCTTCCACATCCTCCTGATTCCCTGTAGCCACCTGGACAAACACAGGCTGGAACATCCATCGGGACTCACATTGATATCGGAAATTCTTTGGGAAGGGCTGATTTATTAACTTTATATCCCCTAAAAAATGTCACCTGCTGTGTCCAGTTGTTTCTTCTGGTGGCATCAAGCAACACTGGATGATCTTAGAGATCTTTTCCAACCTGAATAATTTCCTTCTTCATCCTGTAAAAACAACCCAAAATTGGGGTAAAATTAAATAAATGAAACAAAGTAATCTAAAGCTGCACCATTTTACTGGGATTTGTGGGTGACTTTGAGATTCAGGGGAAAATTAATGAGGATTTGGGTGTTCTGGGGCTGCCCAGGCTGGGGTACATGGCCATGATCTCATAGTTGTGCCAGCAAAACGTGTCCACCTGAGCCCATCTGTTCTCCATTAATTCCGGTTTTTTGTCCCAGTGCCTGGCCTGGGTCTCCCCATTTGGGGTGTGCTCCTCAAGGTGCTCAAATTGCTGCTGAAGTGCCCAAGCTGCCCCCAGCTGTGGTTGTTCCTGTCCACCAACCTCTCCTGGTCAGTGTCATGGGGGCTGGGAGGGGGTTTAGGGGCTCCTGAGGGGACTGGGAGGGGCTTTTGTGGCTCTTGGGGGCATTTGTGGTGCTTGGAAGGGTCTTGGTGGAGTCTGTGAGGGAGTTTTGGGGTCCTGGCCTGGCTCTGTGGCTTGGAGAGAATTTGGGTGGGTCTTGGAGAAGATAGGAAAGGGGTTATGGTGTCTCTTGGGACCATTTATATTGCAGGGAGTGGTTTGGGAGGATCCTAGAAGGAGCTGTGGGGTGGTTTAAGAGGCCTGTGAGTGACTATGGAGCTGGGAGGGGCTTTGAGGCCATTGTGATCCCCCAGACCCCCAAAGCTGCCCCCAGACGCTGCTCCCCAAGATGCTGCCAGGGTTCAGGGGCTCCATGCTGGGGTTCATCCTCCTGGTGCTGTGGGAGAAGGTGAGGGGTGTCCCCAGGGATCATGTGTGTCCCCCAGAGCGTGGGTGACCCCTCCCCATCCCAGTGTCACCCCCTTTTCCCTCCCCACAGGGCTCCTGACCCAGCTCCTGCTCCCCCAGGAGGGAATTTGGGGAGGGGGCAGAGGGGGTGCACAGCCCCACCGGGGGATGACCCTGAGCCAGTGCCCTTTGTTTAGCACCAACCTGGGCTTGGGGCTGCAGGAGGAAGAGGCTGATGGGAAGCAGATCCTGCAGGTGGGACAGTGCTTGGGGTCAGATGAGCAGTGTTGGACTTCTGTGGGGGAACTGTGAAGGTGGGTGGGGTTGAGTGACCTCACAGTGACCTCACCCAGCCCTCTGTGACATCACACAGCCACCGTGTGATGTCACAGACAACTCTATGATGTCATACCTCCCTGTAATTTCATACACCTGCGCTGTGATGTCACAGCTCACTCTGTGATGTCACTGCCTCCTCTATGATGTCACAGAGTAAGTCTGTGATTTAACAGCTGCCCTGTGATGTCACACAGTCCCCCCTATGATGTCACAACCCACTCTGCGTGTCACTACCCATTCTGTGATGTCCCACAGCCTTTCTGTGATGTCACAGAACTGCCCTGTGATGTCACAGCCCTATATGTGATGTCACAACCCTGCTCTGTGATGTCACACCACCACCCCGTAGTGTCACAGCCCACTCTGTGATGTCCCACAGGCAGCTCTGTGATATCACAGCCCACTCTACCATGTCCCATCACCATCCTGTGATGTCACAGCCCTCTCTGTGATGTCACACAGCCTCCTCTGTGTCACAGCCTGCTCTGTGATGTCACTCATTCCCTCTATGATGTCATAGCTGCTTGATGACCTCACACAATGCATTCTGTGATGTCACACAGCTCCTTTCTGACATCACAGCTGCTCTGTGGTTCTATGACAGCCACAGAGGTGTTCCCAAAAATTCAGTAAAATAAAAACCTTCTTAACACCAGTGCAGCATTAAGCAGCAGCATTCTTTATTTGGCCAGATGCACAGGGAAGAGCTCCTTCCAAAGCTGTGCATGCTGAGCACGGGAAAGTTCCTGTTTCTATCCTGTATTTTACAGACCTATTCAGTGATTGTCCCAGAATAAACCTACATATGATCATCTTTTACCCAAAATCATTACCATACTTCCCCCCACCCTTTGCACATCTGTTCTTCTGTCCTGGGGCTCTCTTTGGTGGTCCCTGGTGGTTGGTGACCCCAAAGTCATACCTGACTGCCTGGTGAGCTGGTAGAAGTTGGCACACCTGGGCTGATTGCTTCCTACAGAATAAGCACTGTGTGGTTCCAGGGGCCAGGGGGTTCTGGACAGTAAGCATTGTATGAACCCAGCAGGTGCAAATGATTTTTCATCTGGCAACATTCCCCCTCTTTGAGGCTTGGGAAGCTCCTCTTCCCTTCAAGCCTTCATAAGCCTCACTCTGCTCTTTTACTCACATTCTGTCAGTTCCTCAGTTGCATTCACAGTTGTGTTCTTTGCACAGCTTAAAACAAGTGTCATAATCACAATTATTACTGTGATCCCAATCATATTTTACAAAAGTAAGGCCAACCAAGCAGTCAGAGAAAATCCAAGTCCTTTAAATATTTTATTTAACCAGTTACTTTCTAATCCACCCCTTAATTCCCTGCTGGATGCAGCAACCGATTTTATCCTCTCTGCCTGATCATCCAATTCAGCATCACATTTAGAAGGTGCACACAAGTTTGTTGTTTCAATTCAAGTATCCTCATACTCCATGTAACAGCAAAAGATCTAATGACAGTTTGTTCTGTAAGGTCATTTTAGTTGTGGCTTTCAACTGTTCATTTATTTCAGTAAACCCCAACTGAGTTGCATTCACTAAAGTTCCCATTTGCACTCCAATGCTGTGTGTTTGGTCTGTTCCTAAAGGCAGATCTTTGAGGAGTAAAGATGGATTCTAAAATCCATCCCACTGCAGTTCCCATGCTGGGATGTTTCCAAGTTTCATCCCCTTTAACCTTTCCCCACAGCTGGGTTCCCAGGGGTGATTCCTTCCACAAGGGACATAACCTTAAAACCCCAAGTGTCCATTGTGCTCTTGATTCCCCCAAGGGCAAATGTGTGCCCCAAATTCCATCACTTCCCACCCATCCTGAGTGAACTAATGATTTCACCATGTCCTGCTGACAGTCTGTGACTTGCCAAGCTGAACTGTTTGTTAGGTGAGACCTAACAGATGTCATTAAGAAAGGCAGAATAATTTCTACAGACACATCCCACCCTCAGAGCCTGGGCCACAGCCATGAGCCACTGTACCTCAGGATTCCAAACAGTTCAAGTGTCTATCCAAATGCAATTCCACTTTTCCTTTGCCCTGGGATCCTTTGGCCTTGGCCTTATTAAATCAGGGTATTTTATACCCACCTGTAAGGGGTCCTCTGGGAGGCCTGGGCTCCCTTCCCAGTCCAGACACCACTGAACTGGCTGGATATATTCCCACTGTCCTGTCTGAGGGCTGTTCCATACTTCTGAAATTTGACATCCCCAAGGGGTATCAGTGCAATCTGTCAGCCAATAGATATTTCCTGAGGTGATTTCCAGGTCCAGTTTTGAGATATTACAATTCTCAACAGTGTCGTTCTGATGTGTAAGAATTCCTTTGGAAGGAATATTCTCCTTCCATCCCTTTCCATTTGCCCTGGGTGCTATTTCCTTCCCACACCTGTTCCCAGATTTTTGTCAAAGCGCTGACTAAAGCTCCCCACAGAATTGGATTTTCTGCAGAGAAAATGTGTTGGCAAACAAGCTGTTATAGGGGTTACATTCTGTAATCTGCAAAAATCTTGCACTAACTTTAAGACCACATTTCCCTCCCCAGAGGTTAACAACATAGTTTCTATTGTTATTATAAATATGCAATTAGTCATCATCTTCATCTAGATCCAATAAACAGCATCCCCTTAGAAAATCATATTTGATACCTAAAACAGTAGTGTATATATATATATATATATGTAACCTGCAGGGTCCAGGGTATCAGTCAGTTTTCTCTCTGCTGTATTTAATGTGTGGTTGCTGGTTTTACCTGCGTGTGATGAACCCAGGGTTCAATTCCTTCCACCCTGAGGGCAGTGTAGGTTACCAGGAGAACTTGGAAAGCTCCTTTGCACTCTTCCTTCAAGGGTTCAGAGCTCCAACTCTTTACATACACAAAATCCCCAGACTGGAATGGATCAACAGGGACATCCACAGCAACTGGTCCTGACAGGGTTATAAACCACCTTTCCTAAAGAAACCAGGTATAGATTTAAGTCTGTTTCTCCCTTTGGATGGATTTCTCCAGGAACTGATGGTGTTTGGTACAGCCAACCCTACAGCAATTCACTGTTTTTGTCCCTGGCTGAATTCTGACTCACAGAAGAGCCAGAGGAAGGGTCTGTGGCTGTTTTAAAGAGGTTTCTTGGCACATTTTCCTAATTTGTTGTTTCATATTCTGATTCATCCTTTCCATTTTCCCACTCACCTGTGGTCATCAAGGGCTCTGTCAGTCCTTTTTTATACCCAGGGTTTTGCTCAGCTGTTGCACCACATCTGCTATAAAATGGAGGCTTCTCCCTGAAGACAAACCAAGTTGCCCCCAAATCTTGGTATGATTGATTAAGCATAATATTTACCACTTCCCTGGATTTATTGGTGCGACAGGGAAAGACCTCTGGCCATCCAGAAAATTTGTTCACCAATACCAAAAGACAGTGATTCCAAATTTGTCTGGGTAATTTGGAGAAATAGATTTCCAGTAACTTCCAGGTGAATTTCCCAGTTTAACTGTTCCAGGAGGTGGCCTTTTCCTGTTTATGGGATTGTTTTTAAATAAATTGAACAATTCACTGTTACTGATTTTGCAATTTCATTCTATCCCACACCAAGCAGAGAATTTCAAAGATTAGATATCCTGGACTCAGTCCCCCAGTGGGTTTTGTTGTGGGTTTTTTCCTTTATTTCCCTCATTACAAAAGCTAATTCATCCACCCCTCTTCATTCTTAGTGGCTTTTAACATATTTGGTAAACATTGATTTTTACAGGGTTCCACTCCCCTCCCACTCGGTTAGGGGGGTCTCACCCCACCTTTTAGCACCCCTTCTCCCATCTACCAGCCCCATCCCCCTGCTCCTCCCCCAGCTCACCCCAGAGCTCCTCACCTGTGGCCAGGGGACTCCCAGCGCCACCAGTGCCACCAGTAGGGCCCCAGCTGCCCCCACACGCTCTTGCCGTGCCCAGCGCCGGTTTTGCAGGTGCCCAGAGCCCCAAAGCAGCCCAAAGCGCTCTGCCCTGGGGGGTCCCCAAAGCGGCCCCGCCCCGCGCGGCACGGGCAGCACCAGTCCGGAGCTGTCCACCCTGGGTCCATCCCGTGCTCAGCAGAGCATCCTGTGCTCTGTCAGCACTCGCTGCTCCTTCGGGAAGGATTTGGGATTTCTGCCAGGCACTGACACTGAACCTCACCCCAAACTGCCCCGGTGCCATTGCTGTCCCCTCGGCGCTGGGCAGCTGCTGTCCCAGGGGAAGCAGGGACACAAAGGAAGCCAAGTGCAGCCCAGCTGCCCGCGCTGATCCAGACGAGCCCCAGGGACAAGGTCCTGCAGAGCCACACGGAGCCCTCGGCTCCTGGCTGGGAACGGCTTGTGTTGTGGCTGCTCCAGCGGCCAGAGCGAGTCCTGGAGCTCCCCCAGCTCCTGCAGCAGGACCCAGGTTCCACCTGCTCTGCCAGGCCCTGGCCAGGGGCCAGCAGATCCACTGGCTCCATGCAAAGGGGGAAGACAAGAAGAATGCATTGGATGCAGCCCCCAAGGACCTCGAGCAAATTGTTCAGGAACATCCAGACCTTGAGCTGATGTTTGCAAAGCTGCAGCTGGCAGAGTTCTGTGGCACAGGAGACCCAGCACGGGAAGAAGAGATCTACAAGGAGCTGCAGGAGAAACACCCTGAGCCTCAAAGGCTGTCACACTCCAAATCTCTGCTGGAGAAAGTTCTTCCTCTCCAGGAAGGGATCCCGAGATGAGGCTAAAGCAAAGTTTGTGGCTGGTGACAAATTTCCTGTGCAGATAGAGCAGAGCAGGGACTGCAGGTGGAGGCTGGGAGCCTGGGAAGGAGGAAGGGGTGGGGAAAGTGTTTTGTTAGGGTTTGTTTTAGTTCTCCTTCTCCTACTGTGATTTGCTTGGAAATCAATTCCATTAATTTCCCTAGCTTGTGTCTGTTGCGCCCCTGACAGTGACCAGTGAGTGACCTCCCTGCCCTTATCCCAGCACACGAGCCTTTCCTCCTGGGTTCTGTGTCCTGCACCTGTGAGGAGAGTGACAGAGTGGCTTTGGTGGCACCTGGCACCCGGCCAGGGCCAGTGCAGCCCAATAATCCCAGCAATTCATTCCCTCCAGGAAAGGTTCTTGAAAAGAGCAAGCAGGACTGTGGAGAAGATTCCTGGAAAACTGAAACAGCTTTCCAGAAGTGAAATGAAAATGCAAAGAAACAATCTGAGATGTTTTCCTCTATTTATTTCTATGCTTCCCTTTTCCATGTTGCACTACTTCTCCATGCCATTAACTGCAAATGGGTCTCACCTCGAAGATCTATGACTTAGCATGTTTTAGACTCTCCAAAATACCATGAGTTACATACAGTTTGTACTTCCCTGTTCTGCTTGGAAATCAATGCTGGAGACACAAGTGCAGTGCTTGGGTCAGGTATGAATTCTAGAGACAGGGAATGTGCTCTGCTAGTGTTTGACCCTCAGCAGGGACAATGCACAGAGCAGCCAAGGGGATTGCTGTGCCACTGTGCAGCAGTCAAGCCTCTGGATGTGGGCTGAACACGGCAAAGTTCCCGTGTTTGGACAGACTCAGGGGCTGCCCCCGGGGGCACGCGGGGCTCGGCCGTGGGGCGCGCGGGGGCGAGCGGGGAACGGACAAACGGCCACTCGGACAAACGGCCACTCGGACTAACGGAGACTCGGACTAACGGCCCCGGAGCTTCAGTTGCAGCGGCGGCAGCGGCGGCAGCGGCGGCAGCTAAGGAACAGTTTCCAGAACCCTCTCCGTCCCTTTCTCCTGCTCCTCCTCTCCCTCTCCCCCTGTCCCGCCTCCTCTCCCGGTGTCCCTTTCCCTGTGTCCCCTCCCTTTCGCGGGCTCCCTCTCCCCCTGCCGGGCGGGGCCATGCGCCCGGCCCGCCCCCAGCCCCGGCCGGGGCTGCCCCCTTCCCGCCCCCGGGCGGCCCGCCGCGCTCTCGGCTCCGCCCGGCTGTCGCCGGCATGGCTGTGGCGCTGCTGGGCGGGCCTCAGTGGCCACGGCTGGGGCAGCATCGCCTGTCCCTGGCTCCGCCTGTGCGGGCGGCGGCCCCGGCGGCGGCCCCGGCGGCGGCCCCGGCTGTCTCGGCCCCAAGCCCGGCTCCAAGCCCGGCGGCGGCCCCGGCTCCAAGCCCGGCGGCGGCCCCGGCTCCTCCCGGGGCCCGAGGAGGACACACGCGGCTCGGCCGCTCCCGCCGCCTCGGCCGCAGCTTCCCCGGCCCGAGCTCCGCCGCTCAACAGCGCGGCCGCCGGCCCCGAGCCGCCGCTGCCCCGTTGCGAGGGGGATGCCCGGCCCGGGGCGGTGCAGAGGCGGTCGGGGGCCGTGTCTGGCCCCGGGCCGGAGGCTGAGATCCGCGTGTCACCCGCAGGGACGACGCAGGAGGCCCTGCTGGAGCGGTACCGGGTGGGCTCGCTGCTGGGCAAAGGCGGGTTCGGCAGCGTCTATGCAGCGACACGCGTGGCGGACGGCGCCCCGGTGAGTGGCGGGGCTGGCGGCGGGCGGAGAAGGAGGAGGGTGGGGCTCGGCAGGGCGGGCGGCGAGCTCATGCTGCTGCTCCCCTTGGCTCGCAGGTGGCCATGAAGTGTGTGTCCCGGCGCCGCGTCCGGCATTGGGCCGAGCTGGTGAGTGAGCCATTGGGGCGAGCGGGAGAAAGCGGGGCGTGCCGGGTCCGTGGGGATAAGCCGGGGCCCGGCAGGCTGCAGGGCACCAGGACGCCTGCAGGGAGGGAAGGAGGGAGGGATGGAGAGGGAGCGGGTGCGTGGGCTCAGCGGAGGACGCAGAGCATACTGGGCTGGCTGAGGGCATCATTGTGCAGCCTCGGCACGGCATCAGCCCCGCTGACGGCACGGTGCTCCTCCCGCAGCCCGACGGCACCAGCGCACCCCTGGAGATAGTCCTGCTGAGCAAGGTGTCCACGGGGTGCCCTAGCATCATCCAGTTGTTGGAGTGGGCTGAGCTCTCCACCTGCATCTGGATGGTGATGGAGCGCCCGGAGCACTCCCAGGACCTCTCCCGCTTCATTCGGGCACGGGGCTTCCTGTCTGAGGAGGTGGCGCGGGAGCTGTTCCAGCAGGTCCTGGAGGCTGTGTGGCACTGCACCATCTGCGGGGTCCTGCACAGGGACATCAAACCAGAGAATATCATCATCGACCTGTGCACGGGACAGGCCAAGCTGATTGACTTCGGCTGTGGCACCTATCTCCAGGAGGCAGCATACACCAGCTTTGCAGGTGAGCCCAGCCAGGGCTTTGCTCCCACTCCCAGCATCTGGTGGCCCAGCATGTCAGGGCCCAAGCTTGGGCCTTCCCAGGGCTTCCCAGGGCTGCCCTCTTGCAAGCCCAAGTTTGTGCCCGAGTCCCAGGTGCTGCTGGCGAGAAGGCAGCGGCTCACCCGGCGTGCCCAGGGATGCTGGGGCGAGGCTCTGGGAGAAGGCAGCGTTCCCCTGATGGACTGTGTGTGTATTCTGTAGGAACAGCAGCCTACAGCCCCCCGGAGTGGAAGGACTTCGGCTGGTACTACGGCGAGCCAGCTACCGTCTGGTCCCTGGGCATCGTGTTGCACCAGATGGTCTGCGGGGAGCACCCGTTCAGCAGGGGCCGAAGTATCAGCTGGGGCCAGCTCCCGCTGCCAGAACGGCTCTCTCCAGGTGCATCCTCATCTCTGCGGCACGGGGGGGAAGAGCAGCGCTGGGAGACAGCGGCGGGCTCATGGGCTCATGAGCTCCCGCTCTGGCAGCTGCTGAGGAGGTGGCACACGTCCTGCTCTCCTCCCAGGCAGAGAATGCATGGGGAAGCTTAGGCTGAGCTCTGAGCATATCCAGCATAGCCTGGGCATGCTCAGGAATAGTGGGGCAAAGCAGACAGGAGCCTTCTCCAACTGACTGGTGCTTTCTGCTTCCTCTCCGCAGACTGCCAAGGGCTCATCCGGTGGTGTTTATCTGTGCACTCCATGGACAGGCCATCCTTGGAAGACCTGTTCAGTGATCCTTGGGTGCAGGATATTCATCAGCCGTAGAAGAAGGGAGAGAGCCTCACAGCCCATTGGATTCGTTGGCCTGGTAAGTGGCAGCTCCACACAAATCCCTTGGCAATAAAAATCCAAGGAACGCAGCCTTTTTTGTCATGCCCGTGTCACGGAGCAGGGGCCATGGGATGGGAACACGCAGCTCTCTCATGTGCTGGAGCTGAGCTGCTCTTGCCAGCACTGCTGGCCACCACGAAAGCTGCTTTTGCTTGTCCTGCTCGGTGCACTTCAGCTGGGGCCCTGGGCAGAACACTGACAGCCTGGTCTCTCCCACCCCCAGGGAAGAAGGAGCCCCCAGAGGAGCTGCACCAGGTGGGGCTGCTGCTGGAGACACGGAGGATGATGTTGAGGATGACAAGATCTCCCTCGACCTGGCCCCTGGTAAGCTGAAGACGATGCACTGGGATTTGGGCACCTGCTTCAGAGCCAGGCTCCACAGCCAACGTGCAGATGAGTCCACAGCCAGGGGGATGCTCCCACACGTGGGCATTGCATGGCCTGGCTGGGCACCGAAGACTCCCTGCCCGCTCTGCTGGGGCAGGTGCAGCTCATTCTTCAGTGGGCTGCCAAGCTGATTTTTAGCTGGGCTGGATCCCAAATGGGAGCAGCAGCCCCAGGCCCTAGCAGCAGCCCCCAGCAGGCAGCGAGCCCTGGGCTGGGGCTGGAGCTGGGGGCAGCCACCCTGACCAAAACAAACCCCCATGGGGGGAGCAGAGGTGGGACTCCCGAAGCTGTGCAGCAGCAGGTTTGTTTGGTAGGGAAGGGCTTGGGCTGCTCCACTGCTCTTGTTTGCCCTGGGTTACCATTATTTTGGGGGAGCAATGAAGGGGGAAGGGAGAAACCTTGGTTTGCCCCAGCCATGAGTGGGATTTTCCCTGGCATGGAGGGGTCAGTCCTTCCTTGAGCTCCTGACAGTGATAATGTTGTAACTTTTTCTTGTTTCCACCTTTGGTTTTTAATCTCATTATTCTGCTGTTTGGTTTTTAAAGGAGGAGCTCTCACTGTTGTCTGGTCTGGATGGAGCAGTGCTGGGACCAGCTGCAGAATGGTTCAGATGTGCCCTTGGAGAAAGGTGAGGACATCCTTTGGGAGCAGCTTTTCTTCCAGCAGCAGATGCCATGAGGTGGATCCCCATCTTCTCAGCAGGGGTGGGATGAGGGCTCTGGGGAGATGGCAGCGAGCACAGGAGCATCCTGCTCTGGGCAGCTGCTGAAGAGGTGGATCTGCCATGGCTGGCTGGAGGTTGGGCACATGTCCTGCCCTCCTGCTCTCCTCCTACAGGCAGCAGTGATGGGGAGGTTTGGGCACAGCTCTGAGCTCAGCCAGCATGGCCTGGGCACTGCAGGCAGTTGGGACAAGGGGGACAGGAGCCTTCAGCTGACAGGCAGTTTCTGGTTTCTCTCCTTCCAGCAGGGCTCTGTGGATGCTGAGGCTGCTCTGGGGTCTGCCAGGGCTCTGCTGGGGCTCAGCCCTGAGCACAGCTGGGCCTGCTCTGCCCTCCCATTGCTCTGACAGCTCTGCATCAGACGAGCCTGTTCTGAGCACACCGACGGAGCTTTCTGCTTGTGCAGGTGAGTGAGACTCTCCTGCAGGCCCAGAGATTGCAGTGAGGGATACACATCCAACTGGCAAGAACCCCAACACTCCACAGTCCCAGTTGAATGCCTGTATGTCCACAGGATGTTTTGTCTGTCCCACTCTTCATTCCTTTTGGGTTGGAATTGTGCAATTGCACTTTCTTCCTCCTCTAGAAGTGCCACGAGTGAGCCAAACCTGGCGAGTGGGTTGTGTTCCTAAGGCAGTGCAGTCTGGAGTTGGTGAATGAAGAATTGCCCTTCTCCACTTCCAAACCAGAGCAAAAAGCTGTAAGTGGGACTTTGCATCTTTAAGAAACCCCTGACAATTTCAAAGGGAATGCACAGCTCATTTGCAGGGTGAGAAGGAAGGGCATCTTGCTAATGAGATGGGGATCAGCAGAATCTGGATTCCCAGTCCTGCTCGGAGCTGGCATGGCACAATCAATTTCCTATTGCTTCAACCACAATTTAAAATAACTTAATATTGGAAACAACCCCAAAATCTATTTAAAAAAAGGCTGCTGAAGTCAGTAAGATAGATCCATGCTGTTGGCACATTGAATAAGGAAATAACTGAGCTCTCTTTTACAAAAGATCAGTTACCTCTTAACCCAAAGTTACAGAAGATTTTACACTACACACCTGAGTTTTGTTTTTATCTTTCATATTTCATCTAGGCTTTTTTTCTATTCTTTTTTTCCTTAAACAGAAAACATGTCCTAAAAAAGAAATGTCTTTTGCTCCTGGATCTCGTGTGAAGCAGCTCCCTTCCCGCTGGCCCCGGGGCTTGGGGCACTGTCAGCACCTGCTGCTTCAGCCACTGCTTCTGCTGGCATTGAGAGCAACAACCAAACTGTGGCTGATCCCGAGGGAGCAGCAGCAGGGCCTGGAGCTGATCCCTGAGTCTGGGGCAGGGCTGGACAAATGACCCCACAGCAGCAGCAGCAGCAGCAAATGGAGCTGACTTTGAGCACAGCCCCTGCCACTCTTGCCTCCTGTTTGCAGTGGTGTCACAGCAGCCTGAGGCACCTGGGAGCCCTCAGTGCCAGCAGGGACTTGAGATGGCAGGCCCTGGGCTCCTGGAGGTTGTGCAAGGAACGGAGCTGGGCACTCCCTGTCCATATGGAGCTTGCAGATGGAAAAGGCTGCTGTGCCCAGGCAGCTCCAAGGGCAGAGAAATGAGGCTCTCGAGCACTTGATCTGGGCCAGTTGCACAGTCCTGGGCAGCAGCCAGCGAGCAGAGGGGGAACAGAGGGCACAGCAAGAGGGACAAAAGCAGTCAAGTGCAGAGACTGGAGAGAGGCAGACCTGGCAGAAGGAACAGCTGCTTCCTTGCACTCTTGAAGAAAGCTCTTGGCTGTTTCAGAGCACTGAAAGGCCTGAAGGGCAGAGAGGAGGTGACACCAAACAATGCTCCTGTTTTCACACCCTCCCCTCTCAGTGTCCCAGAAGGAATTGGATTAACTGTATTCTTCTCTTCGACTCATCTCGTTCAGCATGAGCAGCTTAGCACCAGGAGCTAAAGGGCCTGAAGCCTTAGGCCTTCAGAGCTGACCAAGAGGGAACTTTCTGAGCAAATAATGCTGCTAACATGGACCAAGCTGAATGGAGCAGATAGAATCCTGGAATTCTAGAATCCTTTCTGTTGGAAAAGACCTTTGAACTCATCAAGCCCAGCCGTTCACCCAGCACTGTCAGCCCAGCACTAAACCACATCCCTGAAGTGCCAAGGCCTGAACAAGAGGCCTGATTGAGGCCTGAACAACAGGCCTGAGCCAAAGGTGACCTCTCCATGAACCTTCCAACCAAAGGCTATCTTTGTATCCACTCATTAACTAAATATTCATGATCATTAGCATTGTGATAGATGTATCCACTAATTAGTGAAACATGTATTGACTTTTCTGTATTTAGAAGCTAAACAAGGCCATGAAATCCAACATCTGGCCTGGTTTGGGGGTGTATGGTCAAAGTCAACTGCCTTGGTTCCTCCTTGAGCCCTGGCCAGGCTTTGGGAGAACCCAAGAGGAGAATGAATCCAGATGTTCCTGCACTGGAAGTGCTGTCAGTTTGTTTGTTCAGCACTCTCCAAGCTGGGCTCTCTCCCAGTGAGGTTGGAAGCCTCACCTGTGGGTGGACACAGCTGCAGGAATTCCCAGTGTCCAGAGTGGCTCTGCAGTCCTTGGCTGTGACAGCTTCCCCAGCTGATGTGTGGGGCTGGGTGATGGTAAAGTCTGAGGCTAACTGGTGAATATAAATGTAAGGAATTGGTCCCATCCAAGATTCCTGGTTGGGAAGACCTTCCCTATAGTTCACTGGCTCTGGAGTGGGCTGAGATCAGAGCACCGTGTGAGCAATGGGGAAGTCAGCTAAAAGAAGCTGATCCGCTGGATGTATTAAAATGCATCCAAAATTGCATACAGAGAAAGGAAAAGATCTTGTGGGTTTGGGAAGATGAGGATAAAATTTTGTTAACAGCATATTGGAAAAAGCACCAACAGAAGGAACAATTGGTTTAGGAATGCTCCCACATGGAGCAACAGAAGTTTTTAATCTCGAGCTCAGATTTCTTTGTGCAAGTGAAATAATATAATAATATAATAAATATATATATTTATAATAAAAATTATATGTAAAATATAATTAAAATATGTATGTATGTATATATATGTAGGTACAAACTAAATAATAATGTGAAATAATGCTGACAATTTGTTACCTTTTGCTGCTCAGGGATGTAACACTAAATACCCTACAGAAAATGTTTGGCCAGGACCTGAACATCAGTGGGAAAATTGGCGAGTTTGTGTATAATGAATAAAGGAGGATGGGATGAAATTGGCTATTTTTATAGTGTTTTCTGATACTGTGATATGGTATGCTTTGTCTGTTACTGTGAGAAATAAAGTGATTAAGGCTGCTGGGTTTTTCATATACCACACAATCCACAAGCTGTAGGATTTGTGAAATGGATGGAGGGTTTGTTAAAGAGCAGATGAAAAAATGAGGAGATGGGAACCTGTCCTGATGGACAACCCCTTACAGGTCCTCACTCCAGAAGCTGCATGGCTGGACCTTTATGCATTAGATTTACTGAGAATAAATCTGAAGGAAATGAGAGTTATCAATACCAAAACAGGAATTCAGATTCCTCCAGGACACTTTGGTTTCATAACTGCTCACTAAAGCTTGGCCTTGCAAATTGTTCATGTCATGGGAGGAGAAATCGATACAAATAATCAATAAGAAGTTAAATTCTGGTTAACAATAGTGAACAAGATTTGATTATGCAACCCCATGACAGGATAGGACAATTACTGATAATACAGTTTTAAAAACAGTTGTGAAAAAAGGAGATCCACCTCAAATCAGTACTGCTTGTGGAGATAAAGGTTTTGGATCCAGCAGTCGTAATAATGGAGCCAAGGTGTGGGTCCAGAGGCCAAATGGCCCTGCTGAGCCAGCTGAAGGAACAGCTCTGGGGAAAGACAGCACAGTTTTAATCCTGAAACCTGGGCAGGAACAATGGGAATATGTCCCTGCAGCCAAGTGTTGTATGGGAGAACAAGTAGATGTTATAGGATGTTGTTTGACAGATCCTGCCAGACCAAATCTCCCTGTTTGCCCCAACGTTCCCTTTGGAAAATGCTCTGATCCACAGGGCTCCATGTGAAGGCTGATGTGACCCTGAGTGCCTTCCACAGGAATTCCAGCCAGGAGCCTGGAGCACCTCAAGGACTGGGACCTGGCAGCTCTCCAGCCGAAGGGGAAAGGACCCCACCAAGCCTTGTTACCCACAGACACCGCAGTGAAGCTGAACAGCAAAGGACCTTGGGGCATTATTGTGGAATTAAAAAGGAGCCAGCTCCATGGACAATGGAATTATTGTTCCTGACCTGAATGAGATTGAGGAAACTGAATGAATAACCTTGTCACTGAAGTACTGTTTATGGCTGTAAGTTGTATCTTGATAGTCAACCAGAATCTTTGTTTGCCAGAAACACCTCTGGAGTTTCACCAAGGGATTAGCAATGAAAATTTTTATTGAAATGTAAAGATCAATGTAGGGAAAGTACTCAATGTAACAAACTGCTGGGTATGTTCTCAACCAATGTTGGGAGGAACAGGATTCCCTTGGAGGGCCCATGCTACAGGGTGGCAGAACTCTGTCAATGGACTCTGACTTGTAACAGAGCCAGTGCAGGGATAATTAAAGAACACTGTTCTGTGGAACAAAGGAACAAACTTATCAATTTCACAGGATTCAGTAAGGTTCTCCTTCAGGAGAAGCCAAACCCTGTGAAAAGATTTCTGTGCTTGAACATCATTCACAATGTCAGTAGAGCTTGGGGTGCTGGAGCTGCTCAGGGTCAGTGTTACACCACTCTCAGCTGCAGTGCCACCCTTTTGGCTACTTTGGCAACAACCACAGGGAAGAGTTGGGGCCAAGGGAACATTTTCCACCCAAAGAGTGCCTTTGATTTCAGAAAGCCAAAGATTCTGGTTCACCCTGTGTCCCATGTGCATTGCCTTATCCTGCGGAGTTTATGCTAATGAGCTAAATTGATTATTAGAAGAAGTAGCAAATTATAACGTTAAAATATTGAATAGCACATCCTATGAGCTCCAACAAACACAAATTGGAGCTCTACAGAACCACATGGCCTTGGATTATCTGCTTTCTGTCCAGAGAGGAACCTGTGCTATTCTAGAACAAGAATGTTGCACTTGTATCAGTAATGGGTTGGAGTTCAACAGTCAGGAATGACCTCAATAGAAAGAGCAGTAGAAGAGTGGCAGAAAGAAGAAAATTCTCCCTGGTGGGATTGGCTTCATGGCTGTCAAATTGGAGGCTGCTGTGAAATGCATTTGTGGCAGTGACTGTAATCATTGCAGTGTGTGCACTTGGTGTGTTATGATTCCATGTTAGAGTTGTTGTGACACTTTGTGCTGAAAAATGGAGCACTGAGACTTGTCTGAAAAGAGACACAGTCTCAAGAAAAAGGGGGATTTGATAAAGAACATAGAGAATAGGAACTAATTAGTCATGTTTTAAAAGGAATGTAAATTATAGATCTGAGTAATGAACTTGAACAGCACTTAATTGAAATCCAGTGGTGACGCCTTTACACTTATACCTAAATCTGTTCTAAAAAACTATTATCAAAAGAATTGTTACGAAGGTTGTAGTTCATCTGTCAGTCAAAGGACCCATTGAATTAATAAGGCCTGAACAGTCCTTTACTGAGGCCTGAGCAGTAGCTGACCTCTTGATGAACGTTCCAAACAAAGGTTATATTTGTATCTGCTCATTAATGAAACATTATTACCAAAATGATCTATGTATCTGTGCACTGGTGAAACCTGTATTTACCTTTCTGTATTTAGAAGCCAGACAAAGCCACATCTGTCTTTGTTGGGGCTGCAGTATGAAAGAAAACTGCCTTGGTTCCTCCTTGAGCCCTGGCCAGGCTTTGGGAGAATCCAAGAGGAGAATGAATCCAGATGTTCCTGCACTAGAAGTGCTGTCAGTTTGTTTGTTCAGCACTCTCCAAGCTGGGCTCTCTCCCAGCGAGGTTGGAAGCCTCACCTGTGGGTGGACACAGCTGCAGGAATTCCCAGTGTCCAGAGTGGCTCTGCAGTCCTTGGCTGTGACAGCTTCCCCAGCTGATGTGTGGGGCTGGGTCATGGTAAAGTCTGAGGCTAACTGGTGATGGATCTTTCTAAATCCCTTCAGGCAATCTTTGCTAGTGCTGACTGGGTGCTTTGTCCATCTTATCCTTTTGTGATTCTTTGCTAATGAATCTATGCATTGTTGAGCTTATTCTTTTGTAATAATTTGCAGTTTTGTGTTATAATAAATTACACTGTTCCCTCAGTTGGTGTCTCTGTCTTTGGTACTGACACTGCCCACCAGCAAAACAGACACTGAGCGCCCCATAGAACCAAAGAGGCATTGTGACACTACAGGGCCTCGTGTAACCCAGGGGACCATGGTGACACTGTGGGGCTTAAAGGAGCCAAGGTGCCATTGTGACACTGTGGGGCCCCATGAAGATAAGGAGACCATTGTGACATTGCAAGGCCTCATGAACCAAGGGGCCTTGTGACATTGTGACATCATGGGGCCCTTACCAACCAAGGGACACTGTGACACTGTGGAGAACCATGGAACCAAGGAGAGCATTGTGACATTTCGGGGCTTCGTGTAACCAAGGGTCCACTGTGATACTGCAGATCCAAGGAGACCTTTCTGGGGTCCTTCAGGGCCCCATAGAAACAAGGGCCATTGTGACACTGTGGGGCATCATGGAACCAAGGGCCATTGTGACACTGCAGGGCCTTCAGGAACCATGGAGACCATTTGGACACTTCAGGGCCTCATGGAATTGAGGGGCCATTGTGACACTCTGGGGGCCCATGGAATAAGGGAGATCATTGTGACTCTCTGGGGCTCCATGGAACCATTCTGACACTGCCTGGACTTGTATAACCAAGGGTCCATTGTTTTCCTCTCCCTGGCACTGCCCAGTCCAGCCTCTCCCTACCTCTGCCCCAGCCCAGCAGAGCAGCCCAGTCCTATCTGGCCCTGCAGCAAGAATGGGAAGCAATGGAGGTCAGGGACAGTGACTCTGTGTCTGGAATGCTCAGGAGATCCTCAGCTCTGGCATCTCCTGCAGCCCCAGGACAGCCCCACTGCCCAGGACAGCAGCAGAGAGTTTGCCCCGGGGCTCCTCAGGCAGCTCCTGCTGCCCCAGCTCTTGCCAGGACTCCTGTGCACACACACAAGGGCTCCTGCTCTTCTCCTGGCCCATCCCAGCTGCCCACAGAGCCTTTCCCAGGGGATCACGGCTGTGCTGGCCTGAGCAGCCATTGCTGCAGCCCCTGCCCTGCTCCCCACAGCCCCACAGAGCTGGGGGTGCTGCTCTGCAGAGCACGGGGGCTGTGCTGCCTGGGGCCATGGGCTGCCTCTGCTGGGCTCTGCTGCTCCAGCTGGGACACACAGGCAGCTGATGGTGCTCCCTGCACTCAGCCCTCCCACACGAGCTCTGCTGGGGCCATGGAGGCTGCTCAGAGCTGCCTGCCTTGTTCCAGGCCTGCCAGATGGCCTTGGGGCTGCCCTGGATCCTCCTCTGGAAGTTCCCTGAGGCTCAGAGGAGGCACTGCCCACACTCCTTTCCCTGTCCCTGTTGTGTCCCCAGGGGCTGCAGAGCTCTCATGGGTCACAGCAGACATTCAGTCCTTTATCTCTGGGTGACTCTGATGCCTGGAACAGGCTACATGAAAACAGAGGCTAAAACAATTAGGTGTATTAAAAGCAGACAAATTTATTCAAGGCCTTCAAGGTACGTTCAGGCAAGCAAAGTCTCCCTCAGGGACTACACCCAAAATAGATACCAGATCACAAGCTCTTTATCTTTTTTAAGTTTTGTCTTATTAGCATATTGGTCCCTAATTCTCTAATCACACCTTCAGGCGATGATATTGACCACCCCAGGCCCTGCTCCCCCCTTTCCACTGTTGTTCAGATATTTTCTGGCCCTAGGGTAATGAACATGTCCTTGAATCTCTATCCAGAGAGCTTTGTTTTGGTTAAATGTGTTGGGAACAGAAGTTTTCTGCATTCTGTGAGAAGAGAGAACTACACCAATTTACAGACACATGAAGAAAAAAAAAACCCAAAATTATTAAGGCATCATTGTGATCCCAGGGATATCCCAGACCATGTCACTTCATGCTCAGGATATGCAGTGGGGGGAAGAAGGAGGAAGGGGGACGTTTGGAGGGATGGCTTTTGTCTTCCCAAGTCACTGTTCTGTGGGATGGAGCCCTGCTCTCCTGGAGGTGCTGAACAGCTGCCCAGCCCTGGGAAGGGCTGAAGGAATTCCTTCTTTTGCTTTGCTCATGTGGTGCCTTTTGCTTTCCCTGTTGAAGTGCCTTGATCTCAACCCACTCCAGTTTTTACCCTCCCAACTCTCTTCCTGATCCCACTGGTGGGAGTGACCGAGGGGCTGTGAGATGCTGCCTGGGTTGAACCAAGACACCAACTGTCTGTGCTTTGCTTTGCAATATTTCAGAACAAGTGTGTGTTTTATTCACCTCAAGGAGTGTAACAAAAATTTCCCAATAGCTTCTAAGAGATAGAAATGCCAAACATATTTAAAGGGTTTATGGATAACTTAAAAAAACATGCATGACAATGAGCCTGGAAATCACAGTTGTTTATTTACTCAATGCTTAATGGGTACTCAATTTACTTAAGCATTCACTCAGTGCTTAGGAGAGCTCTTGTGATTTACTGTGAAGAAATATTCAGGGATCCCTTAGAGAGCTCTGTTCTTCCTAATTTGCTTCACTGGGTTCTTCTTCTACTTTTACATATTTATAATTTGAAAATTATAAAATATATGTTGTCTTTTGGAGAGGTAAATCTAACTACTTTTCCATTTTGACTTTCAAGAAATTTCAGTGTCAGAGTTTGTGAATGACAGTAAATTCACTGTCATTCAAATATCCTGAAGAATTAATTGTTAAATTAATATTGGAGAGTGTCACATGCAGCCTCATTCAGAGTCATCATTGGTAGATGGCACACATTAAATCCTTATATTGAAAGATTTTAAGATCCCACTATTACATTTTAGAGGAATCTCCTGTTCCAGAATCATGACAAAATTCTGTTAGATGTAAACACATCAAATGTTGGCTTTGGATCTCTAAGCAGGATGGACTTGCTCTCTCCACGCTGATGTGAAATGTTTCACAGTAGTTTGTAGAACCAGAGAATTATGGAACCCCACAACGGTTTGGGTTGAGAGGGAACTTGAAGCCCCATCCAGTGCCACCCCCTGCCATGGGCAGGGACACCTTCCACTATCCCAGGCTGCTCCAAGCCCCAGTGTCCAGCGTGGCCTTGGACACTTGCAGGGATCCAGGGGCAGCCACAGCTTCTCTGGGCACCCTGTGCCAGGGCCTCCCCACCCTCCCAGGGAACAAGTCCTTCCCAAGAGCCCAGCCAAGCCCTCCGAAATGGGAGTATTCACCATCACTTCCTCTTGCAATTTCCCAGTTTCAAATGGAGCTGTGTGAACGTTTCAGCCATTTTAGAAATTGTATTCCAACAGCTCATCTCTGGAGTTCTTTCCTTTGCCTCCTGAACCGTGGGAGTTCTCCTCTGTTTTATTCTGCATTCTAAAGGGGCAAATGATGGAATTCTCATCTCTGCTGGAATGAAAACCTTTTTCCCAATGAGCCCAGTATTTGCACACCACAATTCTAGACCATAACCTTGGTCTTGCACATGTTCCATGTTCCATGTTCCATGTTCCATGTTCCATGTGCAAGAGCCTCTGCATTTTTCAGTGGGGCCTCTAGCCTGATTTTAGAAAAAAATTCTATGCTGACTGTGCTATTATCAGAGTTAATAGACTCCAGAAAATGATTTTTGTACAGAAAAAGGATTTTTTTAATGGTTTCCACAAGTATTTCTACCTTGTAATTATTTACAAACAAATTTCAGCCTGCAGCGATGCCTTCTAGAACTTTACAGCTGTGCATGATGTGCAAACACAGTTTTTTAAAGCTGTGGCACATGCACTGATTGCTTTTGCAGTCCCTGATGTGTCCCTGCGAGAGGCTGTGTGACAGCTCTGTCACCGCCCTCTTTGCACACTGCTGTCCCAGCCGGTCCCAGCCGGTTTGCAGCTGGTTCTGAGCCCCCCTAGCCCGCCGCTGTCCTGGGGCTGCTGGGGAGTGGCCCGTGGGGACAGCAGCGCCTTGCAGGCTCCTTTGTGACGTGTGGCTGCGTGTGCCCAGAGCCCATTGTGACACCTGGGGACACGGCGTGAGCGGGAGGCTATAAAAGGGCACCAAATGGCTAGGGGTGCTCAGTGCCAGGGAAGCAGCTCCGTCTGGAGACAGCATCTCCCCGGGCTAGGGTAGCATCGGAGCGACTCCAAGATGTCCACGGACAAGGAGATGAGCAGCGACGTGCAGCCCAAGAAGAAGTGGCTGATGTTTGGCAGAAGGCAGAAGGTGAGGGATGGGCTAGCAGGCAGCTGCCTCGGAGCTCGGGGCGGGCTTGCCGGCACGGAGGGAGCTGCTGTGCCAGGGGGGCCGTTTGCACCGCAGAGGGCCAGCTGGTCCTCATCCTTCTCCTGCTCCGTGCAGCTGTCCAACTGCGAGTCACGGGCAGCCCCGCAGGAAGCTGAGGAGCACCGTGACTCCTGTGCTGCCTCTGTGGCGCAGGCGGCAGCAGCAGAGAGCCGGGCAGCCCCGCACAGCCCCAGGGGCCGCGGCCAGGCTCTGCTGCGCTCGCTGCGGCGCGGCTCCCGTGCCATCCTGAGCGGGATGGCGGCTGTGATCCGGCGACGCGGCCAGCAGCCGGGGACACGGCGGCCCCCGCATCAGGGCACGGGGACAGGGACGGCAGCAGCAGCCCCCGCACTGGGGCCGGAGAGCCGGGCAGCTGCCCCGCACAGCCCCTGCTGCCCCCCAGCCCGGAGCCCGGCCAGCTGGAAGCTCTGGGTGGGCAGGGGGCAGGGGCAGGGGCAGCAGCGGGGGCTGTGCTGACAGAACCAGAGACTGAGGAAAACGCCTGTGTCATCCTGGAGGAAGACTGTCAAGGGGAACATGAATGACACCCAAGCTGAAGAAGTGGAGAAGAGAGGCCTCCTGTGAGGCCCTGCCAGGCCTGGGCAGAGCACAGGAAACTTCATCCATGGCCAGCCACAGGCCAAGGCCCAGCTCTGCCCATCAGAGCCCCTCACAGCAAGGAAAAGGCCTCAACTCCATACCCAGTTATGCACCAGTGCCCCCAAGCCCCTTGCCCAGCCAGCTGGAAGATCTCGGTGGGCAGGGGTCAGGGGCAGGGGCAGAGCCATGCCTGTCAGAGGCACCAACCACAGAGGGATCCAGCTCTGAGGAGCTCAGGTCTGTGTGCAGTTTGCCAGGGCTGTCCACAGAGTGGGCAGAGATCACACACCTGAGCTGGAGCACTGAGGAAGAGAGAGCCTCAGGGTCCCTTCCAGGCAAGGCATGGCCTGAAGATGGAGAGCTGAGCAGCAAAACTGGGGAAGAGAATGGCTCAGGCTCCTTGCCATGTTGGTCATGGGCTGAAGACACAGCTGAGCTGGAGCAGTGAGGCAGAGAGTGGCTCAGGGTCTCTCCCATTAGAGGCCTGGGCTGAAGACAGAGAGCTGAGTGGGAACACTGACGAGGACAGTGGCTCTGTGTCCCTCCCAAGTGACTTGTGGCCAGAATGCAGCCACCCAGCCTGGAGGATAGAGGATGACAGACAGTGACTCAGGGTCCCTCCTATGGGACATTCCAGATGGCACTTGGGGACAGCAATTCCTAGAGTGGCACAGGTGGTTGAGCGTCTGCAAGGCCTGCGCTCAGCTGTGGCTGTGGCTGTCCCCGAGTGGCAGCTGTCCCACTTCAGGAGGGTGCTCAGGGCATTTGGGAGCCTCAGACACCTCATTCCAGTGCTCCAGTCAGAGGAGCCATCCCACCATGGCTCCGTGGGAATGCCAATGGTGTAACACCCATGGAGGCATGAGCACTGGAATGAGCTCTGGAACGCTCTGTCCTTGCTCTCCTTTGCTCCATGTGTGTTTGTGCACAGCCCCTGAGCCAGGCCCTGCAGAAAGTGGATGTGTTGGCTGGAGGATCTGCAGTGCCTTTGCATTGTCCCAGGCACCCCTCACAGCTCTTGGCATGTGACTGGCAGGCTTGGGATGGAGAGGTTCCCTTCCCCAAAAAATCTGGTTCAAAGGCACCTTCTCCACTCTGGCAAGGCCCCAAACAAAGAACCTGCTTCTCCTTCTTTGTGACATGGAGGTGACCAGGAAACAAGACGTGCCAAAGCAAGTGCCAAAGCAAGTCAGGGTTCTGGTCTGAGTAACCAAACCCTGACATTGGCAGTGACATTTCCAATGATCTGGACAAGACCAGTGAAGGCACCCTCAGTCATGTTGCAGATGCCACCAAGTTGGGTGGCAATGTCCATCTGCTGCAAGGCCAGGAGGCTTAAGACTGAGGTGCCATTGTACTTGCTGCCTCAAGAATTTGAGGAGCAAGAGTAAGAGAATTTATTAGATTTAAATTCTGTAGGTTAATATAGGGCTAGATGTTAGTAGAGCTCTCTTCTAGAATGAAGATAATTGGATAAAGACCCTCTCATGCCCTCTTTTCCTGTTTAATTAAGGAACAACAACAAAATTAATTATTAAAGAAAATTAATACCTAACTAGCTAGCTAACTAACAAAATTCATTAAAATTAAACCCTAATAATTAATTAACTAAATTAATTATTTAAACAAGGTAAAGAGTTCCAAAGATTTAAACTAGACATTGGTTGGTAAAGAAAACTGCTAGGGAGCTCTTTTTTTATGATAGATAATATTATTTAGCATTTGGCCTGGAATATGTTCCTCTGGAATATGTTCCTCAGGCAGTTGAGTTGTAGCTCTTGCTCAGTTAGAACAGGTTCCACAAGATGCTTTCATTGAAATAAAATGATGGAATTGACAAATCAGAAGAGCTTGTTGTTTTCATTTTGCTGTAGTCATTGACTTGGGGAAAACTGCTGAAGGCCGAAGCCTTTTGGTCTCTGGGGCGTTGCAGTGTGTGCTGTGTGGGGCAGAGGAGAAAGGCGCTGCCTGGGGCGGGAGGGATGCAGGGACACCAAGTGCTTGTGACTTATGCCACAAGGCCTTGGTCTGATGCAAAAGCTCCTTTTCTTGTGTCCACTTCTCCTCCTAGAGAGCTGCCCTGGTGCAGAGATCATTCTGTAGGATCTCTGCAGGGAGGAGAGCTCTCAGCCATGCCAAGGAGATTTTCCAGAACTCTCTGTTCTGCAGGCCAGCAGCTGCCAGGCTGTTTTGTGGAACTCGTTGTGAGGCACACGGGGATTTTCCTGCCAGGACATTGGATCCCACTGGCTGTGTCAGGTGCCTGCAGAGGTGCTGCAGCACTCAAATGCATTTGCAAATGCAGCTCTTGCAGCCTGGCTGAAAATCTCCTGAGACAAGGAGCCTGAGGGGACATGTGCTTGGCCACACACATTGTGCAGCTGAAAGCTCCAGGATGCCACAATGTGCCACGCTGGACACTGCCTGGCATTGGTGACAAGGGGGGAACCAGGGCGTGGTGAGCAACATGACTCACTCCCCGGCTTGTGAAGAACAACTATTTGTTAATTAACAGCCAAAGAACAGAAGTGTTAAGCTCAGTATTTCTCGTGCCAAGGCAGAGAAAACAGCACACTCGATGCTGGGCGCTCTCCCTCGCACATCCCAAAGGGCAGAGGACCAGGTGCAAAGCACTGGGTCACTCTTATAGCCTCGCTTATTACACCCCATTGGTCCATTTGGGATCCTTCGTCTCATTGGCTCGTTTGTCCAAATGTGATTGGCTCGTTTCTCTGGTGCGTTCCTGTCCAATCACGGTCTAGGTCTCTCCTGGTTGGTTCTCGTCTGGTCCAATCCACGTTCTTGATGACATCACCCTCTTCTGGTGGGATATTCTAGAAACATCTTCCTTTATATGGGTGCTTTCATGCACATTCATTTAATGGGTGTGTTTAAATGTTACACTTAGTACAGCATCTTGCCGCCTACTAACCAACATAAGTAATATAATGAATTTAACTTTATAATTAACCTTATGAACTCATTAACATATTATTAACTCATGGGTATAATTAACTTCAGTGAACTGAAACTCATTTATAGCAGTCTCCCCTCTCATCCTTTGATCAGGCTTTTGCCTGCATCAAGGAAAAGTCACACCAATTGATGAACCCTTAGTTCCCATACAAACTTCTCAGTTTCTGGTATTTTTCATCTATTTCTTTAGCAGTTTCATTGATTCCCTCTTCCCAATTCTCTTTCATTACCATCAATTTTTCTTGGGTCATCTTTTCTAGGGTGTTTTGGGTAATACTTGTTATCATCCATATCATGCAGGGGATTACACACAGGAGAAAAATAATACTTGTTAAAGCACACAGACCAATAAACACTATTCTTTTTATCCACCCTCCATTAAAGAAATTTTCCCACCAATTTGCTTTAAAAAGGGGAATCCACTTTTGGATGGGCACATGTGCTAGTTTGCAGATGTTATGAGTGATATTCTTAATAGTTTCCCTGTGGTCATCAATGTCCATGCAACATTCTGGTGAGTTAAATTTTCCACACACTCCACCCTCTTCTGCCAGGAGATAATCTAGGGCTAGTCTATTCTGATTTATCGCCACCCTCATTTGGTTTTGCTGTGCTGTTATAAGGTCTATTGCCAGGGTGGTTTGATTTGTTATGATTTTGAGGACTGCTGGTAATCTGATAATGCGGTTCAACATATAAATAGGGGTTCTATACCCCCAAGAACCATCTTGGGCCCAAGTGGCCCATAAGTACTGATGATTCTTTCTGGGGTCAATTGGTCATCTGCCCTCTTCTGAGTTCCCCCTATTAAATCTCTTTTTTGTCATTCTAGTTAATCATAAAGTAGGACTCCCAACTCTCGTCCTTGAATCCAGGGTAATAGAAAGAAAGAAGGTCTAATCACTGCTAATGCACAACTTCCTGACCAATTTTGAGGTAAGGTAGCAGAAGCAGTATCCCCAGGTAACCAGAATAAACATTTTGGAGCTTCCCAAAAGTTGTAATCTTCCCTTTTTATCTCTTCCCAAAATTTTGAAATTCCTGGGACATCTAGGAATGGATTTACTTATTTTGCAATACATTCATATAATCCTTTGTGATTTATGTACACACACCCCATCTTTCCTCCTTCTCTAGACCAGCACAGGTTAGGGGCTTTCGGTATCCACCGGGTATGGCTGCCATCTGTAACTAGGTAACATTTGCACGATAATTGGCCAACCTCTGTGTGATGCTTTGGTCCTTTTCTCCATATACACTCTTCACCAATGGTTTTGGCTCATAATTTCCATTGTCCCCATCGACTTCTTGCAGCTAATACATCTCTTTCCATTTTCATCCACTTTAACACATCGCATGCCCTTAAACTTATACCCTCCCATGGCCACATTTCAGTCATCTTGGTACCTCCACAAATCCAGCAACTGAACACACTAAATTCTTTGCTTATTCTCTCTACCATGTCCAGAAATAGATTTTTCCCATATGGTATCATGCCTTCTTCTTCAACATCCCACACTCCTTTTTTTAGCTCTTTCTATGTAATTCAGTCTTCCACATTTCTACTTTTTGTCAAGCCTCCCTCTGGATCATGCTCGAAACAAATCCATTCTTCTTTTACAGGGCATTCTCCACCCAATTTTTGTTTGCAATTCCCTGTGTTTTCGGTTAGCCAATATGTTTTCCCTTCTTCTTCTCAAGTTCGTAATTCAGGAAGATTGATACACTCGGTGTTCAGATATGTATGTATCCTTACAAGTGACTTTGTAACATGCCCTGCATACAAGGGATAATAGCACTTGTCACAGCTTCCCAGGAGGTGGATACTCAATACCCAAGCTAGCCACAGGGGTCTGGCACAGGATACCCTCCCAGCCCTCACACCTATGGGGGCTCCTCCCAAGGTGGGGATGGTTCGTCTGGCAAAGGCAGAGCCTGACGCAGTCTTGCCCCCTCCGTGCTTTCTCTTTACCTGGGTGTGGTATCTTCCTTCAGGACTCATCTTCTCCTTTTCCTGAAACCAGGTTCTTCACAATTGTTTAGGGTCTAATTGTCCAGATACATGGGGAATGCTCTACACTTTTCACTTTTGGTGGCACTTAAGAAAAACACCAGAACAGTGAAATTATTATAATTAACAAGATAAACTGGGAACTTTGGAACAATTGGCTCAACTCGTAGTGGTTAAATCTTATAATAGAATCTCACAAGCAGTTTTTAAGCATAGAAACTTGATATAGCTCAGTGGTGGTCACAGGGTGGTCAATTCCTTAGGTCTTTTCCACAGGGTCAGCTTCAGACCTCCTGTCTGTCCAGTGACTGACCACTCAGTGGGAGCTGGAACTGGCCCTTTCACTCGGGTGATGTGACTCCAACCCCTCTCTTTGGTTTGGACCGTGGTGTTCATTGCATGAACCTGAAAAGGACCTTCATATTCAGCAGTTAGCAGTGTATCCCTCCAGACTTTGATTAAAACCCAGTCACCTGGCTCAGTTTTATGGATCTTAAAGTCTATGGGCATAGTTTCGGTCAGATATCCTCACTTCATTAGATCTTCCAGAGTGATGGCAATTGCATGAATATAGTTATTGGTGATATTCTCTCCTTCAGTATATGCACCTGTGCTAAAAGGGGCAATCAAATAAGGCAGCCTGAACATAGCCTCATAGGGGGAAGCTCCCAAGTCAGCCCGTGGTCTGGCTCTAATCCTTAACAGGGCTAGTAGAATGCATTTTAACCAATTCATTTGTGTCTCTTCCATTAATTTTGTTATGGTGTTCTTAAGTGTTTGATTCATCTGCTCAACTTTCTCTGAGTTCTGGGGATGCCATGATGTATGAAGATGCCACTTTACCCCCAAAGCTTCCATTATCTGGTGTAAAACCTTTGAGGTGAAATGAGGACCTGGGTCTGAGTCAATGGTATTGAGCACCTCATACCTAGGCATGCCATTCAGCATCAGAGACACCTTTGCCTTGCTTGTCCCCACCTGCCATCACTGCCTGCAGTGTTCTGCTCTTACTGTAGCCTGGGGACACTTTCTCAGTTGTGTCTGTTAGTGGAAACCATTTAAACTACAAGGAATCTCAAGGTTCCAACATCATTCTGAGTTCTTCAGAAGTTTTTTGCACACACCCTGAGGGACTGAGTCTGATGCAAACAGCACCAAAGCCCCACGAGGGTCATTCAAGTCCCTGTGCTGTTGCTGTGCTGCTGAGCTGGGCTGGGCTCCTGGCACAGAGGAGCTCCTGGCAAGCGGCAGCGCTGCAGAGAGACAGCTCTGCCCAGGAGCAGCTCCTGTGCACAGCCCAGCAGGGCTGGGGCACTGCCAGGCCATCTCAGGGACACGAGCAGGGCACACCCAGAGCTCACAGGTACTCAGCATTGGCAGGGGCTGTGCCATGGCCCAGAGGGGGCTGTGTCATAGCCATGGGCACCTCTGGGGCTGTGTCAGAGAGCCACAGAGCAGCTGTGATGTCAGAAAGGAGCTGTGTGACATCACAGACTGGGTTGTGTGAGGTCACAGATTGGGCTATGACATCCCAGAATTGGTTGTGTGAGGTCATGGAGCAGCTACAGGATCATAGAGGGGACTGTGTGACATCACAGGGCAGGCTGTGATATCGCAGGGTTGCTGTATGACATCAGAGCAGGCTGTGCAGTAACAGAGTGAGCTGTGCAACATCATTGAGTGGCTGTATGGCATCACAGAGTGGGCTGTGTGACATTACTGACTTGCTTGTGACACCACAGAGCAGGCTGTGACATCCTAGAGCAGGGTGTGATCAGTGACATCATAGAGAGGGCTGTGGAATCACTGCTTGGTTGTGTCTCATCAAAGAGCAGGCTGTGACATCAGGGTGTGGCTGAATGTCATCATACAGCAGGCTGTGAGGTCAGAGAGTAGACTATGTGACACCACAGGGTGGTGATGTGACATCATTGAATGTGCTGTGACATCACAGGACAGCTTTATGTGACCATAGTGAAGGCTGTGCGAAATCACAGAGTTGCCGGTGTGACATCACAGAGTGGGCTATGACAACACAGGGCGACTGTGTGACATCCCAGGGTAGCTGTCTGAGGTCACTGGGGAGGTCACTCTGCCCCAGCCCCCCCCACAGTTCCCCCAGACAAGTCCAAAGCTGCTCGTGAACAGCAGGGTCCCCTGTCCCACCCTGGTCCCCCCTGCCCCCCAGTGCCACAGCCTCCCCCAGAGGATGTTCCACGAGATCGACCCCCAGAGCCTGACACGGGGACAGGGCCCTGGGGTGTGGGACTCGGGGACAGGGACCCCCTGGAAGTGTCCCCATGTCCCCCAGGGCTCCTTCACCCTCTCCCAAACGAGGGCTTGAGAGCACTTAAAAAATCCCCAGCAAGGGATCAGCAAAAACCAGATTTAATACTAAGTGACAGCATAACAAAGTTCCTTGGCAAGAGTCACTCTGCTCCTGACTGGACAGTTCAGGCACAGCAGGGGAAAAAGCAACAAGAGAACCAAAGAAAATCCAATCAAACCAGAAATGAACTGAGAACTGTCCCTGTGTGTGTGTGTGTGACAAAAGGACAGTGAGGGCAAGGATAAAAGTAATATAGCCTAAAAGCTTAACAGCCCTCAAATTTAACAGAACTTAACTTCTACATTAACCTTAACTTACACCTTAAACTTAACAACTTAGCAAAAGAACATCCCTTAGCAGCATTTCACTTAGCTCATACCTTATGACTGAACCTCACTTACAGGCCTAACTCACTCAGATATCCAAGGCACTTCAACACCTCCCAGAGCAGCATTTCTCCCCCATTTCCAGAGCACAGGCACACGTGTGTGCACACAGACAGAAAGAGGCAGTGCCAGGGAGCTGTCAGAAATTGCCCTGGAGGGCAGGGAAAGGCTCACTGTGGATGCTTTTGCATCTCCCCAGCAGGCGAAGGGTTGAGCCTGGAGGAGTGGGGGGTTCGGCCCAGGGTCCCTCGTTGTTCGGGGATGCCCCGAGTGCAGCAAACGGGAGAGTTCCCGGCTCGGAGAGGCCCCACTCAGAGGGAGCTCACTGCTCCAGGAGAGCTCCAAGGGGCTCCTTTTGGAGCCCTGTTGATAGGGCCCCAAGAGATGGGCTTCAGTCACAGCAATGTTTCATCCTGGCTGCACTTCGCATCAACAGCTTTCTCTGACACTGTGAGAACAGGGATGTTGTGCCACTGAGGGAAGGAAAACAGTTCCCAAGGCTGCTCCTAAAGAAAGCAGGAGCTGGTTGGACAGCAGCAGTGCCTGGGAGCAGACAGTGTTTGTGATCAGCTGCAGAGGAGCTGAGCCCAGGGGCTGTTGGCCAAGGCTGAGGCCTAACGAGCATTTCTCAGATCGCAGGGCAGCCTGAGAAGGGGAGGGAGGAATGCACCACCCCAGGGCCCCATGGAACTAAGGAGACCATTGTGACACTGTGGGGCCTTGTGGGAACGAGAGACCATTGTGACACTGCTGAGCCTCATGGAATCATGGAGACCACTGTGACATTGCAGGGCCTCATGGAACCAAGGGGACCATAGTGACTGTGTGTGGCTCCATGGAACCAAGGGACCATTGTGACACTGCAGGGCTTGTGGAACCAAGGGCCAATTTGACACTGCTGGGCCTCATGGAAGCAAAGGGGCCATTGTGACCCTACAGGACCTCATCAAACCTCGAGGCCACTGGGACACTGCAGCACCATAAAGAACCAAGAGTCCATTGTGACACTGTGGAACCACAGGAGGCCATTGTGACACTGTGAGACGCCTTGGAGATGAAGGTCCATTGTGACATTGCAAGGCCTCATGGAACCATGGAGAGAATATTGAGATACTTCACAGCCTCATGGAGCCAGGGAGACATTGTGACAGTGCAGGGCCCTGTGGAACCAAGAGAACATTGTGACACTGTGGGGTCCCATGGAATCAAGAGCACCATTGTTACACTATGAGGTCCCATGGAATCAAGGGGCCTTTTTGACACTGCTGGACTGCATGGAAACAAAGCTCCATGGTGACACAGAGTGGCCTCATGAAATGAGATGCTGCAGAACCAGATCAGATTATTATGACACTGCAAAACCCCATGGAACAAAGGGGCCATTGTGACACTACAGGGCCCCATAAAGTCAAGGGAACATGGCACAGGTCTGCCTGGTTTGGTCTCCAAGGGGCCGCCTGACTGTTCCAACTGACCTTGACATGTTGAGAGTCGCTTCTCTTGTGCCACTGAAACACTGGGGCACTCTGCCTTCCTTCCTGTGGAAATGAACTGTCCTTCTCCTCCAGGCACCCATGGCCAGAATTGGGATTGCACCACCACATTTCCCTCTATTCACAGACAGTTCCCATAGGAATATTGCCTTTTACTTAGAGTCCACAAACAACTGTAATTCCTTTCAAAGGTCTCGTTGAGAAAGTTGTTTGGGGCCTTACACCTGCACTCACCATTCCACAGCCCACATCCCACTGCTCCCAGGAGAGCCACAAGCATCCTGTGAGGCCACAGACCCCCATTCCCAGGGCATGGGAGTCAGGGCTTGGCTGTCCTGCTTGGCACAGCCCAGGCAGGGCTTTCACAGCCACATTCCACAGTTCATTTCCCACCTGGACCCTGTGGTGCCTCTGCGTTCTGCTTCCCCAGCCCCAGGGATGTTCTCCTTGTCTACTCATTGCCCCCACAGTCTCTTGGCAGGGATGGCCTCAGTGGGGACTGCTGACATCCTCAGCAACTTGGAGGTTGCTGCTGAATTTTACCTCTCAAGAGGCTTTTTCAGCCTTTAGATCTTCAGGAATTCAATGCTTGAGGGCTCATTAACATTCAAAATAGCTTTGCCAGGCTCGGAGCCAGGAGAGAGGCCAGGCAGGACTGGCCATTACTGGGAACAGGCCCTGAGCCCCACAGCAGGATGGA
Organism: Lichenostomus cassidix; assembly: GCF_008360975.1. Lineage (NCBI taxonomy): Eukaryota > Metazoa > Chordata > Aves > Passeriformes > Meliphagidae > Lichenostomus > Lichenostomus cassidix. The sequence goes on along the minus strand of NW_028147635.1, from coordinate 1,127,441 downwards.
GCTGGGGCACAGCCAAACTCACCTGCAAACGTGGGCTGAGCAGCCAGGGCTGGCAATGGCTGTGGACAGAGGCTGCGGCTGACAAATGTCCTGGGCTCCCTCCCTGCTCTGTGCGTGCCACCAAGGGCACAGAGCAGCCTCCTGTCTCGGCCACTTGCCTGTTTTCCATCCCTTCCCCAGGCCCTGGCTCTGCCCCACAAGCCCTGGGCTCAGTCCTCCCCCTGCGCGCTCACACAGGCTGAGATGGACACTGATGGGTTTCTCTGCCAGCTTCTCTCAGCCCAGCCCAGCTCCCTCCAAGCTCTCCCAGCTGCCCTGAGCTCTCTGCAGCACCAAGGGCAAACATGGCAGTGCTGATAACCAGGGAGACCACAGCCAGGTGAGGGAGGCATGTGGAAAAGGCTTTGTGCTGTCCCTGCTCAGAGGGGATCCTCAGCACAGCCCTGAACATCTGCACATAGGAGAAAACAATGAACACAAAACAGCCAGAAGTTATCCAAGCAGTAATGACCATGAGCCAAAGCTCCCTGAGGCTGGAGTGTGAACAGGAGTGCTTGAGGATCTGGGGCACTTCACAGAAGAACTGGCCCAGGGCATTGCCCTGGCACAGGGGCAGGGAAAATGTATGGGCTGTGTGCAGCAGAGCAGTGAGAAAGCCACTGGCCCAGGCAGCTGCTGCCATGTGGGCACAAGCTCTGCTGCCCAGGAGGGTCCCACAGTGCAGGGGTTTGCAGATGGACACAGAGCGGTCATAACACATGATGGTGAGGAGATAATACTCTGCTGAAATGAAAAACAAAAAATAAATAGCTGGGCAGCACATCCTGCATAGGAGATGTCCCTGTTGTCCCAGAGGGAATTGTGCATGGCTTTGGGGACAGTGGTGCAGATGGAGCCCAGGTCAGTGAGGGCCAGGTTGAGCAGGAAGAAGAACATGGGGTGTGCAGGTGGTGGCCACAGGCTACGGCACTGATGATGAGGCTGTTGGCCAGGAGGGCAGCCAGGGAGATGCCCAGCAAGAGGCAGAAGTGCAGGAGCTGCCGCTACTGCATGTCTGTGAATGCCAGGAGGAGGAAATGGTCATGGGGCTGCTGTTGGACATTTGCTGTGTCTGGCCATGGGGACCTGTTGATGGAGAAAAGGACAGTGACAAGTCAGGAGAGGCTGTTTTGAGCCAAACCTCTGCCATTCCCTGCAGACTGTCCCACTGGGACTCATCCACCCTTGTTCCTTCTCTGGGAAAACCTTCATCCAGGTTCCTGCCTGAGCTCCACTGGTGCTGTCTGAGTGTGCCATGAGCAGCCAGGCCTGTGTGTGGGGCTCTCGAGGAGCCATCCCTGCCCTGCTGCCCTGGGATTGTGGCCATGGGGCAGAGGGACAAGGCTGAATATTCAGGATTTGTCAGGGGAATCCCTCCTAATGCAGAGAGGCTTGGTAGCATTTTCACTCACAGTTCCACAGGATAGCAGGAGGGAGTTTTAAGGAATGTTTTCCTACCCACACATCATTCCTGGTTCTCGGTGGTTAAGAAATCCCCAGCATTTCTGCTGTACTCAGAGTTTGACACTGAGAGATGTGAGAGGCAAAGGGATTCCCTGTGGCTCAGGGCAAGGTGAGGGGCTGGATGGGCTTGTTCCCAACTGCCCTGGGTTTGCACCTTTGGCTGCAATCAGAGCACAATCACACTCCCCTGTCACCCTGGGAAGAAACCAGACCCTGCTGAGAGCAGAGGGATCACTGAATGTCTCACCCTCTCCAAAGGTCTCTCAGCAAGGTCTCAGCCCCTCCTTCTGCCAAGGACACTCACTGTTCCCTTGGCAAACCCAAAAGCATTTCCTCACTTGTGGCATCTCTGCACTTCCCCATGGGACATTCAGGGAACTCTCAGAGACTCTGGCACAGATTTTCACCCAGGAGGGAAGCTCAGAGCTTGGAAGGACACAACAAGGAGATCCCCAGGTGTGCTCATGATGGCATCTCAGGGGGGGAGGCTCAGCTCCTTCCCCTTTCCCATCAACTGCTTTGCCCACAGCCCCACAGGTCACAGGGAAGCTTGGACACCCCATTCCCATGGACACAGCTGCCTGGGAGGAATCCCAAGGGCAGTGCCTGCCTCAGCTGCTGCAAAGCCCAGAGCCTCCCTGAGAGCACCAGATAACAGTGACAGTATCAGAGGAATGCAGAAACAAGAGAAGATGTTGTGGTGCTGTGCCTGAGAGGGCAGGGCAGGGACAGCCTGGCACTCAGGACAGTGTTCCCTGTCCCCAGCTGTGCACGGCACCTCCCACACACCAACAGTGCCTTGTCCCTGTCAGTGCTCACAGAGCCCATCCCACCCTCTGTGCACTCGCCTGGCCCTACAGAAACCTGCCTGTCTGCAGGGCTCTGCCTGGGGGAGGCTCTGTGTGCAGGTGGGCAAGGGCAGCTGGCAAGAGCCCTGCTGGGCCCTGCAAAGGTGCTGCTGCTGCTGTCCTTGGGCTGAGCAGTGGCTGAAGGCCCTTGAGGAGGCTCCCAGCAGACACACTGAGCACCCAAAGGTACACATCAGGAGTTATTGTTCTTTGTTTCTGCAACCCTCGGCCCGGGAGCATCGCCCCCCCGGGACATCCCACAGGTGAGCAGGCAGGGGGAGCTCAGCCCAAATATCTTGGGCGATGCCTGGGGTTCTTTTTGGGAGGGGGGATTTTTGGACCTTGTAGGAATGGAGCACCTAACTCCAAATATCTTCGTTGGCTGCCCGGTAGGGTTTTTCTTGGGGGGGGAGGGTGGATTTTTGAATCTTGCAGGAGTCTAAAGAAGAGTTGCAAATACCCCTTGGGGGGATATGGGGGAGACCCCAGCATGTGGGATTTTTAGGCGATCCCGGTGGTGTCTGCTGGGAGGGATGGGATGGGATGGGATGGGATGGGGCCTGGGAAGGGTTGGATGTGGATTGGAGTGTGGGATGAAGTCTGGGGGAGGGGGATGGGTGGGATGGGGCGTGAGATGAGGCAGCTGAAGGTTGGGGGTGATGAAGCCGGGGGGACCCCACTCCTTAAGGGCTTGCGGGGTATCCGGCAGCTGTGAGGGAGTTTTGGGGTACCCCTGATCCTTCGGGGGTGGCACTGGCAGCGGGGGACACGTGGCTCCGGAACCTCTGGACCCCACCTGCGCCCCCCCTCGCCCCCAGCGCCCCCGGGAGCGGAATTCGGGGAGGGGGGAGGTGGGGGGCGCCCAGGCCGGGCCCCCCTTGCTGTCCCGGCAACTGGGGGCCGAGTGCGGGGGGAGCCCCGCGGGCATTGCCCGGCCCTGCCCGGCACGGCTGATGCCGCCCGCCCGCGCTGCGCACTGCTCCGGACTGGTGCTGCCAGTGCCGCGCGGGGCGGGGCCGCTTTGGGGACCCCCCAGGGCAGAGCGCTTTGGGCTGCTGTGGGGCTCTGGGCACCTGCAAAACCGGCGCTGGGCACGGCAAGAGCGTGTGGGGGCAGCTGGGGCCCTACTGGTGGCACTGGTGGCGCTGGGAGTCCCCCCGGCCGCGGGGTGAGCGGGGGGCGTGGTGAGAAGGGGGGCTGGGAGCCGAAATGGAGCGAAATGGGGATTGGGACCCCCAGAGTGGGCAGGAGGGGCCTGGAACCCCCAAAACCTGTCATAGGGGAGGGGGGTTTCAGGATTGAGGGAATGATGGTGCAAGGGCAGAAGAGCAAGGGAAAAGAGGGGGCTGGGACCCCCAAAGAGAGCGGGAGGGGGATGGGACACCCCAGTTGAGTTGGGAGGGGTCTGTGGATTGGGAGAAGGATGGGAAAGGGGAGGAGAGGGGAGGGAAAGGTGGGGTTGGCACGGAAGCAGGGCAGTTCCATGGGGGTCCAGCCCTGTCCCCCAGCAGTGGATCCCTGGAGCAATTCCCTGGGGCTCTGGGGGAGGTGGATCTGCACTGGGGGTCCCCAAGCCTCCTGTCCATCCCTGGGGCTGATCGGGGGCTTCCCCCCACCCAGCAGCCAGTGCTGCAGCAGCCGAGGGGCAGAGGAGGGTGGGGAATGGAGTTCTGGGGTGGGAGCAGAGGAGGAGCAGAGGAGGAAGAGGAGGGAGAGAGGAGGAGGAGCAGGAAAAGGAGGAGCAGGAGAACCATGAGATTTCACCACCCACTGTGTCTGCAGCACCCCTGGCTCTGGGATCATTGCCTCCCCTGCATTCCACAGGTCATCACAGAGGGGGAGCTCAACCCAAAGCTATCGGGGGTCTCTGGTTGGGGTTTTCTTTTTAGAGGGGTTTTTGGAACTGGCCCAGTCGGGAATTAAGCGCCAGATATCTTTGCATGTCCCTGGCAGGGATTTTTTGGGTCAGAGGGTATGTTTGGATCTTGCAGGACTCCAAAGCTGAGCCATAAATGCACCTTTGGTGGAATATTGGGGGTGGTCCATGTGGGAATTTCTTGGTATTGTTAGGACAGGCCATTGGTTTTGGGGATCCCTGGGAGAGCCCAGGGAGGTGGAATGCAGGACTCCCAGAGTGCAGAGAGCAGAGAGGGGCAACACCGGAGCTGGGGGACCCCTGGCAGCCTGGAGGGGTGGGGGAGGCTGGAGATGAGGCAGGGCTGGGACACTGTGACACTGAAAGGGGCAATGGGGAGAGGGGGAAGCCCCGAGTGCCTGGAGTGGGGGGAGCCTGCAGAGGGGGACCCTGGGAGCCCTTGGAGCCAAAGCAGAATCAGGGAAGAAGGGACCCCTGGGAGCACCAAAACCCCACGGCATCCCTAATCTGGACCCAGGAGAAGGAGGATCCCTGGGAGCCCCAGCAGCTTTGGGAATGGGAAACCCCAGAACCCCAAAGAGAGGAGACTGGAAAGGGGGAACTCCTGGGAGGCTTTTTCTGAACTCATTTTTATTTTAGGAGGATTTTATAGACACAAAACACCTGGTGACTTCTAGAGATAGACTTGGGCAGGAGGAACCCCCAACCCAAGGCACTCACACCTTTTTTTTACCCAAATGAGGATTTCCAATTCCCAAAACTTGGCCAGATGGAGAAGGTGGAAGCTGTGAGGAAGAGGAAGATGCCCCAGGACAGCCAGGCAGGTGAGGAGGAAGTCACTGCCCCTTTCCTGCTCTCTTCTCCTCCATCTCCCAGCTCAGCATCACCCCTGGCTGCAGGACAACCCTGCTGCTGACTCTGTCCTGGTAGGGATAGACTGGGGGGATCTCCTTCCCCTTCCCTCTGGCATGGAGGCAAATCCCAAATCCTCTCCTTGTCCTTCCTTCCCCAGACAACGATCTGAGGAGAAAGACCAGGGAGGACAAGTCCTTATGGCAGGACCTCATGAAAGAGGCCATTTTGAGCAGCTCCATGACTCTGGAATCCAACCAGGAGGAAAAGTCCCAGAGATGCTGCCCAAGGAGGGGCTGCAAACCCAGCCCAGGGTGCTCTGAAGAGAAAAGATCCGCCCTGTGCCAGGAAGTTGGCAAGAGCTTCAGCCAGATTTCGGAGCTGGAGATTCCTGAGAAGCTTCATGAGACCGAGAAGCCCTACGAGTGTGGGGAATGTGGGAAGAGCTTCAGAAGGATCTCCCAGCTTATGGACCACCAGCGGATCCACACCGGGGAGAAACCCTATGAGTGTGGGGAATGTGGGAAGAGCTTCAGCCAGAGCTCCAGCCTGATCTGTCACAAGAGGATCCACACTGGGAAGAGACCCTATGAGTGTGGGGAATGTGGGAAGAGCTTCAGCCACAGCTCCCACCTGATATGTCACAAGAGGAGCCACACTGGGAAGAGGCCCTATGAGTGTTCCGAGTGTGGGAAGAGGTTTCACACCAGCTGCAATCTCCTCCTCCATGAGCGGATTCACACACAGGAGAGGCCCTTCCGCTGCCCTGACTGCAGGAAAGGCTTCAAGCGCAACTCCCACCTCATCACCCACCAGCGCATCCACACAGGGGAGAGACCCTATGAGTGTGGGGAATGTGGGAAGAGCTTCAGCCACAGCTCCCACCTGATATGTCACAAGAGGAGCCACACTGGGAAGAGGCCCTATGAGTGTTCCGAGTGTGGGAAGAGGTTTCACACCAGCTGCAATCTCCTCCTCCATGAGCGGATTCACACACAGGAGAGGCCCTTCCGCTGCCCTGACTGCAGGAAAGGCTTCAAGCGCAACTCCCACCTCATCACCCACCAGCGCATCCACACAGGGGAGAGACCCTATGAGTGTGGGGAATGTGGGAAGAGCTTCAGCCAGAGCTCCAGCCTGATCTGCCACAAGAGGATCCACACTGGGGAGAGACCCTATGAGTGTCCCGAGTGTGGGAAGAGGTTTCAGACCAGCTCCAATCTCCTCAAGCACCAGCGGATTCACACAGACAAGAGGCCCTTCCGCTGCCCCGACTGCAGGAAAGGCTTCAAGCGCAACTCCCACCTCATCACCCACCAGCGCATCCACACAGGGGAGAGGCCTTACAAGTGTCCTGAGTGTGGGAAGAGCTTCTCCAGGAGCTCTCACTTGACCAGACACCAAGAGAGGCACCAGTAAGGGAAGCCCTGCGAGTGCCCCGAATGGGGAAAAGCTTCATGCACTGCTCGATATTCATCCCCCATCTGAGGACCCTCATTGGGAAGAGCCCTGGTGACCCACACTCCCAGTGACCCAGTGTTGTGGTTTGACCCTGGCCAAATGCCAGGCACCTATGAAATCTGCTTTCTCTTCTATCCCCTGCTGCAGCTGTGCAGAGCAGAGGGGAAAAAGAAAACCCTAACACACACACACATACACACAGACACACACACACACACAGGGGTTATGAGTTGTGATAATGAACCAGGCAGGATGCAATGAAGAGCAAAACAGGCTGAGAACTTAAAGTTGCAAAGTGATTTATTGGTAACCTAACCCTAAACAGAGTAAGCTCTTAATACACTACTCAGGCCCCTCCTTCTTTCCCACCAATAGCACAGGGGGTTGTGGCGGGCAGGGTATGGGTTTTTTGGTTAGTCCATGACCAAAATATCTTCTGCTGTTCAGGGAGAGGAGTCCTTTACTTAGCCATGGGTCCCTCCCACTGGAGACAGTCCTCTGCAAACTTCTTTGCTGTGGGTCCAATCTCTCGAGCAGCAGCCGCTGGAATCTGCTGCCCCATGAGTTCTTGTCCACAGGGTTCAGAGCTCCGAGCCCAGGCCAGGCTGTTTCCATCCCAAGGAACAAGGCCTTTCCCTGCACTGGGACTCCCACTGGATCACAGCTTCTTCCAGGCATCCACCTGCTCCTCTAGCGTGAGCACCTCCCCACGGGCTGTGGGTGGATCTCTGCACCCCTCGTGGACCCCATGGGCTGCAGGGGGACAACCTGCTTCACCATGGTCCTCACCACGGCCAGCAGAGAATTTTCAGCTCCAGTGCCTGGAGCACCTCCTCCCCCACCTTCTCCACTGACCTTGGTGTCTCCATGTTGTTTTCCCTCACATATTCTCACCTCCTCCTCATCCTCTGTGTAAAAAGAAGTGCTTGCTCACATTGTTTTGATTTCTTCTTAAATATGATATCCCAGAGGTGTAACCAACATCTCTAATTGGCCCAGACTTGGCCAGCAGCATGTCCATCATCTTCAGAGCCATCAGAGATTGGCTCTGCTGGACATGGTGAAAACTTCTAGAACATTCACCCAGGACACAGAGGAGCCATTTTTGTGCCCCACCCCACCCAGTAGCAAAAACTGGGCTAAGCAAAACCAACTCATGAGCACAGGGGTGAGTTTTCTCCCAACCCTTCAGCCACTTCTTCAGGCCTACCACAACAGCTTTTGAAGGGTTTAAGTTTCCCCTAGATGCTAAAGATAGCTTGCTGATGTTCTGGGCTGAGCAAAACTAACATACTCAGGTTGGGAAGGCACCTGGCTGGTGGCTTCCATGTCCTCCTGATTCCCTGTGGCCACCTGGACAAACGCAGGGGCAGGAACATCCATCGGGACTCAGATTGACTTCTGAAATTCATTGGGAAGAGCTGATTTATTAATGTTACACCCTAAAAATTGTTACCTGCTGTGTAATTGTTTCTTCTGGTGGCATCAAGAAATGATGGATGATCTTGGAGGTATTTTCCAACCTAAATGATTTCCTTCTTCACCTTGTAACAACAACCAAAGCTGAGGTAAAATAAAGAAATGAAACAAAGAGATCTAAAGCTGCACCATTTTACTGTGGATTTGGGGGTGAATGTGGGGTTCAGGGGAATATTCATGAGGATTTGGATGTTCTGGGGCTGCCCAGGCTGGGGGAGAGGACAACAGTCTCATAGTTCCAGCAGAATGTGTCCACCTGAGCCCATCTGTTGTCCAGGAATTCCAGTTGTCTGTCCCAGTCCCTGGCCTGGGTCTCCCCATGTGGGATGTGCCCTCCAAAGTGCCCAAATCACTGCTGAATTGCCCAAGCTGCTCCCAGCTGTGGATGTTCCTGTCCACCACGATCTCCTGGTCAGTGTCATGGGGGGTGGGAGGGGATTTAGGGAATCCTGGGGGAATTAGGAGGGGCTTTTGTAGCTTTTGGGGGCATTTGTGGTGCTGAGAGGGAGTATGGCAGGCTCTGTGAGAGAGGTTTGGGGTCCTGGCTGGGCTGTGTGACTTGGAGAGAATTTGGGTGGGTGTAGGGGGAGATGGGAATGGGGTTATGGTGGCTCTTGGGCCCATTTATATTGCAGGGAGTGGTTTGTGTGACACCTCCCATCCCAGTGTCCCCCCTTTTCCCTCCCCACAGGGCTCCTGACCCAGCTCCTGCTCCCCCAGGAGGGAATTTGGGGAGGGGGCAGAGGGGGTGCACAGCCCCCGCCGGGGGACGACCCTGAGCCATTGCCCTTTGTTTAGCACCAACCTGGGCTTGGGGCTGCAGGAGGAAGAGGCCGATGGGAAGCAGATCCTGCAGGTGGGACAGTGCTTGGGGTCAGGGCAAGGTCCTGCCCTGCACACCTGGCTCAGGTGTGACACTGCCCCGGGAAGGGAGCGGGACATTCCCATCCCCACGGATCAGGGCTGTGAGCAGCACTTGGAGCACAGACATGGAAATACTGGGAGGAACTGGGAGCACACTGAGGGTGTGAATTATCCCCACCACCACCTTTCCAGGACAGCCCTGGATCTGAGAAATGCTCGTTAGGCCTCAGCCTTGGCCAACAGCCCCTGGGCTCAGCTCCTCTGCAGCTGATCACAAACACGGTCTGCTCCCAGGCACTGCTGCTGTCCAACCAGCTCCTGCTTTCTTTAGGAGCAGCCTTGGGAACTGTTTTTCTCCCCTCAGTGGCACAACATCCCTGTTCTCACAGTGTCAGAGAAAGCTGTGGATGCAAAGTGCAGCCAGGATGGAACATTGCTGTGACTAAAGCCCATCTCTTGGGGCCCTATCAAAGGGGCTCCAAAAGGAGCCCCTTGGAGCTCTCCTGGAGCAGTGAGCTCCCTCTGAGTGGGGCCTCTCCGAGCCGGGAACTCTCCCGTTTGCTGCACTCGGGGCATCCCCGAACAACGAGGGACCCTGGGCCGATCCCCCCACTGCTCCAGGCTCAACCCTTCGCCTGCTGGGGAGATGCAAAAGCATCCGCAGTGAGCATTTCCCTGCCCTCCAGGGCAATTTCTGACAGCTCCCTGGCACTGCCTCTGTCTGTCTGTGTGCACACATGTGTGCCTGTGCTCTGGAAATGGGGGAGAAATGCTGCTCTGGGAGGTGTTGAAGTGCCTTGGATATCTGAGTGAGTTAGGCCTGTAAGTGAGGTTCAGTCATAAGGTATGAGCTAAGTGAAATGCTGCTAAGGGATGTTCTTTTGCTAAGTTGTTAAGTTTAAGGTGTAAATTCAGGTTAAGGTAGAAGTTAAGTTCTGTTAAGTTTGAGGCCTGTTAAGCTTTTAGGCCATATTCCTTTTATCCTTGCCCTCACTGTCCTTTTGTCACACACACACACAGTGCCAATTCTCAGGTCATTTCTGGTTTGATTGCCTGGATTTCCTTGCTTTTGTTGTTGCTTTTTCCCCTGGTGTGCCTGAACTCTGCAGTCAGGAGCAGAGTGACTCTTACCAAGGAACTTTTCTGTGCTGTTGCTTAATATTAAATCTGGTTTTTGCTGATCCCTTGCTGGGGATTTTTTAAGTGCTCTCAAGCCTTCGTTCGTAAGAGGGTGAAGGAGCCCTGGGCCAGGCTCTCGTCCTGGGGGACACAGGGACACTGCCAGGGTGGTCCCTGTCCCCCTGTCCCACCCCCCAGGGCCCTGTCCCCCCTGTCCCCGTGTCAGGCTCTGGGGGTCGATCTCGTGGAACATCCTCTGGGGGAGGCTGTGGCACTGGGGGGCAGGGGGGACCTGGGGGGACATGAGACCCTGCTGTGCACGAGCAGTGTTGGACTTGTCTGGAGGGACTGTGAGGGGGGCTGGGGCAGAGTGACCTCCTCAGGGACCTCACACAGCTACCCTGTGATGTCACACAGCCACCCTGTGTTGTCATAGCCCACTCTGTGATGTCACAGGCAACTCTGTGATTTCACACAGCCTTCACTATGGTCACATAAAGCTGTCCTGTGATGTCACAGCCCATTCCATGATGTCACGTCACCACCCTGTCATGTCACACAGTCTACTGTCTGTCCTCACAGCTTTCTGTATGATGTCATTCAGCTACACTGTGATGTCACAGCCTGCTCTTTGATGAGTCACAACCAGTCAGTGATGCCACAGCCCTCTCTCTGATGTCACAGATCACACCCTGCTCTAGGATATCACAGCCTGCTCTGTGGTGTCACAAGCCAGTCAGTAATGTCACACAGCCCACTCTGTGATGCCATACAGCTACTCAGTGATGTTACACAGCTCACTCTGTAACTGCACAGCCTGCTCTGAGGTCATACAGCAACCCTGTGATATCAGAGCCTGCCCTGTGATGTCACACAGTCCCCTCTGTGATCCTGTAGCTGCTCCATGACCTCACACAACCAATTCTGGGATGTCATAGCCCAATCTGTGACCTCACACAACCCACTCTGTGATGTCACACAGCTCCTTTCTGACATCACAGCTGCTCTGTGGCTCTCTGACACAGCCCCAGAGGTGCCCATGGCTATGACACAGCCCCCTCTGGGCCATGGCACAGCCCCTGCCAATGCTGAGCACCTGTGAGCTCTGGGTGTGCCCTGCTCGTGTCCCTGAGATGGCCTGGCAGTGCCCCAGCCCTGCTGGGCTGTGCACAGGAGCTGCTCCTGGGCAGAGCTGTCTCTCTGCAGCGCTGCCGCTTGCCAGGAGCTCCTCTGTGCCAGGAGCCCAGCCCAGCTCAGCAGCACAGCAACAGCACAGGGACTTGAATTACCCTCGTGGGGCTTTGGTGCTCTTTGCATCAGACTCAGACTCAGTCCCTCAGGGTGTGTGCAAAAAACTTCTCAAGAAGAAAAACTTCAATTGAAACCCTGGAGTTCCTTGTTGTTTAAATGGTTTTCACTGAGAGACACGATTGAGAAAGTGTCCCCAGATTGCAGTTAGAACAGAACACTGGAGGCAGTGATGGCAGGTGGGGACAAGCAAGGCAAAGGTGTCTCTGATGCTGAATGGCATGCCTAGGTATGAGGTGCTCAATACCATTGACTCAGACCCAGGTCCTCATTTCACCTCAAAGGTTTTACACCAGATAATGGAAGCTTTGGGGGTAAAGTGGCATCTTCATACATCATGGCATCCCCAGAACTCAGAGAAAGTTGAGCAGATGAATCAAACACTTAAGAACACCATAACAAAATTAATGGAAGAGACACAAATGAATTGGTTAAAATGCATTCTACTAGCCCTGTTAAGGATTAGAGCCAGACCACGGGCTGACTTGGGAGCTTCCCCCTATGAGGCTATGTTCAGGCTGCCTTATTTGATTGCCCCTTTTAGCACAGGTGCATATACTGAAGGAGAGAATATCACCAATAACTATATTCATGCAATTGCCATCACTCTGGAAGATCTAATGAAGTGAGGATATCTGACCGAAACTATGCCCATAGACTTTAAGATCCATAAAACTGAGCCAGGTGACTGGGTTTTAATCAAAGTCTGGAGGGATACACTGCTAACTGCTGAATATGAAGGTCCTTTTCAGGTTCATGCAATGAACACCACGGTCCAAACCAAAGAGAGGGGTTGGAGTCACATCACCCGAGTGAAAGGGCCAGTTCCAGCTCCCACTGAGTGGTCAGTCACTGGACAGACAGGAGGTCTGAAGCTGACCCTGTGGAAAAGACCTAAGGAATTGACCACCCTGTGACCACCACTGAGCTATATCAAGTTTCTATGCTTAAAAACTGCTTGTGAGATTCTATTATAAGATTTAACCACTACGAGTTGAGCCAATTGTTCCAAAGTTCCCAGTTTATCTTGTTAATTATAATAATTTCACTGTTCTGGTGTTTTTCTTAAGTGCCACCAAAAGTGAAAAGTGTAGAGCATTCCCCATGTATCTGGACAATTAGACCCTAAACAATTGTGAAGAACCTGGTTTCAGGAAAAGGAGAAGATGAGTCCTGAAGGAAGATACCACACCCAGGTAAAGAGAAAGCACGGAGGGGGCAAGACTGCGTCAGGCTCTGCCTTTGCCAGACGAACCATCCCCACCTTGGGAGGAGCCCCCATAGGTGTGAGGGCTGGGAGGGTATCCTGTGCCAGACCCCTGTGGCTAGCTTGGGTATTGAGTATCCACCTCCTGGGAAGCTGTGACAAGTGCTATTATCCCTTGTATGCAGGGCATGTTACAAAGTCACTTGTAAGGATACATACATATCTGAACACCGAGTGTATCAATCTTCCTGAATTACGAACTTGAGAAGAAGAAGGGAAAACATATTGGCTAACCGAAAACACAGGGAATTGCAAACAAAAATTGGGTGGAGAATGCCCTGTAAAAGAAGAATGGATTTGTTTCGAGCATGATCCAGAGGGAGGCTTGACAAAAAGTAGAAATGTGGAAGACTGAATTACATAGAAAGAGCTAAAAAAAGGAGTGTGGGATGTTGAAGAAGAAGGCATGATACCATATGGGAAAAATCTATTTCTGGACATGGTAGAGAGAATAAGCAAAGAATTTAGTGTGTTCAGTTGCTGGATTTGTGGAGGTACCAAGATGACTGAAATGTGGCCATGGGAGGGTATAAGTTTAAGGGCATGCGATGTGTTAAAGTGGATGAAAATGGAAAGAGATGTATTAGCTGCAAGAAGTCGATGGGGACAATGGAAATTATGAGCCAAAACCATTGGTGAAGAGTGTATATGGAGAAAAGGACCAAAGCATCACACAGAGGTTGGCCAATTATCGTGCAAATGTTACCTAGTTACAGATGGCAGCCATACCCGGTGGATACCGAAAGCCCCTAACCTGTGCTGGTCTAGAGAAGGAGGAAAGATGGGGTGTGTGTACATAAATCACAAAGGATTATATGAATGTATTGCAAAATAAGTAAATCCATTCCTAGATGTCCCAGGAATTTCAAAATTTTGGGAAGAGATAAAAAGGGAAGATTACAACTTTTGGGAAGCTCCAAAATGTTTATTCTGGTTACCTGGGGATACTGCTTCTGCTACCTTACCTCAAAATTGGTCAGGAAGTTGTGCATTAGCAGTGATTAGACCTTCTTTCTTTCTATTACCCTGGATTCAAGGACGAGAGTTGGGAGTCCTACTTTATGATTAACTAGAATGACAAAAAAGAGATTTAATAGGGGGAACTCAGAAGAGGGCAGATGACCAATTGACCCCAGAAAGAATCATCAGTACTTATGGGCCACTTGGGCCCAAGATGGTTCTTGGGGGTATAGAACCCCTATTTATATGTTGAACCGCATTATCAGATTACCAGCAGTCCTCAAAATCATAACAAATCAAACCACCCTGGCAATAGACCTTATAACAGCACAGCAAAACCAAATGAGGGTGGCGATAAATCAGAATAGACTAGCCCTAGATTATCTCCTGGCAGAAGAGGGTGGAGTGTGTGGAAAATTTAACTCACCAGAATGTTGCATGGACATTGATGACCACAGGGAAACTATTAAGAATATCACTCATAACATCTGCAAACTAGCACATGTGCCCATCCAAAAGTGGATTCCCCTTTTTAAAGCAAATTGGTGGGAAAATTTCTTTAATGGAGGGTGGATAAAAAGAATAGTGTTTATTGGTCTGTGTGCTTTAACAAGTATTATTTTTCTCCTGTGTGTAATCCCCTGCATGATATGGATGATAACAAGTATTACCCAAAACACCCTAGAAAAGATGACCCAAGAAAAATTGATGGTAATGAAAGAGAATTGGGAAGAGGGAATCAATGAAACTGCTAAAGAAATAGATGAAAAATACCAGAAACTGAGAAGTTTGTATGGGAACTAAGGGTTCATCAATTGGTGTGACTTTTCCTTGATGCAGGCAAAAGCCTGATCAAAGGATGAGAGGGGAGACTGCTATAAATGAGTTTCAGTTCACTGAAGTTAATTATACCCATGAGTTAATAATATGTTAATGAGTTCATAAGGTTAATTATAAAGTTAAATTCATTATATTACTTATGTTGGTTAGTAGGCAGCAAGATGCTGTACTAAGTGTAACATTTAAACACACCCATTAAATGAATGTGCATGAAAGCACCCATATAAAGGAAGATGTTTCTAGAATATCCCACCAGAAGAGGGTGATGTCATCAAGAACGCGGATTGGACCAGACGAGAACCAACCAGGAGAGACCTAGACCGTGATTGGACAGGAACGCACCAGAGAAACGAGCCAATCACATTTGGACAAACGAGCCAATGAGACGAAGGATCCCAAATGGACCAATGGGGTGTAATAAGCGAGGCTATAAGAGTGACCCAGTGCTTTGCACCTGGTCCTCTGCCCTTTGGGATGTGCGAGGGAGAGCGCCCAGCATCGAGTGTGCTGTTTTCTCTGCCTTGTCACGAGAAATACTGAGCTTAACACTTCTGTTCTTTGGCTGTTAATTGATAAATAGCTGTTCTTCACAAGCCGAGGAGTGAGTCATGTTGCTCACCACGCCTTGGTTCCCCCCTTGTCACCAATGCCAGGCAGTGTCCAGCATGGCACATTGTGGCATCCTGGAGCTTTCAGCTGCACAATGTGTGTGGCCAAGCACGTGTCCCCTCAGGCTCCTTGTCTCAGGAGATTTTCAGCCAGGCTGCAAGAGCTGCATTTGCAAATGGATTTGAGTGCTGCAGCACCTCTGCAGGCACCTGACACAGCCAGTGGGATCCAATGTCCTGGCAGGAAAATCCCTGTGTGCCTCACAACGAGTTCCACAAAACAGCCTGGCAGCTGCTGGCCTGCAGAACAGAGAGTTCTGGAAAATCTCCTTGGCATGGCTGAGAGCTCTCCTCCCTGCAGAGATCCTACAGAATGATCTCTGCACCAGGGCAGCTCTCTAGGAGGAAAAGTTGACACAAGAAAAGGAGCTTTTGCATCAGACCAAGGCCTTGTGGCACAAGTCACAAGCACTTGGTGTCCCTGCATCCCTCCCGCCCCAGGCAGCGCCTTTCTCCTCTGCCCCACACTGCACACACTGCAACGCCCCAGAGACCAAAAGGCTTCAGCCTTCAGCAGTTTCCCCCAAATCAATGACTACAGCACAATGAAAACAACAAGCGCTTCTGATTTGTCAATTCCATCATTTTATTTCAATTAAAGCATCTTATGGAACCTGTTCTAACTGAGCAAGAGCTACAGCTCAACTGCCTGAGGAACATATTCCAGAGGAACATATTCCAGGCCAAATGCTAAATAATATTATCTATCATAAAAAAAAGAGCTCCCTAGCAGTTTTCTTTCCCAACTAATGTCTAGTTTAAAGCTTCAGAACTCTTTACCTTGTTTAATTAATTAATTTTGTTAGTATAGTTATTATGGTTTAATTTTATTGAATTTAGTTAGTTTGTAAGTTAATTATTTTTATTAATAATTAATTTTTGTTTCTTAATTAAACAGGAAAAGAGGGCATGAGAGGGCCTTTATCCAATTATCCCTAATTCTAGAAGAGAGCTCTACTAACATCTAGCCCTATTTTAACCTACAGAATTTAAGTCTAATAAATTCTCTTACTTTGGCTCCTCAAGTTTTTGAGGTAGCAAGTACAATGGCACCTCAGTCTTGAGCCTCCTGGCCCTGCAGCAGATGGACATTGCCACCCAACTTGGTGGCATCTGCAGAATGACTGAGGGTGCCTTCAGTGGTCTTGTCCAGGTCATTGGAAATGTCACTGCCAATGTCAGGGTTTGGTTACTCAGACCAGAACCCTGACTTGCTTTGGCACTTGCTTTGGCACGTCTTGTTTCCTGGTCACCTCCATGTCACAAAGAAGGAGAAGCAGGTTCTTTGGCTGGGGCCTTGCCAGAGTGGTGAAGGTGCCTTTGAACCAGATTTTTTGGGGAAGGGAACCTCTCCATCCCAAGCCTGCCAGTTGCATGCCAAGAGCTGTGAGGGATGCCTGGGACAATGCAAAGGCACTGCAGATCCTCCAGCCAACACATCCACTTCCTGCAGGGCCTGGCTCAGGGGCTGTGCACAAACACACATGGAGCAAAGGAGAGCAAGGACAGAGCGTTCCAGAGCTCATTCCAGTGCTCATGCCTCCGTGGGTGTTACACCATTGGCATTCCCACGGAGCCATGGTGGGATGGCTCCTCTGACTGGAGCACTGGAATGAGGTGTCTGAGGCTCCCAAATGCCCTGAGCACCCTCCTGAAGTGGGACAGCTGCCACTCGGGGACAGCCACAGCCACAGCTGAGCGCAGGCCTTGCAGATGCTTAACCACCTGTGTCACTCTAGGAATTGCTGTCCCCAAGTGCCATCTGGAATGTCCCATAGGAGGGACCCTGAGGCACTGTCTGTCATCCTCTATCCTCCAGGCTGGGTGGCTGCATTCCGGCCACAAGTCACTTGGGAGGGACACAGAGCCACTGTCCTCGTCAGCGTTCCCACTCAGGTCTCTGTCTTCAGCCCAGGCCTCTAATGGGAGAGACCCTGAGCCACTCTCTGCCTCACTGCTCCAGCTCAGCTGTGTCTTCAGCCCATGACCAACATGGCAAGGAGCCTGAGCCATTCTCTTCCTCAGTCCTCCTGCTCAGCTCTGCATCTTCAGGCCATGCCTCACCTGGGAGGGACCCTGAGGCTCTCTCCTCCTCAGTGCTCCAGCTCAGGTGTGTGATCTCTGCCCAGGCTGTGCCCAGCCCTGGCAAACTGCACACAGACCTGAGCTTGTTTGAGCTGGACCACTCCTCAGCTGGTGCCCCTGACAGGCATGGCTCTGCTTCTGCCCCTGCCCAGGGAGATCTTCCAGCTGACTGGGCAAGGGGCTTGGGGGCACTGGTGCATAACTGGGTATGGAGTTAAGGCCTTTTCCTTACTGTGAGGGGCTCTGCTGGGCAGAGCTGGGCCTTGGCCTGTGGCTGTTCATGGATGAAGGTTCCTGTGCTCTGCCCATCCCTCACAGGGCCTCACAGGAGGCCTCTCTTCTCTACTTCTCCAGCTTCGATCTCATTTGTGTTCCACTTCCCAGTCTTCCTCCAGGATGACACAGGACTTCTCATCAATCTATGGTTCTGTCAGCACAGTCCCTGCTGCTGCCCCTGCCCCCTGCCCACCCAGAGCTTCCAGCTGGCCGGGCTCCGGGCTGGGGGGGCAGCAGGGGCTGTGCGGGGCAGCTGCCCGGCTCTCCGGCCCCAGTGTGGGGGCTGCTGCTGCCGTCCCTGTCCCCGTGCCCTGATGCGGGGGCCGCCGTGTCCCCGGCTGCTGGCCGCGTCGCCGGATCACAGCCGCCATCCCGCTCAGGATGGCACGGGAGCCGCGCCGCAGCGAGCGCAGCAGAGCCTGGCCGCGGCCCCTGGGGCTGTGCGGGGCTGCCCGGCTCTCTGCTGCTGCCGTCTGCGCCACAGAGGCAGCACAGGAGTCACGGTGCTCCTCAGCTTCCTGCGGGGCTGCCCGTGACTCGCAGTTGGACAGCTGCACGGAGCAAGAGAAGGATGAGGACCAGCTGGCCCTCTGCGGTGCAAACGGCCCCCCTGGCACAGCAGCTCCCTCCGTGCCCGCAAGCCCGCCCCGAGCCCCGAGGCAGCTGCCTGCTAGCCCATCCCTCACCTTCTTGCCTTCTGCCAAACATCAGCCACTTCTTGGGCTGCACGTCGCTGCTCATCTCCTTGTCCGTGGACATCTTGGAGTCGCTCCGATGCTACCCTAGCCCGGGGAGATGCTGTCTCCAGACGGAGCTGCTCCCCTGGCAGTGAGCACCCCCAGCCATTTGGTGCCCTTTTATAGCCTCCCGCTCACGCCGTGTCCCCAGGTGTCACAATGGGCTCTGGGCACACGCAGCCACACGTCACAAAGGAGCCTGCAAGGCGCTGCTGTCCCCACGGGCCACTCCCCAGCAGCCCCAGGACAGCGGCGGGCTAGGAGGGCTCAGAACCAGCTGCAAACCGGCTGGAACCGGCTGGGACAGCAGTGTGCAAAGAGGGCGGTGACAGAGCTGTCACACAGCCTCTCGCAGGGACACATCAGGGACTGCAAAAGCAATCAGTGCATGTGCCACAGCTTTAAAAAACTGTGTTTGCACATAATGCACAGCTGTAAAGTTCTAGAAGGCATCACTGCAGGCTTAAATTTGTTTGTAAATAATTTAAAGGTAGAAGTTATTGTGGAAACTATTCCAAAAAATCCTTTTTCTGTCCAAAAAATCTTTTTTTGATGTCTATTAACTCTGATAATTGCACACTCAGCAGAGAATTCCTTTCTCAATTCAGGATAGAGGCCCCACTGAAAAATGCAGAGGCTCTTGCACATGGAACATGTGAAAACCCAAGTTTAGGGTCTAGAACTGTGGTGTGCAAATACTGGGCTCATTGGGAAAAATTTTTTCCTTCCACCATAGTTGAGAATTCCATCATTTGCCCCTTTAGAATGAAGAATAAAACAGAGGAGAACTCCCACGGTTCAGGAGGCAAAGGAAAGAACTCCAGAGATGAGCTGCTGGAATACAATTTTAAAAAAGGCTGAAACGTTCACAGAGCTCCATTTGAAACTGGGAAATTGCAAGAGGAAGTGATGGTGAATACTCCCATTTCAGAGGGCTTGGATGGGCTCTTGGGAAGGACTTGTTCCCTGGGAGGGTGGGGAGGCCCTGGCACAGGGTGCCCAGAGAAGCTGTGGCTGCCCCTGGATCCCTGCAAGTGTCCAAGGCCAGGTTGGACACTGGGGCTTGGAGCAGCCTGGGATAGTGGAAGGTGTCCCTGCCCATGGCAGGGGGTGGCACTGGATGGGCTTCAAGGTCCCTCCCAACCCAAACCGTTCTGGGCTTCCATGACTGTCTCGTTCTACAAACTACTGTGAAACATTTCACATCAGCATTGAGAAGCCAAGTCCATCCAAAGGATAATATTTGATGCATTTACATCTGTTAGAATTTTGTCATGACTGTGGAATGGGAGATTCTTCTAAAATGTAATAGAGGGATCTTAAAATCTTTCAATATAAGGATTTAATGTATGCTATCTTCAAATGATGACTCTGAATGAGACTGCATGTGGCACCCTCCAGTATTAATTTAACAATTAATTCTTCAGGATATTTGAATGACAGTGAATTTCCTGTCATTCACAAACTCTGACACCGAAATTTCTTGAAAGTCAGAATAGAAAACAAGTTGGATTTACCTCTCCAAAAGACAACATATATTTTATAATTTTCAAATTATAAACATGTGAAAGTAGAAGAAGAACCCAGTGAAGCAAATTAGGAAGAACAGAGCTCTCTAAGGGATCCCTGAATTTTTCTTCACAGTAAATCACAGGAGCTCTCTTAAGCATTGAGTAAATGCTTAAGTAAATTGAGTATCCATTAAGCATTGAATAAAATAAGCATCTGTGATTTCTAGGCTCATTGTCATGCAAGTTTTTTAAAGTTATCCATAAACCCTTTAAATATGTTTGGCATTTCTATCTCGTAGAAGCTGTTGGGAAACTTTTGTTACACTCCTTGAGGTGAATAAAACACAAACTTGTTCTGAAATATTGCAAAGCAAAGCACAGACAATTGGTGTCTCGGTTCAACCCAGGCAGCACCTCACAGCCCCTCGGTCACTCCCCACCAGTGGGATCAGGAAGAGAGATGGGAGGGTAAAAACTGGAGTGGGTTGAGATCAAGGCACTTCAACAGGGAAAGCAAAAGGCACCACATGAGCAAAGCAAAAGAAGGAATTCTTTCAGCCCTTGCCAGGGCTGGGCAGCTGTTCAGCACCTCCAGGAGAGCAGGGCTCCATCCCACAGAACAGTGACTTGGGAAGACAAAAGCCATCCCTCCAAACGTCCCCCTTCCTCCTTCTTCCCCCCACTGCATATCCTGAGCATGAAGTGACATGGTCTGGGATATCCCTGGCGTCACAATGATGCCTTAATAATTTTGGGGTTTTTTTCTCTTCATATGTCTGTAACTTGGTGTTAGTTCTGTGCTCTTACAGGATGCTGAAAACCTCTGTTCCAACACATTTAACCAAAACAAAGCTCTCTGGATAGAGATTCAAGGACATATTTGTTACCCTAGGGCCCAAAAATACCTAAACAACAGTGGAAAGGGGGGAGCAGGGCCTTGGGTGGTCAGTGTCATTGCCTGAAGGTGTGATTAGGGAATTAGGGACCAATATGCTAATAAGACAAAACTTATAAAAGATAAAGAGCTCGTGACCTGGTGTCCATTTTGGGTGTAGACCCTGAGGGAGACTTAGCTTGCCCAAATGTACCTTGAAGGCCTTGAATAAATTTGTCTGCTTTTAATACACCTAATTGTTTTGGCATCTGTTTCAGGTAGCCTCTTCCAGGCATCAGAGTCACCCAGAGATAAAGGACTGAATGTCTGCTGTGACCCATGAGAGCTCTGCAGCCCCAGGGGACACAGCAGGGACAGGGAAAGGAGTGTGGGCAGTGCCTCCTCTGAGCCTCAGGGAACTTCCAGAGGAGGATCCAGGGTAGCCCCAAGGCCATCTGGCAGGCCTGGAACAAGGCAGGCAGCTCTGAGCAGCCTCCATGGCTCCAGCAGAGCTCGTGTGGGAGGGCTGAGTGCAGGGAGCACCATCAGCTGCCTGTGTGTCCCAGCTGGAGCAGCAGAGCCCAGCAGAGGCAGCCCATGGCCCCGGGCAGCACAGCCCCCGTGCTCTGCAGAGCAGCACCCCCAGCTCTGTGGGGCTGTGGGGAGCAGGGCAGGGGCTGCAGCAATGGCTGCTCAGGCCAGCACAGCCATGATCCCCTGGGAAAGGCTCTGTGGGCAGCTGGGATGTGCCAGGAGAAGAGCAGGAGCCCTTGTGTGTGTGCACAGGAGTCCTGGCAAGAGCTGGGGCAGCAGGAGCTGCCTGAGGAGCCCCGGGGCAAACTCTCTGCTGCTGTCCTGGGCAGTGGGGCTGTCCTGGGGCTGCAGGAGATGCCAGAGCTGAGCATCTCCTGAGCATTCCAGACACAGAGTCACTGTCCCTGACCTCCATTGCTTCCCATTCTTGCTGCAGGGCCAGATAGGACTGGGCTGCTCTGCTGGGCTGGGGCAGAGGTAGGGAGAGGCTGGACTGGGCAGTGCCAGGCAGAGGAAAACAATGGACCCTTGGTCATACAAGTCCAGGCAGTGTCAGAATGGTTCCATGGAGCCCCAGTGTGTCACAATGATCTCCCTTATTCCATGGGCCCCCAGAGTGTCACAATGTCCCCTTGGCTCCACGTGGCCCTGAAGTGTCCAAATGGTCTCCATGGTTCCAGAAGGCCCTGCAGTGTCACAATGGCCCCTTGGTTCCATGATGCCCCACAGTGTCACAATGGCCCTTGTTTCTATGGGGCTCTGAAGGACCCCAGAAAGGTCTCCTTGGATCTGCAGTATCACAGTGGACCCTTGGCTGCATGAAGTCCCAAAATGTCACAATGCTCTCCTTGGTTCCATGGTTCTCCACAGTGTCACAGTGTCCCTTGGTTGGTTAGGGCCCCATGATGTCACAATGGCCCCTTGGTTCCATGAGGCCTTGCAATGTCACAATGGTCTCCTTATCTTCATGGGGCCCCACAGTGTCACAATGGCACCTTGGTTCCTTTAGGCCCCACAGTGTCACCATGGTCCCCTGGGTTACATGAGGCCCTGCAGTGTCACAATGCCCCTTTGGTTCTATGGGGCCCTCAGTGTCTGTTTTGCTTGTGGGCAGTGTCAGTACCAAAGACAGAGACACCAACTGAGGGAACAGTGTAATTTATTATAACACAAAACTGCAAGGAATTATGAAAGGATAAGCTCAGCAATGCACAGAATCCTTAGCAAAGAATCACAAAAGGGTGAGATCAACAATGCACCCAGTCATCACTACCAAAGATTGGGATTAAGAAAGATCCATCACCAGTTATCCTCAGACTTTACTATCACCCAGACCCACACATCAGCTGGGGAAGCTGTCACAGCCAAGGACTGCAGAGCCACTCTGGACACTGGCAATTCCTACTGCTGTGTCCAGCCACAGGTGAGGCTTCCAACCTCGCTGGGAGAGGGCCCAGCTTGGAGAGTGCTGAACAAACAAACTGACAGCACTTCCAGTGCAGGAACATCTGGATTCATTCTCCTCTTGGATTCTCCCAAAGCCTGGCCAGGGCTCCAGGAGGAACCAAGGGAGTTGACTTTGACCATACACCTCAAACCAGGCCAGATGTTGGATTTCATGGCCTTGTTTAGCTTCTAAATACAGAAAAGTCAATACATGATTCACTAATCAGTGGATACATCTATCAAAACCCAAAGATCATGCATATTTCAGTGATGAGAGGATACAAAGATAACCTTAGGATGGAATGTTCATCAAGAGGTCACCTTTGGCTCAGGGTCTGTTGTTCAGGCCTCAGTCAGGCCTCTTGTTCAGGCCTTGGCACTTCAGGGATGTGGTTTAGTGCTGGGCTGACAGTGCTGGGTGAACGGCTGGGCTTGATGAGCTCAGAGGTCTTTTCCAACAGAAAGGATTCTAGAATTCCAGGATTCTATCTGCTCCATTCAGCCTGGTCCATGTTAGCAGCATTAGTTTGCTAATGCCAGGGGCTGTGCTCAAAGTGAGCTCCATTTGCTGCTGCTGCTGCTGCTGTGTGGTCATTTGTCCAGCCCTGCCCCAGACTCAGGGAGCAGCTCCAGGCCCTGCTGCTGCTCCCTCAGGATCAGCCACAGTTTGGTTGTTGCTCTCAATGCCAGCAGAAGCAGTGGCTGAAGCAGCAGGTGCTGACAGGGCCCCAAGCCCCGGAGCCAGAGGGGTCCCTTGGCTGTGGGGCTGGGAGGGAGCTGCCCCTTGTTCTCACTGTGCCTCACGCAAAGCTGGGCCCCTCACAAGTGGGGCAGCACAGCAAACAGGGAGCCTGCCAGTCTCTTCCAGCTGTGTCTGCTCAGAGTTTGGCCCTTGGAGCTTCAGGAGGACAAAGGCAGCTCTTCTGGTCCCTCTGGCTGTCCCCATGTTCAGCAGTGCTGCTCCATCAGTCTGTGCACAGCGACAGGGAAAAGCCTCAGCCCTGCAGGGGCCAGGAGCTGCCAGGCTCTGCCTGAGCAGCTCAGCCAGCGGGAAGGGAGCTGCTCCACATGGGAACCAGGAGCAATGGACACTCATTTTTGCCTTTCAAGAAAATAAAAGGGAAAAGGAATAAAACATAGATAAAATATGAAAGATAAAGACAAAACTCAAGTGTGTATTGAAAATTCTTCTGTAACTTTGGATGAAGAGGTAACTGATTTTTTTCTTTGAAAAAGAGAAGTCAGGATTTACTTTCTAAATATGCTGGTGGCATGGATCTGTCTTACTGACCTTAGCAGCTTTTAAAAAAGATTTTAAATATCTCTCACTGAAATCTCACTGCCAGCGTGTCCTGGTTACAGTTTAGCACTTTGGTTACACCCACAGAGTGCTAAACTGTAACCAAAGTGGTCATTCTGCTCCCCTTAGGTCCTTTCTGATGAGCTGTTGATGACAGGTCGTTTGCAGGAGCTGCCCAGTGCACCCCTGATCCCTCAGGCTACCAGGTGGGTGTTAAATGAGATAAGGAAGAAGAGGCAAACCCTGCAAGGCAAAGACAGTTTTCTGTTTCTTCACACCAATGACTGAGCAGTGATAACTCCCTCCAGGGAAGCACCAGCACAGTCCCATTCAGCCTGAGGGGTCATCTCTGCTAATAGGCCATCGTGGACTCAATGGCACCAGCACAATGGGCAGCTGAGACAATTTAGACCATCAAAGGCTCCCCAAATATCCCATGACTCACAGGATGACATCATTGCATTGTCAGACTCCCTGCCCAGGTGGAGGTACTGAGCATTCCCACCTGAACCTGAGCATATATAATCTGGGTTTGGTGATATGGGACACCACTTCCACTCAACTGATCCAGAGGAGGAGCAGAACTTCCACAAGACCACCATTTGGTAGGATCTCGACCATCGCTCTGACCTATAGGCAGCCAGGTTGTACTCAATCTTTGTGGGTTAAAAGCAGTTTTCTCTGTATCATTGCATTTATTGTAATCTCTTTAGTGAATTGTTACTCTGACCTGTAATGTCTGTTGGGGCAGTTGAGTGGGATTCATTTATCCTGACAGTTTAGTTTAAATGAGCACAGTGGTTTTGGATGTTTGGAGTATGAATTACTTCCAAGCTGTGCCAAAAACATCCCTTGGGGGGTGTTGGGGTGTCCCTGGGAGGTGTTTCTGGGTGTCCTGGTGGTGGCTGCCAGCAGAGCCCCAGTGGTGGGCAGAGGGATGCAAGGACCCCCCTTGCAGTGAGGGTTGGGTTTCCCAAAGCAAGCACTGCCACCTCCAGCCCAGAGCCAGGGGGCTGTGGGACCCCCAGGGAGAACCAGATGGGAGAAACCCTGGGATGTCCAGAGTGTGGAGGATGGAGAGGGCAATACCAGGACCAGGGGACTGCTGGCAGTCTGGAGGAGAGGGAGTCTGGAGGTGGGGAACCCTGTGACCCCAAGGACCCCGAAGCGGAGAGCCCAGAGAAGGGGGAAATGCCAGGACATCTGGAAAATTCAAAAGCCTGGGGTGGGGGAGAGAGGTGACTCCTTGGACACCCACACCCTGAAGCACTGAGGGGAGAAGCAACCTATGGAACACCCAAAACCCCCTGGCATCTCTAAGTGAGGGGACCCTGGAGGAGAGGGACCAGCATGACCCCAAAGTGGGGAGACTGGAGAGGAAGAAATTTGGGGATTCCAAGGATCCACAAAAGCAAACGGAGGCTGGGGTCCATCTAGATGTGGGAAGCCCAATACATGCAGAACCCCCAGCAGCCAGGATGGGAGGGACCCCCAGAATTATAAAGTGGAGAGACCAAAGAAGGGAACTCCTGGGATTGTTTTGGGGGTTTTTTTGTTGGTTTTTTTTTTTTTTCAAAATCATAGTGCTCTGGAGGTTTTTATGGACACCAGATGCCCTGTGACTTCTAGAAATGGACTCGAGCAGGAGGACCTTCAAACCTAACATACATGCTCACACCTTGTTTTCCCCCTCCAAACCAGGATTTCCCATTCCCAAACCTTGGCTGGATGGAGGAGAAGGCTGTGAGGAAGAGGAAGATGCCCCAGGACAGCCAGGCAGGTGAGGAGGAAGTCACTGCCCCTTTCCCCCTCTTTTTTTCTCCATCTTCCAGCCCAACATCGTCCCTGGCTGCAGGACAACCCTGCTGCTGACACTGTCCTGCCAAGAATGGACTGAGGCGAATCTCCTTCCCCTTTCCTTTTGGCATGTAGGCAAATCTAAAATCCTCTCGTGTTTCCACCCCCAGGCAATGAGCTGGGAATGGAGACCATGGAGGAAAAATCCTCCCTGGAGAACCTCATGGAAGAGGCTGATTTGAACAGCTCCATGGCACAGGAGTCCAATGGGGAGGAAAAGCCCCGGAGATCTCACACAAGGAGAGGCTCCAAACCAAGCCCAGGGTGCTGTGAGGAGCAAAGGCCCACCCTGTGCCAGGAAATTGGCCAGCAATCAAGCCAGAACTATGAGCAGGTGGCC
This sequence comes from Lichenostomus cassidix, assembly GCF_008360975.1. Taxonomy (NCBI): domain Eukaryota; kingdom Metazoa; phylum Chordata; class Aves; order Passeriformes; family Meliphagidae; genus Lichenostomus; species Lichenostomus cassidix. The sequence goes on along the minus strand of NW_028147635.1, from coordinate 1,101,436 downwards.
CATGAGCAGCTTCCCACCAGGGAGAAGCCCTACAAGTGCTTGGAATGTGGGAAGAGCTTCAGGACAAGCTCTCTCCTGATCCGCCACCAGATGATCCACACTGGGGAACGGCCCTACAAGTGTGGGGAATGTGGGACGAGTTTCACCAGGAGATCCCAACTTATCTGCCACCAGATGATCCACACTGGGGAACGGCCATATGAATGTGGGGAATGTGGGAAGAGCTTCAGAGACAGCTCGCACCTGATCCGCCACCAGAGGATCCATACTGGGGAGAGGCCCTACAAGTGTCCTGAGTGTGGGAAGAGGTTTCAGAGCAGCTCCAATCTCCTCCTCCATGAGCGGATTCACACACAGGAGAGGCCCTTCCGCTGCCCTGACTGTGGGAAAGGCTTCAAGCTCAACTCCACCCTCATCATCCACCGGCGCATCCACACCGGGGAGAGACCCTATGAGTGTCCCGAGTGTGGGAAGAGCTTCACCCAGAGCTCTAAGATGACCAGACACCAACGGAGCCACCAGTAAGAGAAGCCCTGCACAAGCCCCAACTGCAGGAAGATCTTTTCCTTCTGCTCCAGCCTTATTACCTAAAGCCTCATGGTTTTACTGCTCTTTGGGAGGGGTGTTTGGTGTTCAGGAGCTATTCTGGATGATTTGGTGCTTCTGGGTATTTGGTACAGTTTCTTTCTCCATTTTGTGTTTGAAAAGCCAAGAGGGTTCATCCAGTACCTCAAAACCACTCAATTCCACTGGAAAGTATTCAATGTTACCCCAAACTGGCTCAATCCCTGCCCAAAATGACTCAATTCCACAGCCCCTCAGGGTGGGATGACATTGGAAGGGATTGGGCAAAGTGGGATGCAGTTCTGGTGGGGTGAGATGGGCATTGGGTGGGGCAGGATGGGTGGGATGGGAATTGGAGTGGTGGAAGGGTGGAAATAGGGTTTGGGAAGAGGGTCTTGATGTCCAGGAGGGGTGGGATGTGTTGGGGTGGGGATTGGGAGTGTGGGACAGGGTCTGGAATGAGACAGACAAATGTTAGGGGTGATGAAGGGAGGGGAAACCTGTTCCTGAGTGGGTTTTTGGGTATTATATACCAGGATTATTTCTCATGAGCCTTGAGGCAATAAAGAAAAAGGTGGTTCATCCTTTTGGTGTGGTGCTGTGTGTTGGGATTTGGGTGTCCATTTCTTGTTATTGTTGTTACTATTATTTGTTTGTATTATTTATTAGTCTTACACTTCTAAATCCCACCCATTGTTAATAGTGGCTGGATGGCAGCTCACTGGGAAGATTCCCTTCCTTCTCACAGTGGGATTGAGCTGTAGTCACTTCCAAGTTACCAGTGGCTTCTAAAGATGCAAAGTCCTGTTTATGGTGGTTTAGGTGTGGTTTGGAGTTAGGGAAGGGTCACATCCCCTCCCAGAGGTGCTCTGAGCCTGCTCTGCACCACATCTGCACTTGTGGCACCTCACAGCTGCCCTGCCCTGGGGACATGGCAGGACTCCCTCCTGCCAGGGCTGAGGCTTTGCATGGCCTCTCATGACCCCTCATGTCCAAAGCTCTGTGCTGGCACTGTCCTGAGCGCCAACATCACTGCAGCCCCACGGCCTTTGCTGTCCCCCCGTGTCCATTCCCTGTCCCCGAGTCCCGCCCGGCTCTGGCAGCAGCAGGAGCCGCAGTGCAGTGGGCGCCAGCCTGGCCCAGCCGGGGCTCCCAGCAGGAGCAGCAGCAGCATTGCCAGCCCTTCCCAGCTGCTCCTGCCTTGGCTTCCCCAGGGGTTTTTCCAGGGGAATTCTGGAGTAGAGCAACAATCACCCACAAACTGGTCACTGGGGTTAGGCCTTGGCCTTTCTGCTTCCTCCAACCAACCCAGGCTTCTCTCAGCATTCCCGTTCCCTGCTCGGAGCCTTTGGCTCCCTGCAATCCTGGCCCCAAGGATCTGCTCTCACGAGTCCCTGGGGAGCCTTTGGCAGTCTCTGCCCTCAGTGGGGCCCATTGATGCTCCAAGGCACTTGGAATTTTGCTTCTGACTCCTTGAGCAGCTTCTTCAACCTTCTCTCAGTCCCTGAGGGTCACAGACTCAGCTCCACCTTGGGGTTCATTAAACTACAGAAAGCCCTCAGGAGGTCTTTGTCTGCCTTCCATTGACTTCAAGTGTTCATGGCTTGTACAGCTATTGGAGTCAGTTTGGTGTTCTTTTAAGGAGGAACATTTCAAAGTGCACCCATGACTTTTCTTTAACGTCAAGGAAATATTTTTTTTATTTTTCCGTTCCGAGAAGACATGATAGAAGCATTCCCCAAGTGACTTTGATGCTAAATGTCTCCTTAGGAGGTCTGGGCATGTAGAAGAATGAGCCCCTTGAGGGCTGACCCTGTTGGGACAACCTGCTCCTCAGCCCCAACCTCACCATGGCTGACATTGCTCACCTGGCACTGACATCCCTGTTCCCTGCATCACAAACTTGTCCCCTGAGCTCTGCAGCTGGCTGTCCCAGCCCATTGCTCCATGTCCCACCTGCTCTCCTCAGGTCTCTGCCTGCACACAGGCCCAGGAGGAGTTTTCCTGGTTGTGAGGAAAGAATGGAAAAGCCTGAGCAGGTTTCCTAAACAACAAACCCCACTTGGGAACCACATGCTCAGTACAGGCTGCCTCTGATGTCACCTTTCTACAAGGGACAATGTGACCAGAAGTGATCTCTGTAAGCAGAATTCTCTGTATCTTGAAGCACAATTCTCTGTCCCTGTCCTTTCCGTTGATCTCAGTTGCAGATGGAAGCTGCTGGTGCCATTTTCACCTTTAACCCCTCTTTTGAATACAAACAGATGTTGAATACAAACAGCTGTGTTAAGCAGGTGTTGCTCAATGTTAATGCAAAGCTTTTGTGTTCCCAATGGAATCACAGAGATCATTGTGACACTTTGGGGTCACATGGAACCATGGAGACCAAAGTGACACTGCAGGGCCTCATAGATGAAGGGAGACCATTGTGACTCTGTGGCACCTCATGGAACCAAGGGATCATTGTGACACAGTGAGGCCTCATGGAACCCAGGAGTGCATTGTGACACTGCAGAACCTCATGGAATGAAGGGGACACTGTGACACTGTGGGGCCTCGTTGGAACTCAGGAGACCATTGGTGACAGAACAGGAGCTCATGGAATGGGGAGAGCCAGGCCCAGGGGACATGGCTGCAATGGTGATGGCTGTGAGGTCACTGCCACTGCAGTAGCCTGCTTGGCCCTCAGCTGACATTCTGGCCAAGAGGGTTGTGAGGTCACCCAGCACATCAGAGAACCAGCACAACAGGAGTTCCATCCTTGGGGAGGAGGGGGTTGCACAAAGCTCCTGTCCTGGGACAATTCATGGGATGGGGCAGCAACTTCACTGGAAAAACAGTTGATGTTTTGTGACAATGTCATGGTAAAAAGTTCCCTCCTTATAACAAATGTAAATCCACTCTCATTTAGTTTAAACATATTGACCCTTCTTCTGTCACTGCAACCTTTGGGGAAAAAATAACACTGAATTATCCTTGCATTTTGACCAATATTTTTCCTTTCTCAAAATCCTAGGAGAAGACCAAAAAATCCCCCAAGATGGGGTTTGGAGGCCTCATCACATAAGCAGGATGTGCAGTTACAGAGTGAGCTGTGTAACATCATTGAGTGGCTGTATGACACCACAGAGCAGGCTGTGTGACATTACTGACTGGCTTGTGACACCACAGAGCAGGCTGTGACATCCCAGAGCAGGGTGTGATCAGTGACATCATAGAGTGGTCTGTGGCATAACTGGTTGGTTGTGTGACATCAAAGAGCAGGCTGTGACATCATGGTGTGGCTGAATGGCATCATACAGCAGGCTGTGAGGTCACAGAGTAGACTGTGTAACACCATAGGGTGGCGATGTGACGTCATCAAATGTGCTGTGACATCATAGGACATTTTTATGTGGCCATAATGAAGGCTGTGTGACATCAAAGGGTGGCTGTGTGAGGTCACTGGGGAGGTCACTCTGCCCCAGCCCCCCTCACAGCTCCCCCAGACAAGTCCAAAGCAGCTCGTGCACAGCAGGGTCCCCTGTCCCCCCAGGTCCCCCCTGCCCCCCAGTGCCACAGCCTCCCCCAGAGGATGTTCCACCAGATCGACCCCCAGAGCCTGACACGGGGACAGGGGGACAGGACCCTGGGGGGTGGGACAGGGGGACAATGACCCTCGGCAGCGTCCCCGTGTCCCCCAGGGTGAGAGCCTGGCCCAGGGCTCCTTCACCCTCTTGCGAACCAGACCTTGAGAGCACTTAAAAAATCCTCAGCAAGGGATCAGCAAAAACCAGATTTAATATTAAGTATGACAGCACAACAAAGTTCCTTGGCAAGAGTCACTCTGCTCCTGACTGCACAGTTCAGGCACACCAGGGGAAAAAAGCAACAACAAAAGCAAGCCAATCCAGGCAATCAAATCAGAAATGAACTGAGAACTGTCCCTGTGTGTGTGTGTGTGACAAAAGGACAGTGAGGGCAAGGATAAAAGGAATATGGCCTAAAACCCTAACAGGCCCTAAACTTAACAGAACTTAACTTCTACCTTAACCTGAACTTATACCTTAAATTCAACAACTTAGCAAAAGAGCAACCCTGAGCAGCATTTCACTTATCTCATACCTTATGACTGAACCTCACTTACAGGCCTAAATCACTCACATATCCAAGGCACTTCAACACCTCCCAGAGCAGCATTTCTCCCCCATTTCCAGAGCACAGGCACACGTGTGTGCACACAGACAGAAAGAGGCAGTGCCAGGAAGCTGTCAGAAATTGCCCTGGAGGGCAGGGAAATGCTCACTGCGGATGCTTTTGCATCTCCCCAGCAGGCGAAGGGTTGAGCCTGGAGGAGTGGGGGGATCAGCCCAGGGTCCCTCGTTGTTCGGGGATGCCCCGAGTGCAGCAAACGGGAGAGTTCCCGGCTCGGAGAGGCCCCACTCAGAGGGAGCTCACTGCTCCAGGAGAGCTCCAAGGGGCTCCTTTTGGAGCCCTGTTGATAGGGCCCCAAGAGATGGGCTTTAGTCACAGCAATGTTTCATCCTGGCTGCACTTCACATCAACAGCTTTCTCTGACACTGTGAGAACAGGGATGTTGTGCCACTGAGGGGAGAAAAACAGTTCCCAAGGCTGCTCCTAAAGAAAGCAGGAGCTGGTTGGAAGCAGCAGTGCCTGGGAGCAGACAGTGTTTGTGATCAGCTGCAGAGGAGCTGAGCCCAGGGGCTGTTGGCCAAGGCTGAGGCCTAACGAGCATTTCTCAGATCCAGGGCTGCCCTGGAAAGGTGGTGGTGGGGATAATTCACACCCTCAGTGTGCTCCCAGTTCCTCCCAGTATTTCCATGTCTGTGCTCCAAGTGCTGCTCACAGCCCTGATCCGTGGGGATGGGAATGTCCCGCTCCCTTCCCGGGGCAGTGTCACACCTGAGCCAGGTGTGCAGGGCAGGACTTTGCCCTGACCCCAAGCACTGTCCCACCTGCAGGATCTGCTTCCCATCGGCCTCTTCCTCCTGCAGCCCCAAGCCCAGGTTGGTGCTAAACAAAGGGCACTGGCTCAGGGTCATCCCCCGGCGGGGGCTGTGCACCCCCTCTGCCCCCTCCCCAAATTCCCTCCTGGGGGCAGCAGGAGCTGGGTCAGGAGCCCTGTGGGGAGGGAAAAGGGGGTGACACTGGGATGGGGGGTCACACATGCTCTCAGGGACACACATGACCCCTGTGGACAGCCTTCACCTTCTCCCGCAGAGCCAGGAGGATGAACTCCAACATGGAGCCCCCAAAACCCAGCAGCACCTTGGGGGGTGGAGTATGGTGGCAGCTTTGGGGTCTGAGTTCGTCATGACCACTCAAAAACCTTCTCCCAACCCCATAGCACGCTTCCAGGCCCCTCAAACCACCCAACAGCTCCTCCTAGGATGCTCCCAAACCACTCCCTGCAATATAAATGGGCCCAAGAGCCACCATAACCCCATTCCTATCTCCCCCTACACCCACCCAAATTCTCTCCAAGCCACACAGCCCTGCCAGGACCCCAATCCTCTCTCACAGAGCATGCCAAACTCCTTCTCAGCACCACAGATGCCCCCAAAAGCCACAAAAGCCCCTCCCAATCCACCCAAGATTCCCTAAAACCCCTCCCACCCCCCATGGCACTGACCAGGAGAGGCTGGTGGACAGGAACATCCACAGCTGGGAGCAGCTCAGGCACTTCAGCAGTGATTTGGGCACTTTGGGGGGCACACCCCACATGGGGAGAGGCAGGCCAGGGACTGGGACAGAAAACTGGAATTCCTGAACAACAGATGGGCTCAGGTGCACACATTCTGCCAGCACAACTATGAGACTGTTGTCCTCTCCCCCAGCCTGGGCAGCCCCAGAACGTCCAAATCCTCATGAATATTCCCCTCAACCCCACATTCACCCCCAAATCCACAGTAAAATGGTGCAGCTTTAGATCTCTTTGTTTAATTCCTTTATTTTACCTCAGCTTTGGTTGTTCTGACAAGGTGAAGAAGGAAATTATTCAGGTTGGAAAAGACCTCCAAGATCATCCATCATTTCTTGATGCCACCAGAAGAAACAATTACACAGCAGGTAACAATTTTTAGGGTGTAACATTAATAAATCAGCTCTTCCCAATGAATTTCAGATGTCAGTCTGAGTCCTGATGGATGTTCCTGCCCCTGTGTTTGTCCAGGTGGCCACAGGGAATCAGGAGGCCATGGAAGCCACCAGCCAGGTGCCTTCCCAACCCGAGTATGTTAGTTTTGCTTAGCCCAGAACATCAGCAAGCTATCTTTAGCATCTAGGGGAAACTTAAACCCTTCAAAAGCTGTTGTGGTAGGCCTGAAGAAGTGGCTGAAGGGTTGGGAGAAAACTCACCCCAGTGCTCATGAGTTGGTTTTGCTCAGCCCAGTTTTTGCTAGTGGGTGGGGAGAGGCATAAAAATGGCTCCTGTGTGTCCGGTGTGAATGTTCTAGAAGTTTTCACCATGTCCAGCAGAGCCGATCTCTGATGGCTCTGAAGATGATGGACATGCTGCTAGCCAAGTCTGGGACAATTAGAGATGTTGGTTACACCTCTGTGATATCATATTTAAGAAGAAATCAAAACCATGTCCACAAGCACTTCTTTTTAGACAGAGGATGAGGAGGAGGTGAGAATATGTGAGGGAAAACAACATGGAGACACCAAGGTCAGTGGAGAAGGTGGGGGAGGAGGTGCTCCAGGCACCAGAGCTGAAAATCCTCTGCTGGCCGTGGTGAGGACCATGGTGAAGCAGGTTGTCCCCCTGCAGCCCATGGGGTCCACGAGGGGTGCAGAGATCCACCCACAGCCCGTGGGGAGGTGCTCACGCTAGAGGAGCAGGTGGATGCCTGGAGGAAGCTGTGATCCAGTGGGAGTCCAGTGCAGGGAAAGGCCTTGTTCCTTGGGATGGAAACAGCCTGGCCTGGGCTCAGAGCTCTGAACCCTGTGGACAAGAACTCATGGGGCAGCAGATTCCAGCGGCTACTGCTCAAGAGATTGGACCCACAGCAAAGACGTTCACAGAGGACTGTCTCCAGTGGGAGGGGGGTGAGCAGAGAAACAGTGTATTAAGAGCTTATCTTTAGTTCCCATTTGCCTACTCTGACTCTGTTTAGGGTTAGGTTACCAATATGTCACGTTGCAACTTTAAGTTCTCAGCCTGTTTTACCCTTCAGTGCATCCTGCCTGGTTCATTATCTCGACTCATGAGCCCTATGTGTGTGTGTGTGTGTGTTAGGGTTTTTTTTTCCTTCTCCTCTGCACAGCTGCAGCAGGGGAGAGAAGAGAAAGCAAATTTTGTAGGTGCCTGGCATTTGGCCAGGGTCAAACCACAACACTGGGTCAGTGGCAGTGTGGGTCACCAGGGCTCTTCCCAATTTGGGTCCTCTGATGGGGGATGAATACGGAGCAGTGCATGAAGCTCTTCCCCCACTCGGGGCACTTGCAGGGCTTCCCTTACCAGTGCCTCCATCGGTGTTGGGTCAAGTTAGAGCTCTGGGTGAAGCCTTTCCCACACTCGCAAAACTCATTGGGTCTCTCCCCAGTGTGGATCCTCTTGTGACAGATCAGGTTGGAGCTCCGGCAGAAGCTCTTCCCACATTCCCCACATTCACAGGGCTTCCCCCCAGTGTGGATCCGATGGTGGTCCATAAGGTGGGAGAACTTTCTGAAGCTCTTCCCACATTCCCCACACTCATAGGACTTCTTGGTCTCATGAAGCTTCTCAGGAATCTCCAGCTCAGAACTCCGGCTAAAGCTCTTGCAACTTCCTGGCACAGGGTGGGTCTTTGCTCTTCAGAGCACCCTGGGCTGGGTTTGCAACCTTTCCTTGTGCAGCATCTCTGCGGCTTTTCCTCCCAGTTGGATTCCTGGGTCATGGAGCTGCTCAAAATGGCCTCTTCCATGAGGTTCTGCTGTAAGGACTTGTCCTCCCTGGTCTCTCTCCTCAGCTTGTTGTCTGTGGAAGGAAGGACAAGGAGAGGATTTGGGATTTGCCTCCATGCCAGAGGGAAGGGGAAGGAGATCCCCCCAGTCCATCCCTACCAGGACAGAGTCAGCAGCAGGGTTGTCCTGCAGCCAGGGGCGATGCTGGGCTGGGAGATGGAGGAGAAGAGAGCAGGAAAGGGGCAGTGACTTCCTCCTCACCTGCCTGGCTGTCCTGGGGCATCTTCCTCTTCCTCACAGCCTCCTTCTCCATTTGGCCAAGTTTTAGGAATCGGAAATCCTCGTTTGGGTAAAAAAGGGTGTGAGTGCCTTGGGTTGGGGGTTCCTCCTGCCCAAGTCTATCTCTAGAAGTCACTGGGTGTTTTGTGTCTATAAAGTCCTCCTAAAATAAGAATGAGTTCAGAAAAAGCCTCCCAGGAGTTCCCCCTTTCCAGTCTCCTGTCTTTGGGGTTCTGGGGTTGCCCATTCTCGAAGCTGCTGGGGCTCCCATGGATCCTGGGGATCCCCCTTCTCCTGGGTCCTGATTAGGGATGCTGTGGGGTTTCGGTGCTCCTAGGGGTCCCTTCTTCCCTGATTGTGCTTTGGCTCCAAGGGCTCCCAGGGTCCCCCTCTTCAGGCTCCCCCACTCCAGGCACTCGGGGTTTCCCCCTCTCCCCATCACCCCTTTCAGTGTCACAGTGTCCCAGCCCTGCCTCATCTCCAGCCTCCCCCACCCCTCCAGGCTGCCAGGGGTCCCCCAGCTCTGGTATTGCCCCTCTCTGCTCTCTCCACTTGGGGAGTACAACATTCCACCCTCCCAGCTCTCTCAGGGATCCCCAAAACTGATGTCCTGTCCTGCTGATAGCAGGCAATTCCCAAATGGACCCCCCAGTATTCCACCAAAGGTGCATTTATGGCTCAGCTTTGGAGTTCTGCAAGATCCAAACATACCCTCTGGCCCAAAAAATCCCCACCAGGGACATGCAAAGATATCTGGTGCTAACTTCCAGAATCTGCAAGCTCCAAACACCCCTCAAAAACTAACACCCTCCCAGAGAGCCCCTGACAGCTCTGGGGTGAGCTCCCCCTCCCTGGTGACCTGTGGAATGCAGTGCGGCAATGATCCCAGAGCCAGGGGTGCTGCAGACACAGTGGGTGGTGAAATCTCATGGTTCTCCTGCTCCTCCTTTTCCTGCTCCTCCTCCTCCTCTCTCCCTCCTCTTCCTCCCGCTCCTCCTCTGCTCCCACCCCAGAACCCCATTCCCCAGCCTCCTCTGCCCCACGGCTGCTGCAGCACTGGCTGCTGGGTGGGGGGAACCCCCCAATCAGCCCCAGGGATGGGCAGGGGGCTTGGGGACCCCCAGTGCAGATCCACCTCCCCCAGAGCCCCAGGGAATTGCTCCAGGGATCCAGTGCTGGGGGACAGGGCTGGACCCCCATGGAACTGCCCTGCTTCCGTGCCAACCCCACCTTTCCCTTCCCTCTCCTCCCCTTTCCCATCCTTCTCCCAATCCACAGACCCCTCCCGACTCCATTTGGGTGTCCCATCCCCCTCCCGCTCTCTTTGGGGGTCCCAGCCCCCTCTTTTCCCTTGCTCTTCTGCCCTTGCATCATCATTCCCTCAATCCCAACCTCCCTCCCCTGTGATTGGTTTTGGGGGTTCCAGGCTCTTCCTGCCCACTCTGGGGGTCCCAATACCCATTTCGCTCCATTTGGGCTCCCAGCCCCCCTTCTCACCGTGCCCCACACCTCCCCCCTCCACAAATTCTACTCCCAGGGGCGCTGGGGGCGAGGGGGGGCGCAGGTGGGGTCCAGAGGTGCCGGAGACACGTGTCCCCCCGCTGCCAGTGCCACCCCCGAAGGATCAGGGGTACCCCAAAACTCCCTCACAGGTGCCGGATACTCCGGAAGCCCCTAAGGAGTGGGGTCCCCCTGGCTTCATCACCCCCAACCTTTGGCTGCCTCATCCCAGGCCCCATCCCACCCATCCCCCTCCCCCAGACTTCATCCCACACCCCAATCCACATCCCATCCTTCCCAGGCCTCATCCCATCCCTCCCGGCAGACGCCACCGGGACCCTCGAAATCTGTCGTCTAGGGGACTCCCCAGTATTCCCCCAAGGGGCATTTGCGACTCATATTTGGAGTCCTGCAAGATCCAAACATCCGCCCCAGTCCCCTCCCCCCACCACCCGCCCAACCCTCCCAGGAGCCACCAAAAATATTTGGGGCTCCGTTCTGAAGTCCTGCAAGGTCCAAAAATCCCCCCAGCCTCCCAAAAAGAAGCCCAGGCACCGCCCAAGATATTTGGGCCGAGCTCCCCTTGCCCGCTCACCTGCGGGATGTCCCGGGGGGCGATGCTCCCGGGCCGAGGGTTGCGGACACAAAGAACAATAGACACACGTGGTGATGCCTTCTCCTCCTTCTCGTGCTGCTCCTCCCCTCCCTGTTCCTCTTCCTGCCGCTCCTCCCCTCCCTGTTCCTCTTCCTGCCGCTCCTCCCCTTCCTGTTCCTCTTCCTGCCGCTCCTCCCCCTTTATGCCTCCTCTTCCTCCCGCTCCCCCTCTTCCATCCCTCCTCCCCACCTGTTCTTCCTCCTGCTGTGTCTCTCCTCCTCCTCTCCTGCCCACTCCTCCTCTTCCTTTTATTTCTGACTCCTATCCCGGCTTTGTCTCACATCACCCCTGGTCCATCCCGTGCTCAGCAGAGCATCCTGTGCTCTGTCAGCACTCTCTGCTCCTTCGGGAAGGATTTGGGATTTCTGCCAGGCACAGACACTGAACCTCACCCCAAACTGCCCCGGTGCCATTGCTGTCCCCTCGGCGCTGGGCAGCTGCTGTCCCAGGGGAAGCAGGGACACAAAGGAAGCCAAGTGCAGCCCAGCTGCCCGCGCTGATCCAGATGAGCCCCAGGGACAAGGTCCTGCAGAGCCACACGGAGCCCTCGGCTCCTGGCTGGGAACGGCTTGTGTTGTGGCTGCCCCAGCGGCCAGAGCGAGTCCTGGAGCTCCCCCAGCTCCTGCAGCAGGACCCAGGTTCCACCTGCTCTGCCAGGCCCTGGCCAGGGGCCAGCAGATCCACTGGCTCCATGCAAAGGGGGAGGACAAGGATGCATTGGATGCAGCCCCCAAGGACCTTGAGCAAATTGTTCAGGAACATCCAGACCTTGACCTGATGTTTGCAAAGCTACAGCTGGCAGAGTTCTGTGGTTCAGGAAACCCAGCACGGGAAGAGGAGACCTACAAGGAGCTGCAGGAGAAACACCCTGAGCCTCAAAGGGTGTCACACTCCAAATCTCTGCTGGAGAAAGTTCTTCCTCTCTGGAAAGAGATCCCGGGATGAGGCAAAAGCAAAGTTCGTGGCTGGTGACAAATTTTCCATTGCAGGAAGAGCAGATGAGGAACTGCAGGTGGAGGTTGGGAGCCTGGGAAGGAGGGAGGGGTGTGCAAGGTGGTTTTTTAGGGTTTGTTTTAGTTCTCCTCATCATACTGTGATTTGCTTGGGTTTGGGGGGTGTTTGGTCACTGCCCCACCCCAGCCACTGCAGCCTCTGGTCCAGCCCCAAAGTGGCTGCCAAGCCCCTGGCACCTAAAAACCCCACCTGTGAGAGGGAGCAGAGCAGGTAAAGGCTGTGACACAGGTGTGACACTGACATGTCCCACAGCTCCAGAGCTCACAGCAGCTGAGATGGAGCTGGATCCAAGGCTGGGACTGTGGATCTCTCCCTCCCTCCCTCTCTCTTCCCCTCTCTCTTCTCCTGACATTCTCTTCTCAAAATCTGGATAACTTGAAGTTGAATATGTTAGAGTTAGCTGTGACAGTGCTTTGTGAAATGCATTACTGTAATTCCAAGTTTAATATAAGGTATATGCTAAGTGAAATACTATTCCTCTGTTAAATTGTTAGGTCATCGGTTATAAGTTAGGTTAGATACAGTTACGTGTTGTTCTTTTGCCAAGTTATTATTTTTAAGATATGAGTTAAGGTTAAGGTATAAGTTAAGCTCTCTCAAGTCTGAGGGCTGTTAATCTTTTACGCCATATTCTTTTTATCTTTTTCCTCACTGTCTTTTAGTCAGATGCACCTAAACACACACACACACACACACACACACACACACACACACAGAGTGCCAGTTCTCAATTCATTTCTGGTTTGATTGCCTGGATTTCCTTGCTTTTGTTGTTGCTTTTTCCCCTGGTGTGCCTGAACTGTGCAGTCAGGAGCAGAGTGACTCTTGCCAAGGAACTTCGTTGTGCTGTCGCTTAATATTAAATCTATTTTTTGTTGATCCCTTGCTGGGGATTTTTTAAGTGCTCTCAAGCCCTCGTTCATAAGAGGGTGAAGGAGCCCCGGGCCAGGCTCTCACCCTGGGGGACACAGGGACACTGCCAGGGGGTCCCTGTCCCCCTGTCCCACCCCCCAGGGCCCTGTCCCCTCTGTCCCTGTGTCAGGCTCTGGGGGTCGATCTCGTGGAACATCCTCTGGGGGAGGCTGTGGCACTGGGGGGCAGAGGGGGACCTGGGGGTACAGGGGACCCTGCTGTGCATGAGCAGTGTTGGACTTGTCTGGGGGAACTGTGAGGGGGGCTGGGGCAGAGTGACCTCCCCAGTGATGTCATACAGCTACCCCAGTGATGTCATACAGCTACCCTGTGATGTCACACAGCCACCCTGTGATGTCACAGCCTTCTCTGTTATGTCACAACCCATCTGAGATGTCACCCAGAAACCCTGTGATGTCACAATCCTGTCTGTGATGTCACACAGCCTTCTCTGTGTCATCACACAGCCTGCTCTTAGATGTCACAGACAGCTCTGTGATGTTACACAGCCACACTGTGATGTCACATCCTGCTCTGTGATGTCAGACGGAGCCACCCTCCATGATGGCAGAGTCTTCTTTGCAACTGCACAGCCCTCTTTGTGATGTCACAGCCCACTCTGTGTCACAGCCTGCTCTATGATGTCACACAACCAACCTGTGATTTCACAGCCTAGTCTGTGATGTCACAGTCAGCTCTGTGATGTCTCAACGCACTCTGTGATGACAAAGCCATCTGTGACCTCACAGCTCACTTTATGTCATGCAGCCACACTGTGATGTCACAGCCTGCTCTGTGATGTCACACAGTCCCCTCTATGATGCCATAGCTGCTTCATGACCTCACACAACCCACTCTGTGATGTCACACAGCTCCTTTCTGACATCACAGCTGCTCTGTGGCTCTCTGACACAGCCCCAGAGGTGCCCATTTAACAAGATAAACTGGGAACTTTGGAACAATTGGCTCAACTCGTAGTGGTTAATTCTTATAATAGAATCTCACAAGCAGTTTTTAAGCATAGAAACTTGATATAGGTCAGTGGTGGTCACAGGGTGGTCAATTCCTTAGGTCTTTTCTGCAGGGTCAGCTTCAGACCTCCTGTCTTTCCAGTGACTGACCACTCAGTGGGAGCTGGAACTGGCCTTTCACTCGGGTGATGTGACTCCAACCCCTCTCTTTGGTTTGGACCGTGGTGTTCATTGCATGAACCTGAAAAGGACCTTCATCTTCCGCATTTAGCGGTGTATCCCTCCAGACTTTGATTAAAACCCAGTCACCCAGCTCAATTTTATGGATCTTAAAGTCTATGGGTGTAATTTGGGGCAGATATCCTCACTTCATTAGATCTTCCAGAGTGATTGCAATGAATATAGTTTGCAATTCAATGCAATTGCATGAATATAGTTTTTGGTGATATCTCTCCTTCAGTACATACACCTGTGCTAAAAGGGGTAATCAAATAAGGCAGACTGAACATAGTCTCACAGGGGGAAACTCCCAAGTCAGCCCATGGTCTGGCTCTAATCCTTAACAGGGCTAGCGGAAGACATTTTAACCAATTCATTTGTGTCTCTTCCATTAATTTTGTTATGGTGTTCTTAAGTGTTTGATTCACCTGCTCAACTTTCCCTGAGCTCTGGGGATGCCATGGTGTATGAAGATGCCACTTTACCCCCAAAGTTTCCATTGTCTGGTGTAAAACCTTTGAGGTGAAATGGGGACCTGGGTCTGAGTCAATGGTATTGAGCACCTCATACCTAGGCATGCCATTCAGCATCAGAGACACCTTTGCCTTGCTTGTCCCCACCTGCCATCACTGCCTGCAGTGTTCTGCTCTAACTGTAACCTCGGGACACTTTCTCAGTCATGTCCCTCACAGAAATTTATTTAAAGTACAAGGAACTTCAGTGTTCCTATTTAAGTTTTTCTTCTTGAGAAGTTTTTTGAACACACTCCGAGGGACTGAGTCTGATGCAAACACCATCAAAGCCCCACGAGGGTCATTCAAGTCCCTGTGCTGTTGCTGTGCTGCTGAGCTGGGCTGGGCTCCTGGCACAGAGGAGCTCCTGGCAAGCGGCAGCGCTGCAGAGAGACAGCTCTGCCCAGGAGCAGCTCCTGTGCACAGCCCAGCAGGGCTGGGGCACTGCCAGGCCATCTCAGGGACACCAGCAGGGCACACCCAGAGCTCACAGGTGCTCAGCATTGGCAGGGGCTGTGCCATGGCCCAGAGGGGGCTGTGTCATAGCCATGGGCACCTCTGGGGCTGTGTCAGAGAGCCACAGAGCAGCTGTGATGTCAGAAAGGAGCTGTGTGACATTACAGACTGGGTTGTGTGAGGTCATGGAAGGGACTGACATCACAGAGCTCACTGTGACATCAAATGTGGCTACATGACATCCCAGGTTGGCTGTGAGGTCACAGAGGGCTGTGACATCACAGAGTGGGTTGAGACATCACAGATCTGGTTGTGACATCATAGGGCAGGATGTAATGTCACATGGTGGTGATGTCACATCATAGAGCAGGCTGTGACACAGAGTAGGTTGTGACATCACAAAGAGGGCTGTGCGGTTGCAGAGCAGCCTCTGCCATCATAGAGGATGGCTCTGTCTGACATAAGAGCAGGAAGTGACATCACAATTTGGCTTTGTGACATCGTGGAGCAGGCTGTGTGATGTCACAGAGCAGGCTGTGACATCACAGAATGGTGGTGTGTCACCCGACGGCAGGTTGTGTGACATCACAGTATCCCTGTGTCCCCCATGGCAAGAGCCTGGCCCAGGGCTCCTTCACCCTCTTATGAATGAGGGCTTGAGAGCACTTAAAAAATCCCCAGCAAAGGATCAGCAAAAACCAGATTTCATGTTAAGCGACAGAACAAAGTTCCTTGGCAAGAGTCACTCTGCTCCTGACTGGACAGTTCAGGCACACCAAGGGAAAAAAAGCAACAACAAAACCAAGCAAATCCAGGCAATCAAACCAGAAATTAACTGAGAACTGTCCATCTGTCTGTGTGTGTGTGTTTAGGCATGTGACAAAAGGACAGTGAGGGCAAGGATGAAAGGAATATGGCCTAAAAGCTTAACAGCCCTCAAACTTAACAGAACTTAACTTCTACCTTAACCCTAATTTATGCCTTAAACTTAACAACTTAGCAAAAGATGTTGTGCCATTGAGGGAAGAAAAACAGTTCCCAAGGCTGCTCCTAAAGAAAGCAGGAGCTGGTTGGACAGCAGCAGTGCCTGGGAGCAGACAGTGTTTGTGATCAGCTGCAGAGGAGCTGAGCCCAGGGGCTGTTGGCCAAGGCTGAGGCCTAACGAGCATTTCTCAGATCACAGGGAAGCCTGAGAAGGGGAGGGAGGAATGCACCACCCCAGGGCCCCATGGAGCTAAGGAGACCATTGTGACACTGTGGGGCCTTGTGGGACCGAGGGACCATTGTGACACTGCTGAGCCTCATGGAATTATGGAGACCACTGTGACATTGCAGGGCCTCATGGAACCAAGGGGACCATAGCGACTGTGTGTGGCTCCATGGAACCAAGGGACCATTGTGACACTGAGGGTCCTTGTGTAACCAAGCTGCCATTGTGACACTGTGGGTCCTCATGGAGACCATAAGGACTCTTTGGGGCATCATGGAACCAAGGGGACATTGTGACACTGCAGGGCTTCATGGAACCATGGAGAGACCATTAAGAAATTTCACAGCCTCATGGAAACAAGGGGCCATTGTGGCACTGCAGGGCTGCATGGAACCAAAGCTCCATGGTGACACAGAGTGGCCTCATGGAATCAATGGTTTATTGTGACACTGTAGAACCAAAGACCATTGTGACACCGCGAACCCCCATGGAACCAAGGGCCCATTGTGACACTACATGGCCCCATAAAACCAAGGGAACATGGCACAGGTCTGGCTGGTTTGGCCTCCCAGGGGCCACCTGACTGCTCCAGCTGACCTTGACATGTTGAGAGTCTCTTCTCATCTGCCACTGAAACACTGGGACTCTCTGCTTTCCTTCCTGTGGAAAAGAACTGTCCTTCGCCTCCAGGCACCCATGGCCAGAATTGGGATTTCACCACCACATTTCCTTCTATCCAGGGATTGTTCCCATAGGGATATTGCCTTGTACTCAGAGTCCACAAACAACTGTAATTCCTTTCAAAGGTCTCATTGAGAGTTGTTTGGGGCCTTACACCTGCACTCACCATTCCACAACCCACATCCCACTGCTCCCAGGAGAGCCACAAGCACCCTGTGAGGCCACAGAGCCCCATCCCCAGGGCATGGGAGTCAGGGTTTGGCTGTCCTGCTTGGCACAGCCCAGGCAGGACTTTCACAGCCACATTCCACAGTTCATTTCCCATCTGGACCCAGTGATGCCTCTGCGTTCTGCTTCCTCAGCCCCAGCAATGCTCTCCTTGTCTGCTCATTGCCCCCCCAGTCTCTTGGCAGGGATGGCCTCAGTGGGGGCTGCTGACATCCTCAGCAACTTGGAGGTTGCTGCTGAATTTTACTTCTCCAGAGGCTTGTTCAGCCTTCAGATCTTCAGGAATTCAGTGCTTAAGGGCTCATTAACATTCAAAATAGCTTTGCCAGGCTCAGGGCCAGGAGAGAGGCTGGGCAGGGCTGGCCATTGCCGGGAACAGGCCCTGAGCCCCGCAGCAGGATGGAGCTGGGGCACAGCCAAACTCACCTGCAAACCTGGGCTGAGCAGCCAGGGCTGGCAACGGCTGGGGACAGAGGCTGGGCTGACAAATGTCCTGGGCTCCCTCCCTGCTCTGTCCGTGCCACTGAGGGCACAGAGCAGCCTCCTCTCTCGGCCACTTGCCTGTTTTCCATCCCTTCCCCAGGCCCTGGCTCTGCCCCACAAGCCCTGGGCTCAGTCCTCCCCCTGCACGCTCACACAGGCTGAGATGGACACTGATGGGTTTCTCTGCCAGCTTCTCTCAGCCCAGCCCAGCTCCCTCCAAGCTCTCACAGCTGCCCTGAGCTCTCTGTAGCACCAAGGGCAAACATGGCAGTGCTGATAACCAGGGAGACCACGGCCAGGGGAGGGAGGCATGTGGAAAAGGCTTTGTGCTGTCCCTGATCAGAGGGGATCCTCAGCACAGCCCTGAATATCTGCACATAGGAGAAAACAATGAACACAAAACAGCCAGAAGTTATCCAATCAGTAATGACCATGAGCCAAAGTTCCCTGAGGCTGGAGTGTGAACAGGAGAGCTTGAGGATCTGGGGTACTTCACAGAAGAACTGGCCCAGGGCATTGCCCTGGCACAGGGGCAGGGAAAATGTATTGGCTGTGTGCAGCAGAGCAGTGAGAAAGCCACTGGCCCAGGCAGCTGCTGCCATGTGGGCACAAGCTCTGCTGCCCAGGAGGGTCCCACAGTGCAGGGGTTTGCAGATGGACACAGAGCGGTCACAGCACATGATGGTGCAGAGATAATACACTGCTGAAATGAAAAAACCAAAAATTAACAGCTGAGCAGCACATCTTGCATAGGAGATGTCGCTGGTGTCCCAGAGGGAATTGTGCATGGCTTTGGGGACAGTGGAGCAGATGGAGCCCAGGTCAGTGAGGGCCGGGCTGAGCAGGAAGAAGAACATGGGGTGTGCAGGTGGTGGCCGCAGGCTACGGCGCTGATGATGAGGCTGTTGGCCAGGAGGGCAGCCAGGGAGATGCCCAGCAAGAGGCAGAAGTGCAGGAGCTGCAGCTGTCGCGTGTCTGTGAATGGCAGGAGGAGGAAGTGGGTCATGGAGCTGCTGTTGGACATTTGCTGTGTCTGGCCATGGGGACCTGTTGATGGAGAAAAGGACAGTGACAAGTCAGGAGAGGCTGCTTTGAGCCAAAGCTGTGCCATTCCCTGCAGACTGTCCGGCTGGGACTTATCCACCCTTGTTCCTTCTCTGGGAAAACCTTCATCCAGGTCCCTGCCTGAGCTCCACTTGTGCTGTCTGACTGTGCCATGAGCAGCCAGGCCTGTGCGTGGGGCTCTCGAGGAGCCATCCCTGCCCTGCTGCCCTGGGATTGTGGCCATGGGGCAGAGGGACAAGGCTGAATATTCAGGATTTGTCAGGGGAATCCCACCTAATGCAGAAAGGCTTGGTAGCATCTGCACTTCCACTTCTAAAGAAGGTGGATACCAGGAGAGAGTTTCACCTATTTTTTTTTCCTACCCACACATCATTCCTGGTTCCCTGAGGTCAGAAATCCCCAGCATTTCTGCTGCACTCAGAGTTTGCCACTGAGAGATGTGAGAGGCAAAGGCAGGGCAAGGTGAGGGGCTGGATGGGCTTGCTCCCAACTGCCCTGGGTTTGCACTTTTGGCTGCAATCAGAGCACAATCACACTCCCCTGTCACCCTGGGAAGAAACCAGACCCTACTGAGAGCAGAGGGATCACTGAATGTCTCACCCTCTCCAAAGGCCTCTCAGCAAGGTCTCAGCCCCTCCTTCTGCCAAGGAATCTCACTGTTCCCTTGGCAAACCCAACAGCATTTCTTCACTTGTGGCATCTCTGCACTACCCCATGGGGCATTCAGGGAACTCTGAGAGGCTCTGGCACAGATTTTCACCCAGGAGGGAAGCTCAGAGCTTGGAAGGACACAGGAAGGAGATCCCCAGGTGTGCTCATGATGGCATCTCAGGGAGGGAGGCTCAGCTCCTTCCCCTTTCCCATCAACTGCTTTGCCCACAGCCCCACAGGTCACAGGGAAGCTTGGACACCCCATTCCCATGGACACAGCTGCCTGGGAGGAATCCCAAGGGCAGTGCCTGCCTCAGCTGCTGCAAAGCCCAGAGCCTCCCTGAGAGCACCAGATAACAGTGGCAGTATCAGAGGAATGTAGAAACAAGAGAAGATGTTGTGGTGCTGTGCCTGAGAGGGCAGGGCAGGGACAGCCTGGCACTCAGGACAGTGTTCCCTGTCCCCAGCTGTGCACGGCACCTCCCACACACCAACAGTGCCCTCCTGCCCACAGCATTGCTCTGTTCAGCTCCCTCTCCTTCCCTCATCATCTCCCTGTGCTGCACATTTTCCTCCTGAGAGGAGCCTTGTCCCTGTCAGTGCTCACAGAGCTCATCCCACCCTCTGTGCACTCGCCCGGCCCTACAGAAACCTGCCTGTCTGCAGGGCCCTGCCTGGGGGAGGCTCTGTGTGCAGGTGGGCAAGGGCAGCTGGCAAGAGCCCTGCTGGGCCCTGCAAAGGTGCTGCTGCTGCTGTCCATGGGCTGAGCAGTGGCTGAAGGCCCTTGAGGAGGCTCCCAGCAGACACACTGAGCACCCAAAGGTACAGAGCAGGAGTTATTGTTCTTTGTGTCTGCAACCCTCGGCCCGGGAGCATCGCCCCCCTGGGACATCCCACAGGTGAGCGGGCATGGGGAGCTCGGCCCAAATATCTTGGGTGATGCCTGGGGTTCTTTTTGGAAGGGGGGGCATTTTTGGACCTGCAGCACCTAACCCCAAATATCTTTGTTAGCTGCCCAGTTGGGTTTTTTTGGGGCAGGGGGGCGGTCGGGGGGAGAGGGTGGATTTTTGAATCTTGCAGGACTCCAAATGTGAGTTGCAAATGCCCCTTGGTGGGATTTGGGGGAGTGTCCAGCACGTGGGATTTTTAGAGGATCCCGGTGGCGTCTGCTGGGATGGGATGGGATGGGATGGGATGGGATGGGATGGGATGGGATGGGATGAGGCCTGGGAAAGGTTGGATGTGGATTGGGGTGTGGGATGAAGTCTGTGGGAGAGGGATGGGACAGGGATGGGGCCTGGGATGAGAAAGCCGAACGTTCAGGGTGATGAAGCTGGGGGGACCCCACTCCTTAGGGGCTTGCGGGGTATCCAGCAGCTGTGAGGGAGTTTTGGGGTACCCCTGATCCTTCGGGGGTGGCACTGGCAGCTGACACGTGGCTCCAGAACCTCTGGACCTCAGCTGCACCACCCCTTGCCCCAGCGCCCCCCTGAGCGGAATTTGGGGAGGGGAGAGGTGGGAGTCTGGAACCCCCAAAACCAGTCATAGGGGAGGGGGTTTGGGATTGAGGGAATGATGGTGAAAGGGCAGAAGAGCAAGGGAAAAGAGGGGGCTGGGACCCCCAAAGAGAGCGGGAGGGGGATGGGACACCCAAATGGAGTCGAGAGGGGTCTGTGGATTGGGAGAAGGATGGGAAAAGGGAGGAGAGGGGAGGGAAAGGTGGGGTTGGGATGGAAGCAGGGCAGTTTCATGGGGGTCCAGCCCTGTCCCCCAACACTGGATCCCTGGAGCAATTCCCTAGGGCTCTGGGGGAGGTGGATCTGCACTGGGGGTCCCCAAGCCCCCTGCCCATCCCTGGGGCTGATCGGGGGGTTCCCCCCACCCAGCAGCCAGTGCTGCAGCAGCCGTGGGGCAGAGGAGGGAGGGGACGGGAGTTCTGGGGTGGGAGCAGAGGAGGAGCGGGAGGAAGAGGAGGGAGAGAGAAGGAGGAGCAAGAAAAGGAGGAGCAGGAGAACCATGAGGTTTCACCACCCACTGTGTCTGCAGCACCCCTGGCTCTGGGATCATTGCCCCCCCTGCATTCTACAGGTCACCAGGGAGGGGGAGCTCACCCCAAAGCTATCAGGGGGGTCTCTGGGAGGGTGTTAGTTTTTGAGGGGTGTTTGGAACTCAGATTCTGGAAGTGAGCGCCAGATATCTTTGCATGCCCCTGGTGGGGATTTTTTGGGCCAGAGGGTATGTTTGGATCTTGCAGGACTCCAAAGCTGAGCCATAAATGCACCATTGGGGAATATTGGTGGGTCCATTTGGGAATTGCCTGGTATTGCCAGAACAGGCCATCGGTTTTGGGGATCCCTGAGAGAGCTGGGAGGGTGGAACATTGTACTCCCCAAGTGGAGAGAGCAGAGAGGGGCAATACCGGAGCTGGGGGACCCCTGGCAGCCTGGAGGGGTGGGGGAGGCTGGAGATGAGGCAGGGCTGGGACACTGTGACACTGAAATGGGTGATGGGGAGAGGGGGAAGCCCCGAGTGCCTGGAGTGGGGGAGCCTGAAGAGGGGGACCCTGGGAGCCCTTGGAGCCAAAGCACAATCAGGGAAGAAGGGACCCCTGGGAGCACCGAAACCCCACAGCATCCCTAATTGGGACCCAGGAGAAGGGGGATCCCAGGACCCATGGGAGCCCCAGCAGCTCTGAGAATGGGAAACCTCAGAACCCCAAAGAGAGGAGACTGGAAAGGGGGATGTGCTGGGAGGCTTTTTCTGAACTCATTCTTATTTTCGGAGGATTTTACAGACAAAAAACAGCCAG
Source organism: Lichenostomus cassidix (assembly GCF_008360975.1). NCBI lineage: Eukaryota > Metazoa > Chordata > Aves > Passeriformes > Meliphagidae > Lichenostomus > Lichenostomus cassidix. The sequence continues at coordinate 1,079,340 of NW_028147635.1, read as the reverse complement.
TGACTAGTTCTAGAGATAGCCTTGGGCAGGAGGAAGCCCCAGCCCAAGGCAGTCATACGTTTTTTTTACCCAGACCAGGATTTCCAATTCCCAAAACGTGGCCAGATGGAGGAGGGGGCTGTGAGGAAAAGGAAGATGCCTCAGGACAGCCAGGCAGGTGAGGAGGAAGTCACTGCCCCTTTCCTGCTCTCTTCTCCTCCATCTCCCAGCCCAGCATCACCCCTGGCTGCAGGACAACCCTGCTGCTGACTCTGTCCTGGTAGGGATGGATTGGGGGATCTCCTTCCCCTTCCCTCTGGCATGAGGGCAAATCCCAAATCCTCTCCTTGTCCTTCCTTCCCCACACAATGAGCTGAGGAGAGAGATCAGGGAGGACAAGTCCTTACGGCAGAACCTCACGGAAGAGGCCATTTTGAGCAGCTCCATGACCCAGGAGTCCAACCGGGAGGAAAAGCCCCAGAGATGCTGCACAAGGAGAGGCTGCAAACCCAGCCCAGGGTGCTCTGAAGAGCAAAGACCCACCGTGTGCCAGGAAGTTGGCAAGAGCTTCAGACAGAGTTTGGAGCAGGAGATTCCTGAGAAGCTTCATGAGACCAAGAAGCCCTATGAGTGTGGGGAATGTGGGAAGAGCTTCAGAAAGATCTCCCAGCTTATGGTCCACCAGCGGATCCACACCAGGGAGAGACCCTATGAGTGTGGGGAATGTGGGAAGAGCTTCAGCCACAGCTCCACCCTTATCTGCCACCAGAGGATCCACACAGGGGAGAGGCCCTATGAGTGTCCCGAGTGTGGGAAAGGCTTCAAACAGTGCTCTACGTTGACCCAACACCAATGGAGGCACCAGTAAGGGAAGCCCTGGGAGTGCCCCAAGTGGGGGAAGATCTTTGTGCACTGCTCCGAATTCATACCCCATCGGAGGACCCTCGTTGGGAAGAGCCCTGGTGACCCACACTGCCAGTGACCCAGTATTGTTGCCTGACCCTGGCCAAATGCCAGCGCCTACAAAATCTGCTTTCTCTTCTCACCCCTGCTGCAGCTGTGCAGAGGGGAGGGAAATAAAAAGCCTTACACACACACACACACACACACACACACACGCGCGGTTTATGAGTCGAGATAATGAACTGGGCGGGATGCAGTGAAGGGTAAAACAGGCTGAGTACTTAAAGTTGCAAAGTGATTTATTGGTATCCTAACCCTAAACAGAGTCAGAGGAGGCAAATGAGAACTAAAAATAAGCTCTTAAGACACTGTTTCTCTACTCACCCCCCTCCCTCTTTCCCACCAATAGCACAGGGGGTTGTGGCGGGCAGGGTATGGGATTTTTTTGGTCAGTCCATTACCAAAATTTCTTCCGCTGTTCAGGGAGAGGAGTCCTCTACTTAGCCATGGGTCCCTCCCACTGGAGACAGCCCTCTGCAAACTTCTTTGCCATGGGTCCAATCTCTCAAGCAGCAGCCACTGGAATCTGCTGCCCCATGAGTTCTTGTCCACAGGGTTCAGAGCTCTGAGCCCAGGCCAGGCTGTTTCCATCCCAAGGAACAAGGCCTTTCCCTGCACTGGGACTCCCACTGGATCACAGCTTCCTCCAGGCATCCACCTGCTCCTCTAGCGTGAGCACCTCCCCATGGGCTGTGGGTGGATCTCTGCACCCCTCGTGGACCCCATGGGCTGCAGGGGGACAACCTGCTTCCCCATGGTCCTCACCACGGCCAGCAGAGGATTTTCAGCTCCAGTGCCTGGAGCACCTCCTCTCCCACCTTCTCCACTGACCTTGGTGTCTCCATGCTGTTTTCCCTCACATATTCTCACCTCCTCCTCATCCTCTGTCTAAAAAGAAGTGCTTGCTCACATTGTTTTGATTTCTGCTTAAATATGATATCCCAGAGGTGTAACCAACATCTCTAATTGGCCCAGACTTGGCCAGCAGCATGTCCATCATCTTCAGAGCCATCAGAGATTGGCTCTGCTGGACATGGTGAAAACTTCTAGAACATTCACCCAGGACACACAGGAGCCATTTTTGTGCCCCTCCCCACCCCCTAGGAAAAACTGGGCTAAGCAAAACCAACTCATGAGCACAGGGGTGAGTTTTCTCCCAACCCTTCAGCCACTTCTTCAGGCCTGCCACAACAGCTTTTGAAGAGTTTGAGTTTCCCCTAGATGCCAAAGATAGCTTGCTGATGTTCTGGGCTAAGCAAAACTTACGTACTCAGGTTGGGAAAGCACCTGGCTGGTGGCTTCCATGTCCTCCTGATTCCCTGTGGCCACCTGGACAAACACAGGGGCAGGAACATCCATCAGGACTCAGATTGACATCCCAAATTCATAGGGAAGAGCTGATTTATTAATGTTACACCCTAAAAGTTGTTACCTGCTGTGTAATTGTTTCTTCTGGTGGCATCAAGAAATGATGGATGATCTTGGAGGTCTTTTCCAACCTAAATAATTTCCTTCTTCACCTTGTCAGAACAACCAAAGCTGAGGTAAAATAAAGGAATTAAACAAAGAGATCTAAAGCTGCACCATTTTACTGTGCATTTTGGGGTGAATTTGGGGTTGAGGGCTATATTCATGAGGATTTGGATGTTCTGGGGCTGCCCAGGCTGGGGGAGAGGACAACAGTCTCATAGTTGTTCCAGCAGAATGTGTCCACCTGAGCCCATCTGTTCAGGAATTCTGTTTTTTTGTCCCAGTCCCTGGCCTGGGTCTCCCCATGTGGGGTGTGCCCCCCAAAGTGCCCAAATCACTGCTGAAGTGCCCAAGCTGCTCCCAGCTGTGGATGTTCCTGTCCACCAGCCTCTCCTGGTCAGTGCCATGGGGGGTGGGAGGGGGTTTAGGGAATCCTAGGGGGATTGGGAGGGGCTTTTGTGGCTTTTGGGGGCATTTGTTCTGCTGAGAGGGAGTTTGGCAGGCTCTGTGAGAGAGGTTTGGGGTCCTGGCAGGGCTGTGTGACTTGGAGAGAATTTGGGTGGGTGTAGGTGGAGATGGGAATGGGGTTATGGTGGCTCTTGGGCCCACTGATATTGCAGGGAGTGGTTTGTGACCCCCCATGCCAGTGTAACCCCCTTTTCCCTCCCCACAGGGCTCCTGACCCAGCTCCTGCTGCCCCCAGGAGAGAATTTGGGGAGGGGGCAGAGGGGGTGCACAGCCCCCACTGGGGGATGACCCTGAGCCAGTGCCCTTTGTTTAGCACCAACCTGGGCTTGGGGCTGCAGGAGGAAGAGGCTGATGGGAAGCAGATCCTGCAGGTGGGACAGTGCTTGGGGTCAGGGCAAGGTCCTGCCCTGCACACCTGGCTCAGGTGTGACACTGCCCCGGGAAGGGAGCGGGACATTCCCATCCCCACAGATCAGGGCTATGAGCAGCACTTGGAGCACAGACATGGAAATACTGGGAGGAACTGGGAGCACACTGAGGGTGTGAATTATCCCCACCACCACCTTTCCAGGGCAGCCCTGGATCTGAGAAATGCTCGTTAGGCCTCAGCCTTGGCCAACAGCCCCTGGGCTCAGCTCCTCTGCAGCTGATCACAAACACTGTCTGCTCCCAGGCACTGCTGCTGTCCAACCAGCTCCTGCTTTCTTTAGAAGCAGCCTTGGGAACTGTTTTTCTTCCCTCAATGGCACAACATCTTTTGCTAAGTTGTTAAGTTTAAGGCATAAATTAGGGTTAAGGTAGAAGTTAAGTTCTGTTAAGTTTGAGGGCTGTTAAGCTTTTAGGCCATATTCCTTTCATCCTTGCCCTCACTGTCCTTTTGTCACATGCCTAAACACACACACACAGACAGATGGACAGTTCTCAGTTAATTTCTGGTTTGATTGCCTGGATTTGCTTGGTTTTGTTGTTGCTTTTTTTCCCTTGGTGTGCCTGAACTGTCCAGTCAGGAGCAGAGTGACTCTTGCCGAGGAACTTTGTTCTGTCGCTTAACATGAAATCTGGTTTTTGCTGATCCTTTGCTGGGGATTTTTTAAGTGCTCTCAAGCCCTCATTCATAAGAGGGTGAAGGAGCCCTGGGCCAGGCTCTTGCCATGGGGGACACAGGGATACTGTGATGTCACACAACCTGCCGTCGGGTGACACACCACCATTCTGTGATGTCACAGCCTGCTCTGTGACATCACACAGCCTGCTCCACGATGTCACAAAGCCAAATTGTGATGTCACTTCCTGCTCTTATGTCAGACAGAGCCATCCTCTATGATGGCAGAGTCTGCTCTGCAACCGCACAGCCCTCTTTGTGATGTCACAACCTACTCTGTGTCACAGCCTGCTCTATGATGTGACATCACCACCATGTGACATTACATCCTGCCCTATGATGTCACAACCAGATCTGTGATGTCTCAACCCACTCTGTGATGTCACAGCCCTCTGTGACCTCACAGCCAACCTGGGATGTCATGTAGCCACATTTGATGTCACAGTGAGCTCTGTGATGTCAGTCCCTTCCATGACCTCACACAACCCAGTCTGTAATGTCACACAGCTCCTTTCTGACATCACAGCTGCTCTGTGGCTCTCTGACACAGCCCCAGAGGTGCCCATGGCTATGACACAGCCCCCTCTGGGCCATGGCACAGCCCCTGCCAATGCTGAGCACCTGTGAGCTCTGGGTGTGCCCTGCTGGTGTCCCTGAGATGGCCTTGCAGTGCCCCAGCCCTGCTGGGCTGTGCACAGGAGCTGCTCCTGGGCAGAGCTGTCTCTCTGCAGCGCTGCCGCTTGCCAGGAGCTCCTCTGTGCCAGGAGCCCAGCCCAGCTCAGCAGCACAGCAACAGCACAGGGACTGGAATGACCCTCGTGGGGCTTTGGTGCTGTTTGCATCAGACTCAGTCCCTTGGAGTGTGTGAAAAAAATTCTCAAGAACTCAATTGAGATGGAAACACTGAAGTTCCTTGTAGTTTAAATGGGTTCCACTACCAGACACTACTGAGAAAGTGTCCCCAGGCTACAGTAAGAGCAGAACACTGCAGGCAGTGATGGCAGTTGGGGACAAGCAAGGCAAAGGTGTCTTTGATGCTGAATGGCATGCCTAGGTATGAGGTGCTCAATACCATTGACTCAGACCCAGGTCCTCATTTCACCTCAAAGGTTTTACACCAGATAATGGAAACTTTGGGGGTAAAGTGGCATCTTCATACATCATGGCATCCCCAGAACTCAGAGAAAGTTGAGCAGATGAATCAAACACTTAAGAACACCATAACAAAATTAATGGAAGAGACACAAATGAATTAGTTAAAATGCATTCCACTAGCCCTGTTAAGGATTAGAGCCAGACCACGGGCTGACTTGGGAGTTTCCCCCTATGAGGCTATGTTCAGTCTGCCTTATTTGATTGCCCCTTTTAGCACAGGTGCATATACTGAAGGAGAGAATATCACCAATAACTATATTCATGCAATTGCCATCACTCTGGAAGATCTAATGAAGTGAGGATATCTGACCGAAACTACGCCCATAGACTTTAAGATCCATAAAACTGAGCCAGGTGACTGGGTTTTAATCAAAGTCTGGAGGGATACATTGCTAACTGCTGAAGATAAAGGTCCTTTTCAGGTTCATGCAATGAACACCACGGTCCAAACCAAAGAGAGGGGTTGGAGTCACATCACCCGAGTGAAAGGCCAGTTCCAGCTCCCACTGAGTGGTCAGTCACTGGACAGACAGGAGGTCTGAAGCTGACCCTGTGGAAAAGACCTAAGGAATTGACCACCCTGTGACCACCACTGAGCTATATCAAGTTTCTATGCTTAAAAACTGCTTGTGAGATTCTATTATAAGATTTAACCACTACGAGTTGAGCCAATTGTTCCAAAGTTCCCAGTTTATCTTGTTAATTATAATAATTTCACTGTTCTGGTGTTTTTCTTAAGTGCCACCAAAAGTGAAAAGTGTAGAGCATTCCCCATGTATCTGGACAATTAGACCCTAAACAATTGTGAAGAACCTGGTTTCAGGAAAAGGAGAAGATGAGTCCTGAAGGAAGATACCACACCCAGGTAAAGAGAAAGCATGGAGGGGGCAAGACTGCGTCAGGCTCTGCCTTTGCCAGATGAACTATCCCCACCTTGGGAGGAGCCCCCATAGGTGTGAGGGCTGGGAGGGTATCCTGTGCCAGACCCCTGTGGCTAGCTTGGGTATTGAGTATCCATCTCCTGGGAAGCTGTGACAAGTGCTATTATCCCTTGTATGCAGGGCATGTTACAAAGTCACTTGTAAGGATACATACATATCTGAACACCGAGTGTATCAATCTTCCTGAATTACGAACTGGAGAAGAAGAAGGGAAAACATGTTGGCTAACCAAAAACACAGGGAATTGCAAACAAAAATTGGGTGGAGAATGCCCTGTAAAAGAAGAATGGATTTGTTTCGAGCATGATCCAGAGGGAGGCTTGACAAAAAGTAGAAATGTGGAAGACTGAATCACATAGAAAGAGCTAAAAAAAGGAGTGTGGGATGTTGAAGAAGAAGGCATGATACCATATGGGAAAAATCTATTTCTGGACATGGTAGAGAGAATAAGCAAAGAATTTAGTGTGTCCAGTTGCTGGATTTGTGGAGGTACCAAGATGACTGAAATGTGGCCATGGGAGGGTATAAGTTTAAGGGCCTGAGATGTGTTAAAGTGGATGAAAATGGAAAGAGATGTATTAGCTGCAAGAAGTCGATGGGGACAATGGAAATTATGAGCCAAAACCATTGGTGAAGAGTGTGTATGGAGAAAAGGACCAAAGCATCACACAGAGGTTGGCCAATTATCGTGCAAATGTTACCTAGTTACAGATGGCAGCCATACCCGGTGGATACCGAAAGCCCCTAACCTGTGCTGGTCTAGAGAAGGAGGAAAGATGGGGTGTGTGTACATAAATCACAAAGGATTGTATGAATGTATCACAAAATAAGTAAATCCATTCCTAGATGTCCCAGGAATTTCAAAATTTTGGGAAGAGATAAAAAGGGAAGATTACAACTTTTGGGAAGCTCCAAAAGGTTTATTCTGGTTACCTGGGGATACTGCTTCTGCTACCTTACCTCAAAATTGGTCAGGAAGTTGTGCATTAGCAGTGATTAGACCTTCTTTCTTTCTATTACCCTGGATTCAAGGACGAGAGTTGGGAGTCCCACTTTATGATGAACTACAATGACAAAAAAGAGATTTAATAGGGGGAAGTCAGAACTGGGCAGAATCATCAGTACTTATGGGCCACTTGGGCCCAAGATGGTTCTTGGGGGTATAGAACCCCTATTTATATGTTGAACCGCATTATCAGATTACCAGCAGTCCTCAAAATCATAACAAATCAAACCACCCTGGCAATAGACCTTATAACAGCACAGCAAAAACAAATGAGGGTGGCGATAAATCAGAATAGACTAGCCCTAGATTATCTCCTGGCAGAAGAGGGTGGAGTGTGTGGAAAATTTAACTCACCAGAATGTTGCATTGACATTGATGACCACAGGGAAACTATTAAGAATATCACTCATAACATCTGCCAACTAGCACATGTGCCCATCCAAAAGTGGACACCCCTTTTTAAAGTAAATTAGTGGGAAAATTTCTTTAATGGGGGGTGGATAAAAAGAACAGTGTTTATTGGTCTGTGTGCTTTAACAAGTATTATTTTTCTCCCATGTGTAATCCCCTGCATGATATGGATGATAACAAGTATTACCCAAAACGCCCTAGAAAAGATGACCCAAGAAAAATTGATGGTAATGAAAGAGAATTGGGAAGAGGGAATCGATGAAACTGCTAAAGAAATAGATGAAAAATACCAGAAACTGAGAAGTTTGTATGGGAACTAAGGGCTCATCATCTGGTGTGACTTTTCCTTGATGCAGGCAAAAGCCTGATCAAAGGATGAGAGGGGGGACTGCTATAAATGAGTTTAAGTTCACTGAAGTTAATTATATCCATGAGTTAGTAATATGTTAATGAGTTCATAAGGTTAATTATAAAGTTAAGTTCCTTATATTACTTATGTTGGAGTTACTAGGCGGCAAGATGCTGTACTAAGTGTAACATTTAAACACACCCATTAAATGAATGTGCATGAAAGCACCCATATAAAGGAAGATGTTTCTAGAATATCCCAACAGAAGAGGATGATGTCATCAAGAACGTGGATTGGACCAGACGAGAACCAACCAGGAGAGACCTAGACCGTGATTGGACAGGAATGCACCAGAGAAACGAGCCAATCACATTTGGAAAAACGAGCCAATGAGACGAAGGATCCCAAATGGACCAATGGGGTGTAATAAGCGAGGGTATAAGAGTGACCCAGTGCTTTGCACCTGGTCCTCTGCCCTTTGGGATGTGCGAGGGAGAGCGCCCAGCATCGAGTGTGCTGTTTTCTCTGCCTTGGCACGAGAAATACTGAGCTTCCATTCTTTGGCTGTTAATTAGTAAATAGTTGTTCTTCACAAGCCGGGGAGTGAGTCATGTTGCTCACCACGCCCTGGTTCCCCCCTTGTCACCAATGCCAGGCAGTGTCCAGCGTGGCACATTGTGGCATCCTGGAGCTTTCATCTGCACAATGTGTGTGGCCAAGCACGTGTCCCCTCAGGCTCCTTGTCTCAGGAGAGTTTCAGCCAGGCTGCAAGAGCTGCATTTGCAAATGCATTTGAGTGCTGCAGCACCTCTGCAGGCACCTGACACAGCCAGTGGGATCCAATGTCCTGGCAGGAAAATCCCTGTGTGCCTCACAATGAGTTCCACAAAACAGCCTGGCAGCTGCTGGCCTGCAGAACAGAGAGTTCTGGAAAATCTCCTTGGCATGGCTGAGAGCTCTCCTCCCTGCAGAGACCCTACAGAATGATCTCTGCACCAGGGCAGCTCTCTAGGAGGAGAAGTGGACGCAAGAAAAGGAGCTTTTGCATCAGACCAAGGCCTTGTGGCACAAGTCACAAGCACTTGGTGTCCCTGCATCCCTCCCGCCCCAGGCAGCGCCTTTCTCCTCTGCCCCACACAGCACACACTGCAACGCCCCAGAGACCAAAAGGCTTCAGCCTTCAGCAGTTTCCCCCAAATCAATGACTACAGCACAATGAAAACAACAAGCTCTTCTGATTTGTCAGTTCCATCATTTTATTTCAATGAAAGCATCTTATGGAACCTGTTCTAACTGAGCAAGAGCTACAGCTCAACTGCCTGAGGAACAGATTCCAGGCCAAATGCTAAATAATATTATCTATCATAAAACAAAAGCTCTCTAGCAGTTTTCTTTCCCAACTAATGTCTAGTTTAAGCTTCTGGAACTCTTTACCTTGCTTAATTAATTAATTTAGTTAATTTAGTTATTAGGGTATCTTTTTAATGAAGTTAGTTAGTTAGTTATTAATTTTTATTAATAATAATTTAAGTTATTTTGTTTCTAATTAAACAGGAAAAAAGGGCATGAGTGGGCCTTTATCCAGTTATCCTTAATTCTAGAAGAGAGCTCTACTAACATCTAGCCCTATTTTAACCTACAGAATTTAAGTCTAATAAATTCTCTTACTTTTGCTCCTCAGATTCTTGAGGCAGCAAGTACAATGGCACCTCAGTCTTGAGCTTCCTGGCCCTGCAGCAGATGGACATTGCCACCCAACTTGGTGGCATCTGCAGAATGACTGAGGGTGCCTTCAATGGTCTTGTCCAGGTCATTGGAAATGTCACTGTCAATGTCAGGGTTTGGTTACTCAGACCAGAACCCTGACTTGCTTTGGCACTTGCTTTGGCACGTCTTGTTTCCTGGTCACCTCCATGTCACAAAGAAGGAGAAGCAGGTTCTTTCTCTGAGGCCTTGCCAGAGTGGAGAAGGTGCCTTTGAACCAGATTTTTTGGGGAAGGGAACCTCTCCATCCCAAGCCTGCCAGTCGCATGCCAAGAGCTGTGAGGGATGCCTGGGACAATGCAAAGGCACTGCAGATCCTCCAGCCAACACATCCACTTTCTGCAGGGCCTGGCTCAGGGGCTGTGCACAAACACACATGGAGCAAAGGAGAGCAAGGACAGAGCGTTCCAGAGCTCATTCCAGTGCTCATGCCTCCGTGGGTGTTACACCATTGGCATTCCCACGGAGCCATGGTGGGATGGCTCCTCTGACTGGAGCACTGGAATGAGGTGTCTGAGGCTCCCAAATGCCCTGAGCACCCTGCTGAAGTGGGACAGCTGCCACTCGGGGACAGCCACAGCCACAGCTGAGCGCAGGCCTTGCAGACACTCAAACAACCATCTGTGTCACTCTAGGAATTGCTGTCCCCAAGTGCCATCTGGAATGTCCCGTAGGAGGGACCCTGAGTCACTGTCTGTCATCCTCTATCCTCCAGGCTGGGTGGCTGCATTCTGGCCACAAGTCACTTGGGAGGGACACAGAGCCACTGTCCTCGTCAGCGTTCCCACTCAGGTCTCTGTCTTCGGCCCAGGCCTCTAATGGGAGAGACCCTGAGCCACTCTCTGCCTCACTGCTCCAGCTCAGCTGTGTCTTCAGCCCATGACCAACATGGCAAGGAGCCTGAGTCACTCTCTTCCTCAGACCTGCTGCTCAGCTCTGCATCTTCAGGCCATGCCTCACCTGGGAGGGACCCTGAGGCTCTCTCCTCCTCAGTGCTCCAGCTCAGGTGTGTGATCTCTGCCCATGCTGTGCCCAGCCCTGGCAAACTGCACACAGACCTGAGCTTGTTTGAGCTGGACCACTCCTCAGCTGGTGCCCCTGACAGGCATGGCTCTGCTTCTGCCCCTGCCCAGGGAGATCTTCCAGCTGACTGGGCAAGGGGCTTGGGGGCACTGGTCCATAACTGGGTATGGAGTTGAGGCCTTTTCCTTGCTGTGAGGGGCTCTGATGAGCAGAGCTGGGCCTTGGCCTGTGGCTGTTCCTGGATGAAGGTTCCCGTGCTCTGCCCATCCCTCACAGGGCCTCACAGGAGGCCTCTCTTCTCTACTTCTCCAGCTTGGATTTCATTTGTGTTCCCCTTGCCAGTCTTCCTCCAGGATGACACAGGACTTCTCATCAATCTCTGATTCTGTCAGCACAGCCCCCGCTGCTGCCCCTGCCCCCTGCCCACCCAGAGCTTCCAGCTGGCCGGGCTCCGGGCTGGGGGGGCAGCAGGGGCTGTGCGGGGCAGCTGCCCGGCTCTCCGGCCCCAGTGCGGGGGCTGCTGCTGCCGTCCCTGTCCCCGTGCCCTGATGCGGGGGCCGCCGTGTCCCCGGCTGCTGGCCGCGTCGCCGGATCACAGCCGCCATCCCGCGCAGGATGGCACGGGAGCCGCGCCGCAGCGAGCGCAGCAGAGCCTGGCCGCGGCCCCTGGGGCTGTGCGGGGCTGCCCGGCTCTCTGCTGCTGCCGCCTGCGCCACAGAGGCAGCACAGGAGTCACGGTGCTCCTCAGCTTCCTGCGGGGCTGCCCGTGACTCGCAGTTGGACAGCTGCACGGAGCAGGAGAAGGATGAGGACCAGCTGGCCCTCTGCGGTGCAAACGGCCCCCCTGGCACAGCAGCTCCCTCCGTGCCCGCAAGCCCGCCCCGAGCCCCGAGGCAGCTGCCTGCTAGCCCATCCCTCACCTTCTGCCTTCTGACAAACATCAGCCACTTCTTCTTGGGCTGCACGTCGCTGCTCATCTCCTTGTCCGTGGACATCTTGGAGTCGCTCCGATGCTACCCTAGCCCGGGGAGATGCTGTCTCCAGACGGAGCTGCTCCCCTGGCACTGAGCACCCCCAGCCATTTGGTGCCCTTTTATAGCCTCCCGCTCATGCCGTGTCCCCAGGTGTCACAATGGGCTCTGGGCACACGCAGCCACACGTCACATAGAAATACTTGTGGAAACCATTAAAAAAATCCTTTTTCTGTACAAAAATCATTTTCTGGAGTCTATTAACTCTGATAATAGCACAGTCAGCATAGAATTTTTTTCTAAAATCAGGATAGAGGCCCCACTGAAAAATGCAGAGGCTCTTGCACATGGAACATGGAACATGGAACATGGAACATGGAACATGGAACATGGAACATGGAACATGTGCAAGACCAAGGTTATGGTCTAGAATTGTGGTGTGCAAATACTGGGCTCATTGGGAAAAAGGTTTTCATTCCAGCAGAGATGAGAATTCCATCATTTGCCCCTTTAGAATGCAGAATAAAACAGAGGAGAACTCCCACGGTTCAGGAGGCAAAGGAAAGAACTCCAGAGATGAGCTGTTGGAATACAATTTCTAAAATGGCTGAAACGTTCACACAGCTCCATTTGAAACTGGGAAATTGCAAGAGGAAGTGATGGTGAATACTCCCATTTCAGAGAGCTTGGCTGGGCTCTTGGGAAGGACTTGTTCCCTGGGAGGGTGGGGAGGCCCTGGCACAGGGTGCCCAGAGAAGCTGTGGCTGCCCCTGGATCCCTGCAAGTGTCCAAGGCCACGCTGGACACTGGGGCTTGGAGCAGCCTGGGATAGTGGAAGGTGTCCCTGCCCATGGCAGGGGGTGGCACTGGATGGGGCTTCAAGTTCCCTCTCAACCCAAACCGTTGTGGGGTTCCATAATTCTCTGGTTCTACAAACTACTGTGAAACATTTCACATCAGCATGGAGAGAGCAAGTCCATCCTGCTTAGAGATCCAAAGGACAACATTTGATGTGTTTACATCTAACAGAATTTTGTCATGATTCTGGAACAGGAGATTCCTCTAAAATGTAATAGTGGGATCTTAAAATCTTTCAATATAAGGATTTAATGTGTGCCATCTACCAATGATGACTCTGAATGAGGCTGCATGTGACACCCTCCAATATTAATTTAACAATTAATTCTTCAGGATATTTGAATGACAGTGAATTTACTGTCATTCACAAACTCTGACACTGAAATTTCTTGAAAGTCAAAATGGAAAAGTAGTTAGATTTACCTCTCCAAAAGACAACATATATTTTATAATTTTCAAATTATAAATATGTAAAAGTAGAAGAAGAACCCAGTGAAGCAAATTAGGAAGAACAGAGCTCTCTAAGGGATCCCTGAATATTTCTTCACAGTAAATCACAAGAGCTCTCTTAAGCACTGAGTGAATGCTTAAGTAAATTGAGTACCCATTAAGCATTGAGTAAATAAACAACTGTGATTTCCAGGCTCATTGTCATGCATGTTTTTTTAAGTTATCCATAAACCCTTTAAATATGTTTGGCATTTCTATCTCTTAGAAGCTATTGGGAAATTTTTGTTACACTCCTTGAGGTGAATAAAACACACACTTGGCTCTGAAATATTGCAAAGCAAAGCACAGACAGTTGGTGTCTTGGTTCAACCCAGGCAGCATCTCACAGCCCCTCAGTCACTCCCACCAGTGGGATCAGGAAGAGAGTTGGGAGGGTAAAAACTGGAGTGGGTTGAGATCAAGGCACTTCAACAGGGAAAGCAAAAGGCACCACATGAGCAAAGCAAAAGAAGGAATTCCTTCAGCCCTTCCCAGGACTGGGCAGCTGTTCAGCACCTCCAGGAGAGCAGGGCTCCATCCCACAGAACAGTGACTTGGGAAGACAAAAGCCATCCCTCCAAACGTCCCCCTTCCTCCTTCTTCCCCCCACTGCATATCCTGAGCATGAAGTGACATGGTCTGGGATATCCCTGGGATCACAATGATGCCTTAATAATTTTGGGGTTTTTTTTTCTTCATGTGTCTGTAAATTGGTGTAGTTCTCTGTTCTCACAGAATGCAGAAAACTTCTGTTCCCAACACATTTAACCAAAACAAAGCTCTCTGGATAGAGATTCAAGGACATGTTCATTACCCTAGAGACAGAAAATATCTGAACAACAGTGGAAAGGGGGGAGCAGGGCCTGGGGTGGTCAGTGTCATCACCTGAATGTGTGATTAGAGAATTAGGGACCAATATGCTAATAAGGCAAAACTTAAAAAAGATAAAGAGCTTGTGATCTGGTATCTATTTTGGGTGTAGTCCCTGAGGGAGACTTTGCTTGCCTGAATGTACCTTGAAGGCCTTGAATAAATTTGTCTGCTTTTAATACACCTAATTGTTTTGGCATCTGTTTTCATGTAGCCTGTTCCAGGCATCAGAGTCACCCAGAGATAAAGGACTGAATGTCTGCTGTGACCCATGAGAGCTCTGCAGCCCCTGGGGACACAACAGGGACAGGGAAAGGAGTGTGGGCAGTGCCTCCTCTGAGCCTCAGGGAACTTCCAGAGGAGGATCCAGGGCAGCCCCAAGGCCATCTGGCAGGCCTGGAACAAGGCAGGCAGCTCTGAGCAGCCTCCATGGCCCCAGCAGAGCTCGTGTGGGAGGGCTGAGTGCAGGGAGCACCATCAGCTGCCTGTGTGTCCCAGCTGGAGCAGCAGAGCCCAGCAGAGGCAGCCCATGGCCCCAGGCAGCACAGCCCCCGTGCTCTGCAGAGCAGCACCCCCAGCTCTGTGGGGCTGTGGGGAGAAGGGCAGGGGCTGCAGCAATGGCTGCTCAGGCCAGCACAGCCGTGATCCCCTGGGAAAGGCTCTGTGGGCAGCTGGGATGTGCCAGGAGAAGAGCAGGAGCCCTTGTGTGTGTGCACAGGAGTCCTGGCAAGAGCTGGGGCAGCAGGAGCTGCCTGAGGAGCCCCGGGGCAAACTCTCTGCTGCTGTCCTGGGCAGTGGGGCTGTCCTGGGGCTGCAGGAGATGCCAGAGCTGAGGATCTCCTGAGCATTCCAGACACAGAGTCACTGTCCCTGACCTCCATTGCTTCCCATTCTTGCTGCAGGGCCAGATAGGACTGGGCTGCTCTGCTGGGCTGGGGCAGAGGTAGGGAGAGGCTGGACTGGGCAGTGCCAGGGAGAGGAAAACAATGGACCCTTGGTTATACAAGTCCAGGCAGTGTCAGAATGGTTCCATGGAGCCCCAGAGTGTCACAATGGTCTCCCTTATTCCATGGGTCCCCAGAGTGTCACAATGTCCCCTCAATTCCACGAGGCCCTGAAGTGTCCAAATGGTCTCCATGGTTCCTGAAGGCCCTGCAGTGTCACAATGGCCCCTTGTTTCCATGATGCCCCACAGTGTCACAATGGCCCTTGTTTCTATGGGGCCCCAAAGGACCCCAGAAAGGTCTCCTTGGATCTGCAGTATCACAATGGACCCTTGGTTGCATGAAGCCCCAAAATGTCACAAAACTCTCCTTGGTTCCATGGTGCTCCACAGTGTCACAGTGGCCCTTGGCTGGTTAGAGCCCCATGATGTCACAATGGCCCCTTGGTTCCATGAGGCCTTGCAATGTCACAATGGTCTCCTTATCTTCATGGAGCCCCACAGTGTCACAATGGCACCTTGGCTCCTTTAAGCCCCACAGTGTCACCATGGTCCCCTGGGTTACACGAGGCTCTGCAGTGTCACAATGCCCCTTTGGTTCTATGGGGCCCTCAGTGTCTGTTTTGCTGGTGGGCAGTGTCAGTACCAAAGACAGAGACACCAACTGAGGGAACAGTGTAATTTATTATAACACAAAACTGCAAAGAATTACAAAAGGAGAAGCTCAGCAATGCACAGAATCATTTGCAAAGAATTACAAAAGGATAAGATGGACAAAGCACCCAGTCAGCACTACCAAAGATTGCCTGAAGGGATTTAGAAAGATCCATCACCAGTTAGCCTCAGACTTTACCATCACCCAGCCCCACACATCAGCTGGGGAAGCTGTCACAGCCAAGGACTGCAGAGCCACTCTGGACACTGGCAATTCCTGCAGCTGTGTCCAGCCACAGGTGAGGCTTCCAACCTCACTGGGAGAGAGCCCAGCTTGGAGAGTGCTGAACAAACAAACTGACAGCACTTCCAGTGCAGGAACTTCTGGATTCATTCTCCTGATTGGTTTCTCCCAAAGCCTGGCCAGGGCTCAAGGAGGAGCCAAGGGAGTTTTCTTTCATAGTGCAGCCCCAACAAAGCCAGATGTGGCTTTGTCTGGCTTCTAAATACAAAAAGGTAAATACAGGTTTCACCAATGCACAGATATATAGATCATTTTGGTAATAATGTTTCATTAATGAGCAGATACAAATGTAACCTTTGTTTGGAATGTTCATCAACAGGTCAGTTATTGCTCCGGCCTCAGTAAAGAACTGTTCAGGCCTTAGTACTTCAATGGGTCCTTTGACTGACAGATGAACTACAACCTCCATAACAATTCTTTCAACAATAGTCTTTTAGAATAGATTTAGGTATTAGGTGTAAAGGCGTCACCACTTGTTTTCAATTAAGTGCTGTTCAAGTTCATTACTCAGATCTATACTTTGCATTCCTTTTAAAACATGCCTAATTAGTTCCTATTCTCTATGTTATTTATCGAATCCCCGTTTTTACTGAGACTGTGCCTCTTTTCAGACAAGTCTCAGTGCTCCATTTTTCAGCACAAAGTGTCACAACAACTCTAACATGGAATCATAACACACCAAGTGCACACACTGCAATGATCACAGTCACTGCCACAAATGCATTTCACAGCAGCCTCCAATTTGACAGCCATGAAGCCAATCCCACCAGGGAGAATTTTCTTCTTTCTGCCACTCTGCTACTGCTGTTTCTATGGAGGTCATTCCTTACTGTTGGACTCCAAACCCATCATTGATACAAGTGCAACATTCCTGTCCTAGAATAGCACAGGGTCCTCCCTGGACAGAAAGCAGATAATCCAAGGCCATGTGGTTCTGTAGAGCTCCCAGGTTGTGTTTGTTGGAGCTCACAGGAGGTGCTATTCAATATTTTAACATTATAATTTGCTACTTCAAATAATCAATTTAGCTCATTAACATAAACTCCATAGGATAAGGCAATGCACATGGGACACAGGGTGAACCAGAATCTTTGGCTTTCTGAAATCAAAGGCACTCTTGGGGTGGAAAATGTTCCCTTGGTCCCAACTCTTCCCTGTGGTTGTTGCCAAAGTAGCCAAAAGGGTGGCACTGCAGCTGAGAGTGGTGTAACACTGACCCTGAGCAGCTCCAGCACCCCAAGCTCTACTGACATTGTGAGTGATGTTCAAGCACAGAAATCTTTTCATAGGCTTTGGCTTCTCTTGAAGGAGAACCTTACTGAATCCTGTGAAATTGATAATTTTATTCTTTTGTTCCACAGAACACTTTTCTTTAATTTCCCTTCACTGGCCCTGTTACGAGTCAGAGCCCATTGACAGAGTTCTGCCACCCTGTAGCGTGGGCCCTCCAAGGGAATCCTGTTCCTCCCAACATTAGTTGAGAACATACCCAGCAATTAGTTACACTAAGTACTTTCCCTACATTGATCTTTACATTTCAATAAGAATTTTCATGACTAATCCCTTGGTGAAACTCCAGAGGTGTTTCTGGCAAACAAAGATTCTGGTTGACTATCAAGATACAACTTACAGCTATAAGCAGTACTTTAGTGACAAGGTTATTCATTCTTTTTCCTCAATCTCATTCAGGTCAGGAACAATAATTCCATTGTCCATGGAGCTGGCTCCTTTTTCATTCCACAATAATGCCCCAAGGTCCTTTGCTGTTCAGCTTCACTGCGGTGTCTGTGGGTAACAAGGCTTGGTGGGGTCCTTTCCCCTTTGGCTGGAGGGCTGCCAGGTCCCAGTCCTTGAGGTGCTCCAGACTTCTGGCTGGAATTTCTGTGGAAGGCACTCAGGGTCACATCAGCCTTCACATGGAGCCCTGTGGATCAGAGCATTTTCCAAAGGGAACGTTGGGGCAAACAGGGAGATTTGGTCTGGCAGGATCTGTGAAACAACATCCTATAACATCTACTTGTTCTCCCATGGAACACTTGGCTGCAGGGACATATTCCCATTGTTCCTGCCCAGGTTTCAGGATTCAAACTGAGTTGTCTTTCCCCAGAGCTGTTCCTTCAGCTGGCTCAGGAGGGCCATTTGGCCTCTGGATCCACACCTTGGCTCCATTATTACGACTGGTGGATCCAAACCCTTTATCTCCACAAGCAGTAGTGATTTGAGGTGGATCTCCTTTTTTCACAACTGTTTTTAAAACTGTATTATCAGTAATTGTCCTACCCTGTCATGGGGTGGCATAATCAAATCTTGTTCAGTATTGTTAACCAGAATTTAATTTCTTCTTGATTATTTGTAGTGATTTCTCCTCCCATGACATGAACACTTTGCAAGGCCAAGCTGCAGTGAGCAGTTATCAAACCAAAGTGTTCTGGAGGAATCTGAATTCCTGTTTTGGTATTGATAACTCTCATTTGCTTCTGATTTATCCTCATTAAATCTAAAGCATAAAGGTCCAGCCATGCAGCTTCTGGAGAGGACCTGTAAGGGGTTCTCCATCAGGACAGGTTCCCATCTCCTCATTTTTTCATCTGCTCTTTTAACAAATCCTCTATCCACTCTACAAATCCTACAGCTTGTGGATAGTGGGGTATATGAAAAACCCAGCAGCCTTAATCACTTTATTTCTCACAGTAACAGACAAAGCATTCCATATCACAGTATCAGCAAACCCTATAAAAATAGCCAATTTCATCCCATCCTCCTTTATTCATTATACACAAACTCGTCAATTTTCTCACTGACATTCAGGTCCTGGCCAAACATTTTCTGTAGGGTATTTAGTGTTACATCCCTGAGCAGCAAAAGGTAACAAACTGTCAGCATTATTTCACATTATTATTTTCTTTGTATCTATATCTATATATATATATACATACATACTTATTTTATTATATTTTTACATATAATTTTAATGATATATATATATATATTTATTATATTATTTCACTTGCACAAAGAAATCTAAGCTCAGAATTAAAAACTTTTGTTGCTCCATGTGGGAGCATTCCAAAAACAATTGTTCCTTCTGTTGGTGCTTTTTCCAATATACTGTTAACAAAATTTATCCTCATCTTCCCAAACCCACAAGATCTTTTCCTTTTTCCTTATGCAATTTTGGATGCATTTTAATACATCCAGCAGATCAGCTTCTTTTAGCTGACTTCCCCATTGCTCACACAGTGCTCTGATCTCAGCCCACTCCAGAGCCAGCCAACTATAGGGAAGGTCTTCCCAACCAGGAATCTTGGATGGGACCAATTCCTTACATTTATATTTAAAAAGTGACATTTTGCTGTGATCTGAACAGACTATGCCAATTTTGTTTTGCCAGTGGGCAGGGCCAGCACCAAAGACACAGACAACAACTGAAGGAATCATTGCAATTTCCTATAGTTCAGAGCAGCAAAGAATCACAACAGGAGAAGCTCAGCAATGCACCCAATCATTCCAACCAAAGATTGCCTGTAGTGACTATGAAAGATCCATCACCAGTTACCCTCAGACTTCACCATCACCCAGCCCCACACATCAGCTGGGGAAGCTGTCACAGCCAAGGACTGCAGAACCACTCTGGACACTGGCAATTCCTGCAGCTGTGTCCAGCCACAGGTGAGGCTTCCAACCTCGCTGGGAGAGGGCCCAGCTTGGAGAGTGCTGAACAAACAAACTGACAGCACTTCCAGTGCAGGAACATCTGGATTCATTCTCCACTTGGATTCTCCCAAAGCCTGGCCAGGGCTCAAGGAGGAACCAAGGGAGTTGACTTTGACCATACACGCCCAAACCAGGCCAGATGTTGGATTTCATGGCCTTGTTTAGCTTCTAAATACAGAAAAGTCAATACATGATTCACTAATGAGTGAATACATCTACCACAATGCTAATGATCATGCATATTTTGTTAATGAGAGGATACAAAGATAACATTTTGTTGGAAGGTTCATGGAGAGGTCACTTTGGCTCAGGCCTGTTGTTCAGGCCTCAGTCAGGCCTCTTGTTCAGGCCTTGGCACTTCAGGGATGTGGTTTAGTGCTGGGCTGACAGTGCTGGGTGAACGGTTGGGCTTGATGAGCTCAGAGGTCTTTTCCAACAGAAAAGTATCTAGAATTCCAGGATTTCATCTGCTCCATTCAGCCTGGTACAAGTTAGCAGCATCATTTTGCTCAGAAAGTTCCCTCTTGGTCAGCTCTTGAGGCCTAAGGCTTCAGGCCCTCTAGCTCCTGGTGCTAAGCTGCTCATGATGAACAAGATGACTATGAGAGAAGAATACAGCTCATCCAGTTCCTTCTGGGACACTGAGAGGGGAGGGTGTGAAAACAGGAGCATTGTTTGGTGTTGCCTCCTCTGTGCCCTTCAGGCCTTTCAGTGCTCTGAAACAGCCAAGAGCTTTCTTCAAGAGTGCAAGGAAGCAGCTGTTCCTTCTGCCAGGTCGGGCTCTCTCCAGTCTCTGCACTTGACTGCTTTTGTCCCTCTTGCTGTGCCCTCTGTTCCCCCTCTGCTCGCTGGCTGCTGCCCAGGACTGTGGAACTGGCCCAGATCAAGTGCTCGAGAGCCTCATTTCTCTGTCCTTGGAGCTGCCTGGGCACAGCAGCCTTTTCCATCTGCAAGCTCCATATGGACAGGGAGTGCCCAGCTCCGTTCCTTGCACAACCTCCAGGAGCCCAGGGCCTGCCATCTCAAGTCCCTGCTGGCACTGAGGGCCCCCAGGTGCCTCAGGCTGCTGTGACACCACTGCAAACAGGAGGCAAGAGTGGCAGGGGCTGTGCTCAAAGTCAGCTCCATTTGCTGCTGCTGCTGCTGCTGCTGGGGGGTCATTTGTCCAGCCCTGCCCCAGACTCAGGGATCAGCTCCAGGCCCTGCTGCTGCTCCCTCGGGATCAGCCACAGTTTGGTTGTTGCTCTCAATGCCAGCAGAAGCAGTGGCTGAAGCAGCAGGTGCTGACAGTGCCCCAAGCCCCGGGGCCAGAGGGAAGGGAGCTGCTTCACATCAGGACCAGGAGCAAAGGACATTTCTTTGTTAGGACATGTTTTCTGTTTTAAGAAAAGAAAAAAAGAGAAAAGAAAAAAGCCTAGATGAAATACGAAAGATAAAAACAAAACTCAGGTGTGTAGTGTAAAATCTTCTGTAACTTTGGATTAAGAGGTAACTGATCTTTTGTAAAAGTGAGCTCAGTTATTTACTTTGTCAATGTGCTGATAGCATGGATCTATCTTACTGACCTCAGTAGCCTTTTTTTAATAGATTCTGGGCTTTGTTTCCAATATTAAGTTATTTTAAATTGTGGTTGAAGCAGTAAGAAATTGATTGTGCTCTGCCAGCTCCGAGCAGGACTGGGAATCTAGATTCTGTTGATCCCCATCTCATTAGCAAGATGCCCTTTCTTCTCACCCTGTGAATGAGCTGTGCATTCCCTTTGAAATTGTCAGAGGTTTCTTAAAGGTGCAGAGTCCCACTTACCGCTTTTTGCTCTGGTTTGGAAGTGGAGAAGGGCAATTCTTCATTCACCAACTCCAGACTGCACTGCCTTAGGAACAACAGCCCAGTCGCCAGGTTTAGCTCACTCGTGGCACTTCTAGAGGAGGAAGAAAGTGCAATTGCACAATTCCAACCCAAAAGGAATGAAGAGTGGGACAGACAAAACATCCTGTGGACATCCACAGAGCTCAGCTGGAAGGACAGAAACCAGAAACTGCCCATCAGCTGAAGGCTCCTGTCCCCTTGTCCCAACTGCCCGCAGTGCCCAGGCCATGCTGGCTGAGCTCAGAGCTGTGCCCAAACCTCCCCATCACTGCTGCCTTTGGGAGGAGAGCAGGAGGGCAGGACATGTGCTCAGCCTCCAGCCAGCCATGGTAGATCCACCTCCTCAGCAGCTGCCCAGAGCAGGATGCTCCTGTGCTCGCTGCCATCTCCCCAGAGCCCTCATCCCACCCCTGCCGAGAAGATGGGGATCCACCTCATAGAATCTGCTGCTGGAAGAAAAGCTGCTCCCAAAGGATGTCCTCACCTTTCTCCAAGGGCACATCTGAGCCATTCTGCAGCTGGTCCCAGCACTGCTCCATCCAGACCAGACACCAGTGAGAGCTCTTCCTTTAAAAACCAAACAGCAAATCAATGAGATTACAAAGAAAAGGTGGAAACAAGAAAAAAGTTACAACATTATCACTGTCAGGAGCTCAAGGAAGGACTAACCCCTCCATGCCAAGGAAAAACCCACTCACAGCTGGGGTAAACCAGGGCTTTCTTCCTTCCCCCTTCATAGCTCCCCCAAAATAATGGTAATCCAGGGCAAACAAGGGCAGTGGAGCAGCCCAAGCCCTTCCTCCCCTGCCGAACAAACCTGCGGCTGCACAGCTTCTGGAGTCCCACCTCTGCTCCCCCCATGGGGGTTTGTTTTGGTCAGGGTGGCTGCCCCCAGCCCCAGCCCAGGGCACAGTGGGTGCTGGGGACTGTTGGCAGGGCCAGGAGCCAACTCCCATTTCATTACCACCCCAGACCATCCCCACAAGCCCTACCAAAGAGAAGAAGGTGCCAGAATTTAAGTCAATCATCTTCAGCTTTCATGTCACCAGGACAAGGAAGAGGTTGTCATCCTTGAAGTCCTCTTTGGTGTCTCCAGGTGCAGCTCCACCTGGTGCAGCATCTCCAGGGGCTCCTGCTTCTTCCCTGGGGGCCACACCAGGCTGTCAGTGTTCTGCCCAGGGCCCCAGACAACAATGAACCAGGACAAGCAAAACCAGGGTGGATGGTGGCCACCAGTGCTTGCCAGACCAGATCTCCAACTCAGCTCCAGCACAAGAGCTGTGAGTTCCCTGATGATCCCTGCTCAGAGCTACAGGCAGGTCAAAAAAACATCTGGTTTGCTTTACTTCTGGTTGCCAAAAGATGTGTGGAGCTGTTACCTGCCAGGCCCCTGGACCAAACTGTGCATGTGCATCTCTTCCATCTTCTAGGGCCGACGAACACCCTGCATCCAAGGGTCGTTGAAGAGGTCCTCCAGCGATGGCCTGTCCATGGGTTGCATGGACAGACACCTCTTAATAACATCTTGACACTCTGAGGAGAGAAACCAGAAACTGCCAGTCAGTTGGAGAAGGCTCCTGTCCACTTTTCCCTCCCAGTTCCCATGCCCAGGCCATGCTGGGTGTGCTAGAACTGTGCCTAAACTTCCCCAGGCATTCTCTGTTTTGGAGGAGAGCAGGAGAGCAGGACATGTGCTTCCTCCTCAGCAGCTGCCAGAGCAGGATGCTCATGAGCCTGCTGCTCTCTCCCAGCACTGGTATTCCCCCTGTGCCACAGAGATGAGGATCCACCTTGAGAGAGCCGTCGTGGGAACAAGATCCGCCCCCAGATGATCTCCTGGCCCCTCCTGAATGGGTGCTTCCCGACGACCAGGTGGTACAGCAGGAGGCCCAGGGTCCAGATCGTTGCTGCCCCACCGTTGTAGCATTTGAGGTGGATCCACTCTGGTGGGCTGTAGGACAGGGTTCCTGTGGAATACAGATGGAGTTCATCAGGGGATGCTGCTGCTCCCAGAGCCTCACCCCACATCCCTGGGTATGCAGGGGCTGCACCAGTGGCACACAGGGTGACCTGCTGCCCTCTCGCCAGCACCTGTGACTCGTGTACAAACTTGGGGTTGGAAAAGAAGCCACTGGTGTTGGAATGAGGCAGCAGAAGCCCTGGGGAGGTCCAACCACGACATGCAAAATAAAACCATTCCCAGAGGTGGGAAAAACCACTCTCATCCCTCTCTGCATTGCCCCCAAAAACAATTACAAGCCAAGGCAAACAAGGGGAGTGGAGCAGTCCAAGACCTTCCTCGCCTGCCTACCAAACTGGCTGGGGCATGGGGTCTGACACCCCTCACTGCTACACTCATTGGGGTTTGTCAGACTGACTGCCTCAGCCCCAGCCCAGCCAAGGGCAGAGTGGGTGGTGAAGGTGGTCAACAGGGCTGCAAGCTGCCCCCTTCGACCCCCACCCAAAAGTAACTTGGCTGAAGAGTTAATCCCATGTCTGGCAGCTATAGGAGAAGCCCAGGTGCTACACCCAGGCTGGACCATGAGATGCCCAGGAGCATCCCCTGGGAAGGCTCACCTGCAAATTGGGTGTAGGCTGTGTCTTGGAGGAAGGTGCCACAGCCAAAGTCGATGAGTTTCAGCTGCATGGTGGCCAGGTCGAGCAGGATGTTCTCGGGCTTGATGTCCCTGTGCAGCACCCCGCAGCTGGTGCAGTGCTGCACGGCCTCCAGCACCTGCCAGAACATCCCCCGTGCCTCCTCCTCCGGCAGGAACCTGCGCTCTGCCAGGAAATCCGAGAGGTCCTGACAGCGCTCCGGACGCTCCAGCACCAACAGGTAGTCGTCGGGGAGCTCAACCCACTCCAGGAGCTGGATGACACCAGCACAGCCAGTGGACACCTTGTGCAGCAGCACGATCTCCAGGGGCGCACGGGTGCCATCGGGCTGCGGGAGGAACACGATGCCATCAGTGGGGCTGAGGCCATGCCAGGGCTCTGGGACCCCTCACCCAGCCCGGGATGCTCTGCGCCCCCCGCTCACCCCACGCCCGCTCTACCTCCCTCCAGGCGTCCTGGCAGCTCCCACCCTGCCGGGCCCCGGCTTATCCCCGCCCGGCACGGCCCGGGTTCTGCCGCTGGCCCCGCTCACTCACCAATTCGCCCCAATGATGGATGCGGTTCCGAGACACACATTTGATGGCTACCTGCGAGCAAGAGAGAGCAGCGGGCTCAGCTCTCGGCCAGCCCTGCCGAGCCCCACCCTCCTCCTCCTCCTCCTCCTCCTCCTCCTCCTCCAGCCCCGCCACTCACCGGGGCGCCGTCCGCTAGCCGCGTCCCCGCGTAGACGCTGCCGAACCCGCCTGTGCCCAGCAGCGCACCCAGCCGGTACCGCTCCTGCAGGGCCTCCTGCGCCTTCCCTGCGGGCGACACGCGGCCGTCACCGCTCGGCCCGGGGCCACACACGGCCCCCGACCGCCTCTGCACCGCCCCGGGCCGGGCATGCCCCTCTGAACGGGGCACGGGCGGCTCGGGGACGGCGGCCGGACTGCCGAGCGGCGGAGCTCGGGCCGGGGAAGGAGCAGCGGAGGCGGCGGGAGCGGCCGAGCCGCGTGTGTCCTCCTCGGGCCCCGGGAAGAGCCGGGGCTGGGGTTGGGGTTGGGGCCGGGTTCGGGTTCGGGGCCGGACCCGGGGCCGCAGTCGGGGTCGCGGTCGGCACTGGACCCTGCGTCGGGGCCGGGGCCAGGCTCGGGACAGACGAAGCCAAAGGGTGGCGATGCCGCCCCAGCCCCAGCCACTGATGCCCGCCCAGCAGCGCCACAGCCAGGCTCGCCGGAGCCGGGCTGAGGCGAGGGCGCGGCGGGACGCCCAGGGGCGGGGAGGGGGCAGCCCCGCCCGGGGCCGGGAGCGAGCCTGGGGCATGGCCCGGGCTGGAAGGGGAAGAGGGAGGGCGAGAAAGGAGGGGACACAGGGAAAGGGACACCGGGAGAGGCTGTGGGACAGGGGGAGAGGGAGAGGAGGAGCAGGATAAAGGGAAGGAGAGGGTCCTAGAAACTCTTGTGTCGCCGCTGCCGCCGCTGCCGCCGCTACCGCCGCTGCCGCTGCTGCCGCCGCTGCAACTGAAGCTCCGGGGCAGTTAGTCCGAGTCTCCGTTAGTCCGAGTGGCCGTTTGTCCGAGTGGCCGTTTGTCCGAGTGGCCGTTTGTCCGTTCCCCGCTCGCCCCCGCGCGCCCCACGGCCGAGCCCCGCGCGCCCCCGGGGGCAGCCCCTGAGTCTGTCCAAACACGGGAACTTTGCCGTGTTCAGCCCACATCCAGAGGCTTGACTGCTGCACAGTGGCACAGCAATCCCCTTGGCTGCTCTGTGCATTGTCCCTGCTGAGGGTCAAACACTAGCGGAGCACATTCCCTCTCTCTAGAATTCATACCTGACCCAAGCACTGCACTTGTGTCTCCAGCATTGCTTTCCAAGCAGAACGGGGGAAGACAAACTGTGTGTAACTCATGGTATTTCAGAGAGTCTAAAACATGCTAAGTCATAGATCTTCGAGGTGAGAGCCATTTGCAGTTAATGGCATGGAGAAGTAGTGCAACATGGAAAAGGAGAGCACATAAATAAATAGAGGAAAACATCTCAGATTGTTTCTTTGCATTTTCATTTCACTTCTGGAAAGCTGTTTCAGTTTTCCAGGAATCTTCTCCACAGTCCTGCTTGCTCTTTTCAAGAACCTTTCCTGGAGGGAATGAATTGCAGGAATTATTGGGCTGCACTGGCCCTGGCCGGGTGCCTGGTGCCACCAAAGCTGCTCTGTCACTCTCCTCACAGGTGCAGGACACAGAACCCAGGAGGAAAGGCTCGTGGGCTGGGATAAGGGCAGGGAGAGGTCACTCACTGGTCACTGTCAGGGGCACAACAGACACAAGCTAGGGAAATGAATGGAATTGATTTCCAAGCAAATCACAGTATGAGAAGGAGAACTAAAACAAACCCTGACAAAACACCTTCCCCACCCCTTCCTCCTTCCCAGGCTCCCAACCTCCACGTGCAGTCCCTCCTCTGCTCTCTCTGCAATTGGAAATTTGTCACCAGCCACAAACTTTGCTTTAGCCTCATCTCGGGATCTCTTTCCAGAGAGGAAGAACTTTCTCCAACAGAGATTTAGAGTGCAGCAGCCTTTAAAGCTCAGGGTGTTTCCCCCTTTGCATGGAGCCAGTGGATCTGCTGGCCCCTGGGCAGGGCCTGGCAGAGCAGGTGGAACCTGGGTCCTGCTGCAGGAGCTGGGGGAGCTCCAGGACTCGCTCTGGCCGCTGGGGCAGCCACAACACAAGCCGTTCCCAGCCAGGAGCCGAGGGCTCCGTGTGGCTCTGCAGGACCTTGTCCCTGGGACTCGTCTGGATCAGCGCGGGCAGCTGGGCTGCACTTGGCTTCGTTTGTGTCCCTGCTTCCCCTGGGACAGCAGCTGCCCAGCGCCGAGGGGACAGCAATGGCACCGGGGCAGTTTGGGGTGAGGTTCAGTGTCAGTGCCTGGCAGAAATCCCAAATCCTTCCCGAAGGAGCAGAGAGTGCTGACAGAGCACAGGATGCTCTGCTGAGCACGGGATGGACCAGGGGGGATGTGAGACAAGCCGGGATGGCAGTCAGAAATAAAAGGAAGAGGAGAAGCGGACAGGAGAGGAGGAGGAGAGACAGAGGAGGAGGAAGAGCCGGTGGGGAGGAGGGATGGAGGAGGGGGAGCGAGAGGAAGGGGAGGGATAAAGGGGGAGGAGCGGGGAAGAAGAGGAAGGGGAGGGGAGGAGCAGCACGAGAAGCAGGAGAAGGAATCACCACGTGTGTCTATTGTTCTTTGTGTCCGCAACCCTCGGCCCGGGAGCATCGCTCCCCCAGGATATCCTGCAGGTGAGCGGGCAGGGGGAGCTCGGCCCAAATATCTTGGGCGGTGCCTGCGGTTCTTTTTGTGGGGGGGGGGAATTTTTGGACCTTGCAGGACTTCAGAACGGAGCCCCAAATATCTTTGGTTGCTCCTGGGAGGGTTGGGTTTTTCTGTGTACGTTGCCGGGGGTGGGGGGAGGGGACTGGGGCGGATGTTTGGATCTTGCAGGACTCCAAATGTGAGTCGCCAATGCCCCTTGGGGGAGTACTGGGGAGTCCCCTAGACGCGAGTTTTTCCGGGGTCCCAGTGCCGGCTGCCGGGAAAGATGGGATGGGATGGGATGGGATGGGATGGGATGGGATGGGATAGGTGGGATGTGGATTGGGGTGTGGGATGAAGTCTGGGGGAGGGGGATGGGTGGGATGGGGGCCTTGGATGAGTCAGCCGAAGGTTGAGGGTGATGAAGCCGGGGGGACCCCACTCCTTAGGGGCTTGCGTGGTATCCAGCACCTGTGAGGGAGTTTTGGGGTACCCCTGATCCTCCGGGGGTGGAACTGGCAGCGGGGGGACACGTGGCTCTGGGCACCTCTGGACCCCACCTGCGCCCCCCCTTGCCCCCAGCGCCCCCGGGAGCGGAATTTGGGGAGGCGGAAAATGGGGGGCGCCCAGGCCGGGCCCCCCTTGCTGTCCCGGCAACTGGGGGCCGAGTGCGGGGGAGCCCCGCGGGCATTGCCCGGCCCTGCCCGGCACGGCTGATGCCGCCCGCCCGCGCTGCGCACTGCTCCGGACTGGTGCTGCCAGTGCCGCGCGGGGCGGGGCCGCTTTGGGGACCCCCCAGGGCAGAGCGCTTTGGGCTGCTTTGGGGCTCTGGGCACCTGCAAAACCGGCGCTGGGCACGGCAAGAGCGTGTGGGGGCAGCTGGGGCCCTACTGGTGGCACTGGTGGTGCTGGGAGTCCCCCCGGCCGCGGGGTGAGCGGGGGGCGCGGTGAGAAGGGGGGCTGGGAGCCCAAATGGAGCGAAATGGGGATTGGGACCCCCAGAGTGGGCAGGAGGGGCCTGGAACCCCCAAAACCAGTCATAGGGGAGGGGGGTTAGGGATTGAGGGGACGATGGTGAAAGGGGGAGAAGTGGGGAGGAAAAGAGGGGGCTGGGATCCCCAAGAGAGCGGGAGGGCGATGGGAAAAAGAAATTGAATTGGGAGGGGTCTGTGGATTGGGAGAAGGATGGGAAGGGGGAGGAGAGGGGAGGGAAAGGTGGGGCTGGGCACGGAAGCAGGGCAGTTCCATGGGGGTCCAGCCCTGTCCCCCAGCACTGGATCCCTGGAGCAATTCCCTGGGGCTCTGGGGGAGGTGGATCTGCACTGGGGGTCCCCAAGCCCCCTGTCCATCCCTGGGGCTGATCGGGGGGTTCCCCCCACCCAGCAGCCAGTGCTGCAGCAGCTGTGGGTCAGAGGAGGGAGGGGAATGGGGTTCTGGGGTGGGAGCAGAGGAGGAGGAGGAGCAGGAAAAGGAGGAGCAGGAGAACCATGAGATTTCCCCACCCACTGTGTCTGCAGCACCCCTGGCTCTGGGATCATTGCCCCCCCTGCATTCCACAGGTCACCAGGGAGGGGAAGCTCACCCCAAAGCTATCAGAGGGTCTTTGGGAGGGTGTTAGTTTTTGAGGGTGTTTGGAACTTGCAGATTCTGGAAGTGAGCCCCAGATACCTTTGCATGTCCCGGGCTGGGATATTTTGGGCTAAAGGGGAGGTTTGGATCTTGCAGGACTCCAAAGCTGAGCCATAAATGCACCTTTGGTGGGATATTGGGGAGTCCATTTGGGAATTGCCTGCTATCAGCAGGACAGGCCAATCGTTTTGGGGATCTGTGAGAGAGCCCAGGGGGGTGGAACGCAGGACTCCAAGAGTGCAGAGAGCAGAGAGGGGCAATACTGGAGCTGGGGGACCCCTGGCAGCCTGGAGGGGTGGGGGAGGCTGGAGATGAGGCAGGGCTGGGACACTGTGACACTGAAAGGGGCAATGGGGAGAGGGGGAAGCCCCGAGTGCCTGGAGTGGGGGGAGCCTGCAGAGGGGGACCCTGGGAGCCCTTGGAGCCAAAGCACAACCAGGGAAGAAGGGACCCCTGGGAGCACTGATACCCCACAGCATCCCTAATCAGGACCCAGGAGAAGGGGGATCCCCAGGACCCATGGGAGCCCCAGCAGCTTTGAGAATGGGAAACCTCAGAACCCCAAAGAGAGGAGACTGGAAAGGGGGAACTCCCAGGAGACTTTTTCTGAACTCATTCTTATTTTAGGAGGAATTTATAGACACAAAAGAGCCGGTGACTTCTAGAGATAGACTTGGGCAGGAGGAACCCCCAACCCAAGGCACTCACACCCTTTTTTCACCCAGACGAGGATTTTCGTTTCCCAAAACTTGGCCAGATGGAGGAGGATGCTTTGAGGAAGAGGAAGATGCCCCAGGACAGCCAGGCAGGTGAGGAAGAAGTCACTGCCCCTTTCCTGCTCTCTTCTCCTCCATCTCTCAGCCTAGCATCGCCCCTGGCTGCAGAAGAACCTTGCTGCTGACTCTGTCCTGGTAGGGATGGATTGGGGGATCTCCTTCCCCTTCCCTCTGGCATGGAGGCAAATCCCAAATCCTCTCCTTGTTCTTCCTTCCCCAGACAACAAGCTGAGGAGAGAGACCAGGGAGGACAAATCCTTACGGCAGAACCTCATGGAAGAGGCCACTTTGAGCAGCTCTGTGACCCAGGAATCAAACTGGAAGGAAAAGCCCCAGAGATGCTGCACAAGGAGAGGCTGCAAACCCAGCCCAGGGTGCTCTGAAGAACAAAGACTCACCCTGTGCCAGGAAATTGGCAAGAGCTTCAGCTGGAGTTCAGAGCGGGAGATTGCTGCGAAGCTTCATGAGACCAAGAAGCCCTATGAGTGTGGGGAATGTGGGAAGAGCTTCAGAAAGATCTCCCACCTTATGGACCACCAGCGTATCCACAGAGGGGAAAGACCCTATGAATGTGGGAAGAGCTTCAGCCAGAGCTCCAACCTGTTCAATCACAAGAGGATCCACACTGGGGAGAGACCCTACGAGTGTTCTGAGTGTGGGAAGAGGTTTCAGAGGAGCTCCAATCTCCTCAGTCATCAGCGGATTCACACAGACGAGAGGCCCTTCCGCTGCCCTGAGTGCAGGAAAGGCTTCAAGCACAAATCCACCCTCATCAGGCACCGGCGCATCCACACTGGGGAGAGACCTTATGAGTGTGGGGAATGTGGGAAGAGCTTCAGCCACAGCTCCACCCTGATCCATCACAGGCGGAGCCACACTGGGGAGAGGCCCTATGAGTGTCCCAAGTCTGGGAAAAGGTTTCAGACCAGCACCAATCTCCTCAGTCATCAGCAGATGCACACAGAGGAGAGGCCCTTCCGCTGCCCTGAGTGCAAGAAGGGCTTCAATTGCAACTCCCACCTCATCACCCACCAGAGGATCCACACTGGGGAGAGGCCCTATGAGTGTCCCGAGTGTGGGAAAGGCTTTACCCAGAGCTCTAACTTGACCAAACACCGATGGAGGCACCGGTGAGGGAAGCCCTGCGAGTGTCCCGAGTGTGGGAAGAGCTTAATGCGCTGCTCCGTATTCATCCTCCATCAGAGGACCCTCATTGGGAAGAGCCCTGGTGACCCACACTGCCAGTGACCTAGTGTTGTGGTTTGACCCTGGCCAAATGCCAGGCACCTACGAAATCTGCTTTCTCTTCTCTCCCCTGCTGCAGGTGTGCAGAGGGGAGGGAAAAAAAGCCCTAACACACACACATACACACACACACACACACACAGGGCTCATGAGTCGAGATAATGAACCAGGCAGGATGCACTGAAGGGTAAAACAGGCTTAGAACTTAAAAGTTGCAAAGTGATTTATTGGTAACCTAACCAATAAATTTTGGTCAGCCCATGACCAAAATTTCTTCGCTGTTCAGGGAGAGGAGTCCTCTACGTAGCCATGGGTCCCTCCCACTGGAGACAGTCCTCTGCAAACTTCTTTGCCATGGGTCCAATCTCTCGAGCAGCAGCCGCTGGAATCTGCTGCCCCATGAGTTCTTGTCCACAGGGTTCAGAGCTCTGAGCCCAGGCCAGGCTGTTTCCATCCCAAGGAACAAGGCCTTTCCCTGCACTGGGACTCCCACTGGATCACAGCTTCCTCCAGGCATCCACCTGCTCCTCTAGCGTGAGCACCTCCCCACGGGCTGTGGGTGGATCTCTGCACCCCTCGTGGACCCCATGGGCTGCAGGGGGACAACCTGCTTCACCATGGTCCTCACCACGGCCAGCAGAGGATTTTCAGCTCCAGTGCCTGGAGCACCTCCTCCCCCACCTTCTCCACTGACCTTGGTGTCTCCATGCTGTTTTCCCTCACATATTCTCACCTCCTCCTCATCCTCTGTCTAAAAAGAAGTGCTTGCTCACATTGTTTTGATTTCTTCTTAAATATGATATCCCAGAGGTGTAACCAACATCTCTAATTGGCCCAGACTTGGCCAGCAGCATGTCCATCATCTTCAGAGCCATCAGAGATTGGTTCTGCTGGACATGGTGAAAACTTCTAGGACATTCACACAGGACACACAGGAGCCATTTTTGTGCTCCTCCCCACCCACTAGCAAAAACTGGGCTAAGCAAAACTAACTCATGAGCACAGGGGTGAGTTTTCTCCCAACCCTTCAGCCACTTCTTCAGGCCTACCACAACAGCTTTTGAAGAGTTTGAGTTTCCCCTAGATGCTAAAGATAGCTTGCTGATGTTCTGGGCTGAGCAAAACTAACATGGTCAGGTTGGGAAGGCACCTGGCTGGTGGCTTCCATGGCCTCCTGATTCCCTGTGGCCACCTGGACAAACACAGGGGCAGGAACATCCATCTGGACTCAGACTGACATCCCAAATTCATTGGGAAGAGCTGATTTATTAATGTTACACCCTGAAAATTGTTACCTGCTGTGTAATTGTTTCTTCTGGTGGCATCAAGAAATGATGGATGATCTTGGAGGTCTTTTCCAACCTGAATAATTTCCTTCATCACCTTGTCAGAACAACCAAAGCTGAGGTAAAATAAAGGAATTAAACAAAGAGATCTAGAGCTGCACCATTTTACTGTAGGTTTGGGGGTGAATGTGGGGTTCAGGGGAATATCCATGAGGATTTGGATGTTCTGGGGCTGCCCAGGCTGGGGGACAGGACAACAGTCTCATAGTTGTTCCAGCAGAATGTGTCCACCTGAGCCCATCTGTTGTTCAGGAATTCTGGTTTTCTGTCCCAGTCCCTGGCCTGGGTCTCCCCATGTGAGGTGTGCCCCCCAAAGTGCCCAAAATGCTGCTGAAGTGCCTGAGCTGCTCCCAGCTGTGGATGTTCCTGTCCACCAGCCTCTCCTGGTCAGTGCCATGGGGTGTGGGAGGGGGTTTAGGGAATCCTGGGGGAATTGGGAGGGGCTTTTGTTGCTTTTGGGGGCATTTGTGGTGCAGAGAGGGAGTTTGGCATGCTCTGTGAGAGAGGTTTGGGGTCCTGGCTGGGCTGTGGGGCTTGGAGAGAATTTGGGTGGGTGTAGGGGGAGATGGGAATGGGGTTATGGTGGCTCTTGGGCCCATTGATATTGCAGGGAGTGGTTTGGGAGCATCCTAGGAGGAGCTGTTGGGTGGTTTGAGGGGCCTGGGAGTGGCTCTGGGGGTGGGAGAGGTTTTTTAGTGGTCATTGCAAACCCAGACCCCCAAAGCTGCCACCATACCCCACCCCCAAGGTGCTGCTGGGGTTTGGGGGCTCCATGTTGGAGTTCATCCTCCTGGTGCTGTAGGAGAAGGTGAAGCGTGTCCCCAGGGGTCATGTGTGTCCCTGAGAGCATGTGTGACCCCCCCATCCCAGTGTCACCGCCTTTTCCCTCCCCACAGGGCTCCTGACCCAGCTCCTGCTCCCCCAGGAGGGAATTTGGGGAGGGGGCAGAGGGGGTGCACAGCCCCCACCGGGGGATGACCCTGAGCCAGTGCCCTTTGTTTAGCACCAACCTGGGCTTGGGGCTGCAGGAGGAAGAGGCAGATGGGAAGCAGATCCTGCAGGTGGGACAGTGCTTGGGGTCAGCGCAAGGTCCTGCCCTGCACACCTGGCTCAGGTGTGACACTGCCCCAGGAAGGGAGCAGGACATTCCCATCCCCACGGATCAGGGCTGTGAGCAGCACTTGGAGCACAGACATGGAAATACTGGGAGGACCTGGGAGCACCCTGAGGGTGTGAATTATCCCCACCACCACCTTTCCAGGGCAGCCCTGGATCTGAGAAATGCTCATTAGGCCTCAGCCTTGGCCAACAGCCCCTGGGCTCAGCTCCTCTGCAGCTGATCACAAACACTGTCTGCTCCCAGGCACTGCTGCTGTCCAACCAGCTCCTGCTTTCTTTAGGAGCAGCCTTGGGAACTGTTTTTCTCCCCTCAGTGGCACAACATCCCTGTTCTCATAGTGTCAGAGAAAGCTGTGGATCAGAAGTGCAGCCAGGATGGAACATTGCTGTGACTAAAGCCCATCTCTTGGGGCCCTATCAACAGGGCTCCAAAATGAGCCCCTTGGAGCTCTCCTGGAGCAGTGAGCTCCCTCTGAGTGGGGCCTCTCCGAGCCGGGAACTCTCCCGTTTGCTGCACTCGGGGCATCCCCGAACAACGAGGGACCCTGGGCCGATCCCCCCACTCCTCCAGGCTTAACCCTTCGCCTGCTGGGGAGATGCAAAAGCATCCGCAGTGAGCATTTCCCTGCCCTCCAGGGCAATTTCTGACAGCTCCCTGGCACTGCCTGTGTCTGTCTGTGTGCACACACGTGTGCCTGTGCTCTGGAAATGGGGGAGAAATGCTGCTCTGGGAGGTGTTGAAGTGCCTTGGATATCTGAGTGAGTTAGGCCTGTAAGTGAGGTTCAGTCATAAGGTATGACCTAAGTGAAATGGTGCTAAGGGTTGTTCTTTTGCTAAGTTGCTGAGTTTAAGGTGTAAGTTCAGGTTAATGTAGAAGTTATGTTCTGTTAAGTTTGAGGGCTCTTAAGTTTTTAGACCATATTCCTTTTATCCTTGCCCTCACTGTCCTTTGATCACACACACCTAAGAACTCACACACACACACGCACAGAGCTCCAATTCTCAGATAATTTCCGGTTTGATTGCCTGGTTTTGCTTGGTTTTGCTGTTGCTTTTTTCCCCTGCTGTGCCTGAACTGTCCAGTCAGGAGCAGAGTGACTCTTGCCAAGGAACTTTGTTGTGTTGTCGCTTAATATTAAATCTGGTTTTGCTGATCCATTGCTGGGGATTTTTAAGTGCTCTCAAGCCCTCGTTCGTGAGAGGGTGAAGGAGCCCTTGGCCAGGCTCTCACCCTGGAGGACACAGGGACACTGCCGGGGGGTCCCTGTCCCCCTGTCCCACCCCCCAGGGCCCTGTCCCCCCTGTCCCCGTGTCAGGCTCCCGTGGAACATCCTCTGGGGAAGGCTGTGGGGGACCTGGGGGGGCAGGGGGGACCCTGCTGTGCACAAGCAGCATTGGACTTGTCTGGAGGAGCTGTGAGGGGGGGCTGGGGCAGAGTGACCTCCCCAGTGACCTCACACAGCCACCCTTTGATGTCACACAGCTACCCTGTGATGTCACACATCACCCTGTGATGTCAGCCTTCCCTCTGTGATGTCACACAGCCTTTGCTATGATTCCATAATGCTGCCCTGTGATGTCACAGCCCATTCCGTGATGTCACAGCCTGCTCTGTGATTTCACACAGCCATTCCATGTTTTCACAGCCCCCTTTGTGATGTCACATAACCACCCTGTGGTGTCACAAGTCTACTCTATGACCTCACAGCCTGCTGTGTGATGTCATACAGCCACACCGTGATGTCACAGCCTGCTCTTTGATGTCACACAACCAACCAGTGATGCCACAGACCACTCTATGATGTCACATATCACACCCTGCTGTGGGATGTCACAGTCTGCTCTGTAGTGTCACAAGCCAGTCAGTAATGTCACACAGCCCACTCTGTGGTGTCATACAGCCAATCAATGAGGTTACACAGCGCACTATGTAGCTGGTTATGTGATGAGGCCTCCAAACCCCTTCTTGGGAGATTTTTGAGTCCTCTCTGAGGTTTTTGAGAAAGGAAAAATATTGGTCAAAGTGCAAGGAAATTGGAGTGTCACTTCTTCCCAAAGCTTGCAGTGACAGAAGAAGTGTCAATATGTGTAAACTAAACGAGAGTGTTTTTAGATTTGTTATAAGGAAGGAATATTTTACAATGCGATTGGAACAAAACATCAATTGTTTTTTCAGTGAAGTTGATGCCTCATCCCAGCAATTGTCCAAGGACAGCAGCTTTGTGCAACCTGATATAGTGAAACCCCTCTCTTCCCCAAGGATGGAATTCCTGTTGTGTTGGTTCTCTGATGTGCTGGGTGACCTCACAGCTCCTGGCCAGAATGTCAGCTGAGGGCCAAGCAGGCTGCTGCAGTGGCAGTGACCTCACAGCCATCACCATTGCAGCCATGTCCCCTGGGCCTGGCTCTCCCCTTTCCTCTGCCCCTGTCTTGTCTCTGCTGGGATGAGCAGTTTTGTGATGAACATTTTGTCCCCAAGTTGCTGAGGCCAATCATTTGTCAATCAGGCTCATGTCACAGCAGTGGCCTCATCTTCAGCATCACAGGCTGACACTAAAATGTCACTGTATGATCTTGCTCCACTTGGCTCTCAGCCCCTCAAGAGATTTGCCTTCAAGGGCTAAAACATCTTTTCTTTGCAGGAAACTGACATTCCAGCTCATTGCAGTGTGTGCCATGGATCCCAGAGGGCATTCCCAAGGCTCCCAGGGTGCTGTTCTGCCGTGCCTCCCAAGGGAGCTGTGCAGGGCCAGGTGACAAGGTCCAGCAGCTGTGTTGGTTCTGCAGTGTCACAATGGTCCATTGGTTCCATGAGTTTCCGTAGTGTCAACAATGGACTCCTTGGATCCCCAGTGTCACAATGGCCACTTGGTTCCATTTGGTACCACAGTGTCACCATGGTCTCCTTGGATCCTCAAAGTCCCAATGGACAATTGGTTCCATGAGGCCTCATTTTATCACAATGTCCCCTTGATTCCATGAGCTTCCATACTGTCAGCAATGTTTCCTTTGTTCCAATGATGCCCTGCTGTGTCCCAATGGATATTGGGTTCTGTGAAGTTCTTCAGTGTCACAATGGTCTCGCTGCTTTCACGAGGCCCTTCAGTGTCACAATGGTCTCGCTGCTTTCACGAGGCCCTGCAGTGTCACAATGCCCCACAGGTTCCATGAGCTCCTGTTCTGTCACCAATGGTCTCCTGAGTTCCAACGAGGCCCCACAGTGTCACAGTGTCCACTTCATTCCATGAGGTTCTGTAGTGTCACAATGCACTCCTGGGTTCCATGAGGCCCCACTGTGTCACAATGACCCCTTGGTTCCATGAAGTGCCACAGAGTCCCAGTGGTCTCCCTTCATCTATGAGGCCCTGCAGTGTCACTTTGGTCTCCATGGTTCCATGTGGC
This sequence comes from Lichenostomus cassidix, assembly GCF_008360975.1. Classification (NCBI taxonomy): domain Eukaryota; kingdom Metazoa; phylum Chordata; class Aves; order Passeriformes; family Meliphagidae; genus Lichenostomus; species Lichenostomus cassidix. The sequence goes on along the minus strand of NW_028147635.1, from coordinate 1,042,618 downwards.
CCCAAAGTGTCACAATGATCTCTGTGATTCCATTGGGAACACAAAAGCTTTGCATTAACATTGAGCAACACCTGCTTAACACAGCTAGACACATCTGTTTGTATTCAAAAGAGGGGTTAAAGGTGAGAATGGCACCAGCAGCTTCCATCTGCAACTGAGATCAAGGGAAAGGACAGGGACAGAGAATTCTGCTTCAAGATACAGAGAATTTTGCTTACAGAGATCACTTCTGGTCACATTGTCCCTTGTAGAAAGGTGACATCATCAGAGGCAGCCTGTGCTGAGCATGTGGCTCTTGAGTGGGGTTTGTTGTTTAGGAAACCTGCTCAGGCTTTTCCATTATTTCCTTACAAACAGGAAACCTCCTCCTGGGCCTGTGTGCAGGCAGAGCCCTGAGGAGAGCAGGTGGGACATGGAGCAATGGGCTGGGACAGCCAGCTGCAGAGCTCAGGGGACAAGTTTGTGATGGAACCTCATGGAACCAAGGGGTCACTGTGACACAGTGAGGCCTCATGGAACCCAGGAGTCCATTGTTACACTACAGAACCTCATGGAATGAAGGGGACACTGTGACACTCTGGGGCCTCACTGGAACTCAAGAGACAAATGGTGACACTAAAGAACTTCACGGAACCAAATAACCATTGGGACACAGCAGGGAATCATTGGAACCAAGGAAACATTGCTGACAGGACAGAAGCTCATGGAATCAAGGGGACATTGTGATAAAACAGGGTCTCATGGAAACAATTGTCCATTGTGACCCTGTGGATCCAAGGAGACCATGGTGACACTATGGAACCTCATGGACCCATTATTCCATTGTGACACTATAGGGCCTCAGGGAACCAAGGAGACCATGGTGACACTGGGGAACCAAAGAGTCCATTGATGACAGGATGGAAACTCATGGAACCAATAGACCATTGTGACATTGCAGAACCAACACAGCTGCTGGACCTTGTCACCTGGCCCTGCACAGCTCCCTTGGGAGGCACGGCAGAGTAGCACCTGGGAGCCTCGGGAATTGCCCTCTGGGATCCATGGCACACACAAGAAGGGGTTTGGAGGCCTCATCACATACGCAGCAGGTAGAGGCTGAGGGCTCTGGGCTCAGTTGTGTGGAGACTGAGGACAGAACAGGAGTAGCCTGAGAGGGCTGGAAGGGTTCCACAGATGGTGGAGCTTTTTCTTCACGGTGGAAATGAGCATGAGGAAAAAATAATGGCACCAAGGGCAGCCTGGGAGGTCCAGACTGGACACAAGGAGAAAGGAATTTCTCTGCCAGGGCAGTGCTGGTGTGCAACACCTCCCCCAGAAGCAGTCTGGATCAGCCCAAGGCTTTGTGTGCCAAGGCAGAGCCAGGCAGGACGCAGAGCTGTCAGGGAAGGAAGGGGCCAGCGAGGTGGGGCAGCTGGGGGATGACAACAGCCTGCAGGGACAGAGGCACAGGGCATGGACAGCGTAGGACAGCCTGGGCTGGAGAGGGAAGAGGGATGTGCAGGAGCTGCAAGGCCCTGACAGAGCCAACTTGTGCAGCACTTTGGCCATGGCTGCTGTCCCTGGCCCTGAAGACAGCAGGACATAAGTGACCCTTGCAGCCCTGGGGCCTCATGGCCTCCTTGTCCATGCCCAGCAGCCTGGCAGGGGCCACCCCATGGTCCTGCCCTTGGCATTGCACATCCCCACATCCCAGTGCCCTGGGAAGAGCCCTGAGCAATGAGGGAGGGACAGGATCAGCCTTGCCAGGGGCTGGGGCTCAGGGCTTGGTCCTTTGGATTCATGAAATACATCCAGTTTGCTCAGCATCAGAGAAACCTTTGCTTTGCTTGTCCCCACCTGCCATCACTGCTTCCAGTGTTCTTCTCCAACTGGAACCTGAGGACACTTTCTCAGTTGTGTCTGTTAGTGGAATCCATTTAAACTACAAGGAACTTCAGTGTTTCCATCTCACTTTCACTCCTTCAGATGTTTTTTGCACACACCCTGAGGGACTGAGTCTGATGCAAAGAGCACCAAAGCCCCACGAGGGTCATTCAAGTCCCTGTGCTGCTGCTGTGCTGCTGAGCTGGGCTGGGCTCCTGGCACAGAGGAGCTCCTGGCAAGCGGCAGCGCTGCAGAGAGACAGCTCTGCCCAGGAGCAGCTCCTGTGCACAGCCCAGCAGGGCTGGGGCACTGCCAGGCCATCTCAGGGACACCAGCAGGGCACACCCAGAGCTCACAGGTGCTCAGCATTGGCAGGGGCTGTGCCATGGCCCAGAGGGGGCTGTGTCATAGCCATGGGCACCTCTGGGGCTGTGTCAGAGAGCCACAGAGCAGCTGTGATGTCAGAAAGGGGCTGTGTGACATCACAGAGTAGGTTGTGTGAGGTCATGGAGCAGCTATGGATTCATAGAGGGGACTGTGTGACATTACAGAGCAGGCTGTGACATCACAGTGTGGCTGCATGACAAAGAGTGAGCTGTGATGTCACAGAGGGCTGTGACATCACTGAGTGGGTTGAGACATCACAGAGCTGACTGTGACATCACAGACCGGGCTGTGAAATCACAGGTTGGTTGTGTGACATCATAGAGCAGGCTGTGACACAGAGTGGGCTGTGACATCAAAAAGGGGGCTATGCGGTTGCAAAGAAGACTCTGCCATCATGGAGGGTGGCTCTGTCTGACATCACAGAGCAGGATGTGACATCACAGTGTGGCTTTGTAACATCACAGAGTTGTCTGTGACATCTAAGAGGCGGCTGTGTGATGATACAGAGAAGGCTGTGACATCACAGACTGGATTGTGACATCACAGGGTTGCTAGGTGACATCTCAGAGGGGTTGTGACATAATAGAATAGGCTGAGACATCACAGGCTGGCTGTGTGACATCAAAGGGTAGCTGTATGACATCACTGGGGAAGTCACTCTGCCCCAGCCTCCTCTCACAGTTGCCCCAGACAAGTCCAACGCTGCTCGTGCACAGCAGGGTCCCCTGTCCCTCCAGGTCCCCCCTGCCCCCCAGTGCCACAGCCTCCCCCAGAGGATGTTCCACGAGATCAAGCCCCAGAGCCTGACAAGGGGACAGAGGGGACATGGCCCTGGGGGGTGGGACAGGGGGACAGGGCCCCCCCAGCAGTGTCCCCGTGTCCCCCAAGGCGAGAGCCTGGCCCAGGGCTCCTTCACCCTCTTATGAACGAGGGCTTGAGAGCACTTAAAAAATCCCCAGCAAGGAATCAGCAAAAAACAGGTTTAATATTAAGTGACAGCACAGCAACCTTCCGTGGCAAGAGTCACTCTGCTCCTGACTGCACAGTTCAGGCACACCAAGGGAAAAAAGCAACAAGAAAACCAGCAAATCCAGGCAATCAAACCAGAAATGAATTGAGAACTGTCACTGTGTGTGTGTTTAGCTGTGTGTGACAAAAGGACAGTGAGGGCAAGGATAAAAGGAATACCGCCTAAAAGCTTAAGAGCCTTCAAACTTGACAGAACTTAACCTCTACCTTTACCAGAATTTACACCTTAAACTCAAAAACTTAGCAAAAGAAAATCCCTTAGCATCATTTCACTTAGCTACTACCTTATAACTGAACCTCACTTACAGGCCTAACTCACTCAGATATCCAAGGCACTTCAACACCTCCCAGAGCAGCATTTCTCCCCCATTTCCAGAGCACAGGCACACGTGTGTGCACACAGACAGACACAGGCAGTGCCAGGGAGCTGTCAGAAATTGCCCTGGAGGGCAGGGAAATGCTCACTGCGGATGCTTTTGCATCTCCCCAGCAGGTGAAGGGTTGAGCCTGGAGGAGTGGGGGGATCGGCCCAGGGTCCCTCGTTGTTCGGGGATGCCCCGAGTGCAGCAAACGGGAGAGTTCCCGGCTCGGAGAGGCCCCACTCAGAGGGAGCTCACTGCTCCAGGAGAGCTCCAAGGGGCTCCTTTTGGAGCCCTGTTGATAGGGCCCCAAGAGATGGGCTTTAGTCACAGCAATGTTTCATCCTGGCTGCACTTCTCATCAACAGCTCTCTTTGACACTGTGAGAACAGGGATGTTGTGCCACTGAGGAGAGAAAAACAGTTCCCAAGGCTGCTCCTAAAGAAAGCAGGAGCTGGTTGGACAGCAGCAGTGCCTGGGAGCAGACAGTGTTTGTGATCAGCTGCAGAGGAGCTGAGCCCAGGGGCTGTTGGCCAAGGCTGAGGCCTAACGAGCATTTCTCAGATCGCAGGGCAGCCTGAGAAGGGGAGGGAGGAATGCACCACCCCAGGGCCCCATGGAACTAAGGAGACCATTGTGACACTGTGGGGCCTTGTGGGACCAAGGGACCATTGTGACACTGCTGAGCCTCATGGAATCATGGAGACCACTGTGACATTGCAGGGCCTCATGGAACCAAGGGGACCATAGTGATTGTGTGTGGCTCTGTGGAACCAAGGCACCATTGTGACACTGCAGGGCTTGTGGAACCAAGGGACCATTGTGACACTGCAGGGCTTGTGGAACCAAGGGGCAATTTGACACTGCTGGGCCTCATGGAAACAAAGAGGCCATTGTGACCCTACAGGACCTCATCAAACCAAGAGGCCACTGGGACAATGCAGCACCTTATAGAACCAAGAGTCCATTGTGACACTGCAGAACCACAGGAGGCCATAGTGACACTGTGAGACCCCGTGGAGCTGAAGGTCCATTGTGACATTGCAAGGCCTCATGGAACCATGGAGAGACCATTAAGAAATTTCACAGCCTCATGGAACCAAGGGGCCATTGTGACAGTACAGGGCTGCATGGAACCAAAGCTTCATGGTGACACAGAGTGGCCTCATGGAATCAACGGTTTAATGTGAAACTGCAGAACCAAGGAAGACCATAGTGACACTGCGAACCCCCATGGAACCAAGGGGCCATTGTGACACTACAGGGCCCCTTAAAACCAAGGAAACATGGCACAGGTCTGCCTGGTTTGGCCTCCCAGGGGCCACCTGACTGCTCCAGCCAACCTTGACATGTTGAGAGTCGCTTCTCATCTGCCACTGTAACACTGGGGCTCTCTGCTGTCCTTCCTGTGGAAAAGAACTGTCCTTCTCCTCCAGGCACCCATGGCCAGAATTGGGATTTCACCTCCACATTTCCTTCCATCCAGGGATTGTTCCCATAGGAATATTGCCTTTTACTCAGAGTCCACAAACAACTGCAATTCCTTTCAAAGGTCTCATTGGGAGAGTTGTTTGGGGCCTTACGCCTGCACTCACCATTCCACAGGCCACATCCCACTGCTCCCAGGAGAGCCACAAGCATCCTGTGAGGCCACAGAGCCCCATTCCCAGGGCATGGGAGTCAGGGCTTGGCTGTCCTGCTTGGCACAGCCCAGGCAGGGCTTTCACAGCCACATTCCACAGTTCATTTCCCACCTGGACCCGGTGGTGCCTCTGAGTTCTGCTTCCCCAGCCCCAGGGATGCTCTCCTTGTCTGCTCATTGCCCCCACAGTCTCTTGGCAGGGATGGCCTCAGTGGGGGCTGCTGACATCCTCAGCAACTTGGTGGTTGCTGCTGAATTTTATTTCTCCAGAGGCTTGTTCAGCCTTCAGATCTTCAGGAATTTATTGCTCGAGGGCTCAATCACATTCAAAATAGCTTTGCCAGGCTTGGGGCCAGCAGAGAGGCCGGACAGAGCTGGCCATTGCCGGGAACAGGCCCTGAGCCCCGCAGCAGGATGGAGCTGGGGCACAGCCAAACTCACCCGCAAACCTGGGCTGAGCAGCCAGGGCTGGCAACGGCTGGGGACAGAGGCTGCGGCTGACAAATGTCCTGGGCTCCCTCCCTGCTCTGTCTGTGCCACCAAGGGCACAGAGCAGCCTCCTCTCTCGGCCACTTGCCTGTTTTCCATCCCTTCCCCAGGCCCTGGCTCTGCCCCACAAGCCCTGGGCTCAGTCTTCCCCCTGCACACTCACACAGGCTGAGATGGACACTGATGGGTTTCTCTCCCAGCTTCTCTCGGCCCAGCCCAGCTCCCTCCAAGCTCTCCCAGCTGCCCTGAGTTCTCTGCAGCACCAAGGGCAAACATGGCAGTGCTGATAACCAGGGAGACCACGGCCAGGTGAGGGAGGCATGTGGAAAAGGCTTTGTGCTGTCCCTGCTCAGAGGGGATCCTCAGCACAGCCCTGAAGATCTGCACATAGGAGAAAACAATGAACACAGAACAGCCAGAAGTTATCCAAGCAGTAATGACCATGAGCCAAAGTTCCCTGAGGCTGGAGTGTGAACAGGAGAGCTTGAGGATCTGGGGCACTTCACAGAAGAACTGGCCCAGGGCATTGCCCTGGCACAGGGACAGGGAAAATGTATTGGCTCTGTGCAGCAGAGCAGTGAGAAAGCCATAGGCCCAGGCAGCTGCTGCCATGTGGGCACAAGTTCTGCTGCCCAGGAGGGTCCCACAGTGCAGGGGTTTGCAGATGGACACAGAGCGGTCATAGCACATGATGGTGCAGAGATAATACTCTGCTGAAATCAAGAAAAAACCAAAAATAGTTGGGCAGCACATCCTGCATAGGAGATGTCCCTGTTGTCCCAGAGGGAATTGTGCATGGCTTTGGGGACAGTGGTGCAGATGGAGCCCAGGTCAGTGAGGGCCAGGCAGAGCAGGAAGAAGAACATGGGGTGTGCAGGTGGTGGCCGCAGGCTACAGCGCTGATGATGAGGCTGTTGGCCAGGAGGGCAGCCAGGGAGATGCCCAGCAAGAGGCAGAAGTGCAGGAGCTGCAGCTGCTGTATGTCTGCAAATGCCAGGAGGAGGAAGTGGCTGATGGAGCTGCTGTTGGACATTTGCTGTGTCTGGCCATGGGGACCTGTTGATGAAGAAAAGGACAGTGACAAGTCAGGAGAGGCTGCTTTGAGCCAAAGCTGTGCCATTCCCTGCAGACTGTCCCACTGGGACTTATCCACCCTTGTTCCTTCTCTGGGAAAACCTTCATCCAGGTCCCTGCCTGAGCTCCACTTGTGCTGTCTGACTGTGCCATGAGCAGCCAGGCCTGTGCGTGGGGCTCTCGAGGAGCCATCCCTGCCCTGCTGCCCTGGGATTGTGGCCATGGGGCAGAGGGACAAGGCTGAATATTCAGGATTTGTCAGGGGAATCCCTCCTAATGCAGAAAGGCTTGGTAGCAATCTGCACTTCCAATTCTAAAGGATGTGGATGGCAGGAATGAGTTCAAGCTATTTGTTTTCCTACCCACACATCATTCCTGGTTCTCAGAGGTTAAGAAATCCCCAGCATTTCTGCTGTACTCAGAGTGTGACACTGAGAAATGTGAGAGGCAAAGGGATTCCCTGAGGCTCAGGTGAGGGGCTGGATGGGCTTGTTCCCAACTGCCCTGGGTTTGCACCTTTGGCTGCAATCAGAGCACAATCACACTCCCCTGTCACCCTGGGAAGAAACCAGACCCTGCCGAGAGCAGAGGGATCACTGAATGTCTCACCCTCTCCAAAGGTCTCTCAGCAAGGTCTCAGCCCCTCCTTCTGCCAAGGACACTCACTGTTCCCTTGGCAAACCCAACAGCATTTCCTCACTTGTGGCATCTCTGCACTTCCCCGTGGGGCATTCAGGGAACTCTGAGAGGCTCTGGCACAGATTTTCACCCAGGAGGGAAGCTCAGAGCTTGGAAGGACACAGCAAGGAGATCCCCAGGTGTGCTCATGATGGCATCTCAGGGAGGGAGGCTCAGCTCCTTCCCCTTTCCCAGGGACTGCTTTGCCCACAGCCCCACAGGTCACAGGGAAGCTTGGACACCCCATTCCCATGGACACAGCTGCCTGGGAGGAATCCCAAGGGCAGTGCCTGCCTCAGCTGCTGCAAAGCCCAGAGCCTCCCTGAGAGCACCAGATAACAGTGACAGTATCAGAGGAATGCAGAAACAAGAGAAGATGTTGTGGTGCTGTGCCTGAGAGGGCAGGGCAGGGACAGCCTGGCACTCAGGACAGTGTTCCCTGTCCCCAGCTGTGCACGGCACCTCCCACACACCAACAGTGCCCTCCTGCCCACAGCATTGCTCTGTTCAGCTCCCTCTCCTTCCCTCATCTCCCTGTGCTGCACATGTTCCTCCTGAGAGGAGCCTTGTCCCTGTCAGCGCTCACAGAGCCCATCCCACCCTCTGTGCACTCGCCCGGCCCTACAGAAACTGCCTGTCTGCAGGGCCCTGCCTGGGGGAGGCTCTGTGTGCAGGTGGGCAAGGGCAGCTGGCAAGAGCCCTGCTGGGCCCTGCAAAGGTGCTGCTGCTGCTGTCCTTGGGCTGAGCAGTGGCTGAAGGCCCTTGAGGAGGCTCCCAGCAGACACACTGAGCACCCAAAGGTACAGAGCAGGAGTTATTGTTCTTTGTGTCTGCAACCCTCGGCCCGGGAGCATCGCCCCCCTGGGACATCCCACAGGTGAGCGGGCAGGGGGAGCTCGGCCCAAATATCTTGGGCGATGCCTGGGGTTCTTTTTGGGAGGGGGGAATTTTGGCCCTTGTAGGACTGCAGCACCTAACCCCAAATATCTTCATTGGCTGCCTGGAGGGTTTTTTTTGGGGGGGAGGGGGGCGGGGACGGGGTGGATATTTGGATCTTGCAGGACTCCAAATGTGCGTCGCAAATGCCTCTTGGGGGAATATGGGGGAGTCCCCAGCACGTGGGATTTTTAGGGGATCCCGGTGGCATCTGCCGGAGGCATGGGATGGGATGGGATGGGATGGGATGGGATGCGATGGGATGGGATGGGATGAGGCCTGGGAAGGGTTGGATGTGGATTGGGGAGTGGGATGAAGTCTGGGGGAGGGGGATGGGTGGGATGGAGCCTGGGATGAGGCAGCCGAAGGTTGGGGGTGATGAAGCCGGGGGGACCCCACTCCTTAGGGGCTTGCGTGGTATCCAGCACCTGTGAGGGAGTTTTGGGGTACCCCTGATCCTCCGGGGGTGGCACTGGCAGCGGGGGGACACGTGGCTCCGGCACCTCTGGACCCCATCTGCGCCCCCCCTCGCCCCCAGCGCCCCCGGAAGCGGAATTTGGGGAGGGGGGAGGTGGGGGGCGCCCAGGCCGGGCCCCCCTTGCTGTCCCGGCAACTGGGGGCCGAGTGCGGGGGGAGCCCCGCGGGCATTGCCCGGCCCTGCCCGGCACGGCTGATGCCGCCCGCCCGCGCTGCGCACTGCTCCGGACTGGTGCTGCCAGTGCCGCGCGGGGCGGGGCCGCTTTGGGGACCCCCCAGGGCAGAGCGCTGTGGGCTGCTTTGGGGCTCTGGGCACCTGCAAAACCGGCGCTGGGCACGGCAAGAGCGTGTGGGGGCAGCTGGGGCCCTACTGGTGGCACTGGGGGCGCTGGGAGTCCCCCCGGCCGCGGGGTGAGCGGGGGGCGCGGTGAGAAGGGGGGGTTGGGAGCCCAAATGGAGCGAGATGGGGATTGGGACCCCCAGAGTGGGCAGGAGGGGCCTGGAACCCCCAAAACCAGTCATAGGGGGCAGGGGAGTTTTGGGATTCAGGGAATGATAGTGCAAGGGCAGAAGAGCAAGGGAAAAGAGGGGGCTGGGACCCCCAAAGAGAGCGGGAGGGGGATGGGACACCCAAATGGAGTCGGGAGGGGTCTGTGGATTGGGAGAAGGATGGGAAAGGGGAGGAGAGGAGAGGGAAAGGTGGGGTTGGCACGGAAGCAGGGCAGTTCCATGGGGGTCCAGCCCTGTCCCCCAGCACTGGACCCCTGCAGCAATTCCCTGGGGCTCTGGGGGAGGTGGATCTGCACTGGGGGTCCCCAAGCCCCCTGTCCATCCCTGGGGCTGATCGGGGGGTTCCCCCCACCCAGCAGCCAGTGCTGCAGCAGCCGAGGGGCAGAGGAGGGTGGGGAATGGGGTTCTGGGGTGGGAGCCGAGGAGGAAGAGGAGGGAGAGAGGAGGAGGAGCAGGAAAAGGAGGATCAGGAGAACCATGAGATTTCACCACCCACTGTGTCTGCAGCACCCCTGGCTCTGGGATCATTGCCCGCCCTGCGTTCCACAGGTCATCACAGAGGGGGAGCTCAACCCAAATCTATCGGGGGTCTCTGGTTGGGGTTTTCTTTTTAGAGGGGTTTTTGGAACTTGCAGATTCGGGAATTAAGCGCCAGATATCTTTGCATGTTCCTGGCAGGGATTTTTTGGGCCAGAGGGTATGTTTGGATCTTGCAGGACTCCAAAGCTGAGCCATAAATGCACCTTTGGTGGAATATTGGGGGTGGTCCATGTGGGAATTTCTTGGTATTGTTAGGACAGGCCATTGGTTTTGGGGATCCCTGGGAGAGCCCAGGGGGGTGGAATGCAGGACTCCCAGAGTGCAGAGAGCAGAGAGGGGCAATACCGGAGCTGGGGGACCCCTGGCAGCCTGGAGGGGTGGGGGAGGCTGGAGATGAGGCAGGGCTGGGACACTGTGACACTGAAAGGGGCAATGGGGAGAGGGGGAAGCCCCGAGTGCCTGGAGTGGGGGGAGCCTGCAGAGGGGGACCCTGGGAGCCCTTGGAGCCAAAGCAGAATCAGGGAAGAAGGGACCCCTGGGAGCACTGATACCCCACAGCATCCCTAATCTGGACCCAGGAGAAGGAGGATCCCTGGGAGCCCCAGCAGCTTCGACAATGGGAAACCCCAGAACCCCAAAGACAGGAGACTGGAAAGGGGGAACTCCTGGGAGGCTTTTTCTGAACTCATTTTTATTTTAGGAGGATTTTATAGACACAAAACACCTGGTGACTTCCAGAGATGGACTTGGGCGGGAGGAACCCCCAACCCAAGGCACTCACACCTTTCTTTTACCCAAACGAGGATTTCCAATTCCCAAAACTTGGCCAGATGGAGAAGGAGGAAGCTGTGAGGAAGAGGAAGATGCCCCAGGACAGCCAGGCAGGTGAGGAGGAAGTCACTGCCCCTTTCCTGCTCTCTTCTCCTCCATCTCCCAGCTCAGCATCATCCCTGGCTGCAGGACAACCCTGCTGCTGACTCTGTCCTGGTAGGGATGGACTGGGAGGATCTCCTTCCCCTTCCCTCTGGCATGGAGGCAAATCCCAAATCCTCTCCTTGTCCTTCCTTCCCCAGACAACCATCTGAGGAGAGAGACCAGGGAGGACAAGTCCTTACGGCAGAACCTCATGGAAGATGCCATTTTGAGCAGCTCCATGACTCTGGAATCCAACCAGGAGGAAAAGTCCCAGAGATGCTGCCCAAGGAGGGGCTGCAAACCCAGCCCAGGGTGCTCTGAAGAGAAAAGACCCACCCTGTGCCAGGAAGTTGGCAAGAGCTTCAGCCGGAGTTTGGAGCTAGAGATTCCTGGGAAGCTTCATGAGACCAAGAAGCCCTACGAGTGTGGGGAATGTGGGAAGAGCTTCAGAAGGATCTCCCAGCTTATGGACCACCATCGGATCCACACAGGGGAGAAACCCTATGAGTGTGGGGAATGTGGGAAGAGCTTCAGTCAGAGCTCCACCCTGATCTGTCACAAGAGGATCCACACTGGGGAGAGGCCCTATGAGTGTGGGGAATGTGGGAAGAGGTTTCACACCAGCTCAGATCTCCTCCTCCATGAGCGGATTCACACACAGGAGAGGCCCTTCCGCTGCCCTGACTGCAGGAAAGGCTTCAAGCGCAACTCCCACCTCATCACCCACCAGCGCATCCACACAGGGGAGAGACCCTATGAGTGTGAGGAATGTGGGAAGAGCTTCAGCCAGAGCTCCAGCCTGATCTGCCACCAGAGGATCCACACTGGGGAGAGACCCTATGAGTGTCCCGAGTGTGGGAAGAGGTTTCAGACCAGCTCCAATCTCCTCAAGCACCAGCGGATTCACACAGACGAGAGGCCCTTCCGCTGCCCTGACTGCAGAAAAGGCTTCAAGCGCAACTCCCACCTCATCACCCACCAGCGCATCCACACAGGGGAGAGGCCTTACAAGTATCCTGAGTGTGGGAAGAGCTTCTCCAGGAGCTCTCACTTGACCAGACACCAAGAGAGGCACCAGTAAGGGAAGCCCTGCGAGTGTCCCGAGTGTGGGAAGAGCTTAATGCACTGCTCCATATTCATCCTCCATCAGAGGACCCTCATTGGGAAGAGCCCTGGTGACCCACACTGCCAGTGACCCAGTGTTGTGGTTTGACCCTGGCCAAATGCCAGGCACCTACAAAATCTGCTTTCTCTTCTATCCCCTGCTGCAGCTGTGCAGAGCAGAGGGGAAAAAGAAAACCCTAACACACAGACACAGACACAAAGACACACACACACACACAGGGGTTATGAGTTGTGATAATGAACCGGGCAGGATGCAGTGAAGGGCAAAACAGGCTGAGAACTTAAAGTTGCAAAGTGATTTCTTGGTAACCTAACCCTAAACAGAGTAAGCTCTTAATACACTACTCACCCCCCTCCTTCTTTTCCACCAATAGCACAGGGGGTTGTGGCGGGCAGGGTATGGGGCAGGGTATGGGTTTTTTTTGGTCAGTCCATGACCAAAATTTCTTCTGCTGTTCAGGGAGAGGAGTCCTCTACTTAGCCATGGGTCCCTCCCACTTGAGACAGTCCTCTGCAAACTTCTTTGCGATGGGTCCAATCTCTCGAGCAGCAGCCACTGGAATCTGCTGCCCCATGAGTTCTTGTCCACAGGGTTCAGAGATCTGACCTCAGGCCAGGCTTTTTCCATCCCAAGGAACAAGGCCTTTCCCTGCACTGGGACTGCCACTGGATCACAGCTTCCTCCAGGCATCCACCTGCTCCTCTAGCGTGAGCACCTCCCCACGGGCTGTGGGTGGATCTCTGCACCCCTCGTGGACCCCATGGGCTGCAGGGGGACAACCTGCTTCACCATGGTCCTCACCACGGCCAGCAGAGGATTTTCAGCTCTGGTGCCTGGAGCACCTCCTCCCCCACCTTCTCCACTGACCTTGGTGTCTCCATGTTGTTTTCCCTCACATATTCTCACCTCCTCCTCATCCTCTGTCAAAAAAGAAGTGCTTGCTCACATTGTTATGATTTCTTCTTAAATATGATATCCCAGAGGTGTAACCAACATCTCTAATTGGCCCAGACTTGGCCAGCAGCATGTCCATCATCTTCAGAGCCATCAGAGATTGGCTCTGCTGGACATGGTGAAAACTTCTAGAACATTCATGCAGGACACACAGGAGCCATTTTTGTGCCCCTCCCCACCCACTAGCAAAAACTGGGCTAAGCAAAACCAACTCATGAGCACAGGGTGAGTTTTCTCCCAACCCTTCAGCCACTTCTTCAGGCCTACCACAACAGCTTTTGTAGGGTTTAAATTTCCCCTAGATGCTAAAGATAGCTTGCTGATGTTCTGGGCTAAGCAAAACTAACATACTCAGGTTGGGAAGGTACCTAGCTGGTGGCTTCCATGTCCTCCTGATTCCCTGTGCCCACCTGGACAAACACAGGGGCAGGAATATCCATCTGGACTCAGACTGACATCCCAAATTCATAGGGAAGAGCTGATTTATTAATGTTACACCCTGAAAATTGTTACCTGCTGTGTAATTGTTTCTTCTGGTGGCATCAAGAAATGATGGATGATCTTGGAGGTCTTTTCCAACCTGAATAATTTCCTTCTTCACCTTGTCAGAGCAACCAAAACTGAGGTAAAACAAAGGAATTAAACAAAGAGATCTAGAGCTGCACCATTTTACTGTAGGTTTGGGGGTGAATGTGGGGTTCAGGAGAATACCCATGAGGATTTGGATGTTCTGGGGCTGCCCAGGCTGGGGGACAGGACAACAGTCTCATAGTTGTGCTGGCAGAATGTGTCCACCTGAGCCCATCTGTTGTTCAGGAATTCTGGTTTTCTGTCCCAGTCCCTGGCCTGGGTCTCCCCATGTGGGGTGTGCCACCCAAAGTGCCCAAATCACTGCTGAAGTGCCCAAGCTGCTCCCAGCTGTGGATGTTCCTGTCCACCACCCTCTCCTGGTCAGTGCCATGGGGTGTGGGAGGGGATTTAGGGAATCCTGGGGGAATTGGGAGGAGCTTTTGTGGCTTTTGGGGGCATTTCTGGTGCTGAGAGGGAGTTTGGCAGGCTCTGTGAGAGAGGTTTGTGTGACTTGGAGAGAATTTGGATCAACTGGGGGAGATGGGAATGGGGTTATGGTGGCTCTTGGGCCCATTGATATTGCAGGGAGTGGTTTGGGAGCATCCTAGGAGGAGCTGTTGGGTGGTTTGAGGGGCCTGGGAGTGGCTCTGGGGCTGGGAGAGGTTTTTTAGTGGTCATGACAAACCCAGACCCCCAAAGCTGCCACCATATCTCACCCCCCAAGGTGCTGCTGGTGTTTGGGGGCTCCATGTTGGAGTTCCTCCTCCTGGCTCTGCGGGAGAGGGTGAAGGGTGTCCAAAGGGGTCATGTGTGTCCCTGAGAGCATGTGTGACTCCCCCATCCCAGTGTCACCCCCTTTTCCCTCCCCACAGGGCTCCTGACCCAGCTCCTGCTCCCCCCGGGAGGGAATTTGTGGAGGGGGCAGAGGGGGTGCACAGCCCCCGCCGGGGGATGACCCTGAGCCAGTGCCCTTTGTTTTGCACCAACTTGGGCTTGGGGCTGCAGGGGGAAGAGGCCGATGGGAAGCAGATCCTGCAGGTGGGACAGTGCTTGGGGTCAGGGCAAGGTCCTGCCCTGCACACCTGGCTCAGGTGTGACACTGCCCCTGGAAGGGAGCGGGACATTCCCATCCCCACGGATCAGGGCTGTGAGCAGCACTTGGAACACAGACATGGAAATACTGGGAGGAACTGGGACCACACTAAGGGTGGGAATTATCCCCACCACCACCTTTCCAGGGCAGCCCTGGATCTGAGAAATGCTCGTTAGGCCTCAGCCTTGGCCAACAGCCCCTGGGCTCAGCTCCTCTGCAGCTGATCACAAACACTGTCTGCCCCCAGGCACTGCTGCTGTCCAACCAGCTCCTGCTTTCTTTAGGAGCAGCCTTGGGAACTGTTTTCCTTCCCTCAGTGGCACAACATCCCTGTTCTCACAGTGTCAAAGAAAGCTGTTGATGCGAAGTGCAGCCAGGATGGAACATTGCTGTGACTGAAGCCCATCTCTTGGGGCCCTATCAACAGGGCTCCAAAAGGAGCCCCTTGGAGCTCTCCTGGAGCAGTGAGCTCCCTCTGAGTGGGGCCTCTCCGAGCCGGGAACTCTCCCGTTTGCTGCACTCGGGGCATCCCCGATCAACGAGGGACCCTGGGCCGATCCCCCCACTCCTCCAGGCTCAACCCTTCACCTGCTGGGGAGATGCAAAAGCATCCGCAGTGAGCATTTCCCTGCCCTCCAGGGCAATTTCTGACAGTTCCCTGGCACTGCCTGTGTCTGTCTGCGTGCACACACGTGTGCCTGTGCTCTGGAAATGGGGGAGAAATGCTGCTCTGGGAGGTGTTGAAGTGCCTTGGATATCTGAGTGAGTTAGGCCTGTAAGTAAGGTTCAGTCATAAGGTATGAGCTAAGTGAAATGCTGCTAGGGGTTGTTCTTTTGCTAAGTTGTTGAGTTTAAGGTATAAGTTCAGGTTAAGGTAGAAGTCAACTTCTGTTAAGTTTGAGGGCTGTTAAGCTTTTAGGCCGTATTCCTTTTATCCTTGCCCTCACTGTCCTTTTGTGTCGCACACAGACAGACACACATAGACACATAGACAGAGTTCTCAGTTCATTGCCTGGATTTTCTTTGGTTTTCTTGTTGCTTTTTTCCCCTGGTGTGCCTGAACTGTGCAGTCAGGAGCAGAGTGACTCTTGCCAAGGAACTTTGTCATGCTGTCTTTTAGTAATAAATCTGGTTTTTGCTGATCCCTTGCTGGGGATTTTTTAAGTGCTCTCAAGCCCTCATTCGTAAGAGAGTGAAGGAGCCCTGGGCCAGGCTCTCGCCCTGGGGGACACAGGGACACTGCCGGAGGGGTCCTTGTCTCCCTGTCCCACCCCCCAGGGCCCTGTCCCCTCTGTCCCCATGTCAGGCTCTGGGGGTCGATCTCGTGGAACATCCTCTGGGGGAGGCTGTGGCACTGGGGGGCAGGGGGGACCTGGGGGGACAGGGGACCCTGCTGTGCACGAGCAGCTTTGGACTTGTCTGGGGGAACTGTGAGGGGTGGCTGGGGCAGAGTGACCTCCCCAGTGACCTCACACACCCACCTTGTGATGTCACAGAGCCACCCTGTGATGTCACACATCACCCTTTGTTTCCAGCCCCCTCTGTGATGTCACACAGCCTTTGCTATGATCACATAAATCTGCCCTGTGATGTCACAGCCCATTCCACGATGTTACACAGCCTACTCTATGATGTCTCACAGCCATTCCATGATGTCACAGCCCGCTTTGTGATGTCACATCACCACCCTGTGGTGTCACAAGTCCACTCTATGACCTCACATCCTGCTGTGTGATGTCATACAGCCACACCATGATGTCACAGCCTGCTTTTTGATGTGACACAACCAACCAGTTATGTCACAGACCACTCTATGTGACACTCTATGATGTCACATATCACACCCTCCTCTGGGATGTCACAGCCTGCTCTGTGGTGTCACAAGCCAGTCAGTAATGTCACACAGCCTGCTCTGTGGTGTCATACAGCCACTCAATGATGTTACACAGCTCACTCTGTAACTGCACAGCTTGCTTATGTGTTGAGGCCTCCAAACCCCATCTTGGGAGATTTTTTGGTCTTCTCCAAGGTTTTTGAGAAAGGAAAAATATTGGCCAAATGCAAGGAAAATGGAGTGTCATTTTTTCCCAAAGTTTACAGTGACAGAAGAAGGGTCAATATCTTTAAACTAAATGAGAGTGGATTTACATTTGTTATAAGGAGGGAATATTTTACAATGAGATTGTCACAAAACATCAACTGTTTTTCCAGTGAAGTTGATGCCTCATCCCAGCAATTGTCCCAGGACAGGAGTTTTGCACAACCTGACGCAGTGAAACCCCTCTCCTCCCCAAGGATGGAATTCCTGTTGTGTTGGTTCTCTGATGTGCTGGGTGACCTCACAGTGCTTCTGGCCAGAATGTCAGCTGAGGGCCAAGCAGGCTGCTGCAGTGGCAGTGACCTCACAGCCATCACCATTGCAGCCATGTCCCCTGGGCCTGGCTCTCCCCATTCCATGAGCTCCTGTTCTGTCACCAATGGTCTCCTGAGTTCCAACGAGGCCCCACAGTGTCACAGTGTCCCCTTCATTCCATGAGGTTCCATAGTGTCACAAACCACTCCTTGGTTCCATGAGGTGCCACACAGTCACAGTGGTCTTCCTTCATCCATGAGGCCCTGCAGTGTCGCTTTGGTCTCCATGGTTCCATGTGGCCCCAAAGTGTCACAATGATCTCTGTGATTCCATTGGGAACACAAAAGCTTTGCATAAACATTGAGAAACACCTGCTTAACACAGCTAGACACATTTGTTTGTATTCAAAAGAGGAGTTAAAGGTGAGAATGGCACCAGCAACTTCCATCTGCAACTGAGATCAAGGGAAAGGACAGGGACAGAGAATTCTGCTTCAAGACACGGAGAATTCTGCTTACAGAGATCACTTCTGGTCACATTGTCCCTTGTAGAAAGGTGACATCATCAGAGGCAGCCTGTACTGAGCATGTGGCTCCTGAGTGGGGTTTGTTGTTTAGGGAACCTGCTCAGGCTTTTCCATTCTTTCCTCACAAACAGGAAAACTTCTCCTGGGCCTGTGTGCAGGCAGAGCCCTGAGGAGAGCAGGTGGGACATGGAGCAATGAGCTGGGACAGCCAGCTGCAGAGCTCAGGGGACAAGTTTGTGATGCAGGGAACAGGGATGTCAGTGCCAGGTGGGCAATGTCAGCGATGGTGAGGTTGGGGTTGAGGAGCAGGTTGTCCCAACAGGGTCAGCCCTCAAGGGGCTCATTCTTCTATGTGTCCACCCTTTCTTAGGAGACATTCAACATTAAGACCATGGGGAGAATGTTTCTAACATCTCTTCTGTGAACTGAAAAAAACCACCCAACAAAAACCCCTTGATAAAATAAAAAAAGTGAGTTGCACTTTGCAATTTCCCTACCGGGAAAGAACAGCAAACTGACTCCAATGAGCTGTACAAACCCTGAACACTTGAAGACAATGGAAAGAAGACAAAGAGCTCCCGAGGGCTTTCTGTATTTTAATGAGCCCCACGGTGGATTTGGGGCTGAGTCTGTGACCCTCAGGGACTGAGAGAAGGTTGAAGAAGCTGCTCAAGGAGTCAGAAGCAAAACTCCAATTCCCGTGGAGCATCAATGGGCCCCACTGAGGGCAGAGACTACCAAAGGCTCCCCAGGGACTTGTGAGAGCAGATCCTTGGGGCCAGGATTGCAGGGAGCCAAAGGCTCTGAGCAGGGAACTGGAATGCTGAGAGAAACCTGGGTTGGTTGGAGGAAGCAGAAAGGCCAAGGCCTAACCCCAGTGACCAGTTTGTGGGTGATTGTTGCTCAACTCCAGAATTCCCCTGGAAAAACCCCTGGGGAAGCCAAGGCAGGAGCAGCTGGGAAGGGCTGGCAATGCTGCTGCTGCTCCTGCTGGGAGCCCCAGCTGGGCCAGGCTGGCGCCCACTGCGCTGCGGCTCCTGCTGCTGCCAGAGCCGGGCGGGACTCGGGGACAGGGAATGGACACAGGGGGACAGCAAAGGCCGTGGGGCTGCAGTGATGTTGGCGCTCAGGCCAGCGCCAGCACAGAGCTTTGGACATGAGGGGTCATGAGAGGCCATGCAAAGCCTCAGCCCTGGCAGGAGGGAGTCCTGCCATGTCCCCAGGGCACGGCAGCTGTGAGGTGCCACAAGTGCAGATGTGGTGCAGAGCAGGCTAAGAGCACCTCTGGGAGGGGATGAGACCCTTCCCCGACTCCAAACCACACCAAAATCACCATAAATAGGACTTTGCATCTTTAGAAGCCACTGGCAACTTGGAAGTGACTACAGCTCAATTCCACTGCGAGAAGGAAGGGAATCTTCCCAGTGAGCTGCCATCCAGCCACTATTAACAATGGGTGGGATTTAGAAGTATAACACTAATAAATTATACAAACAAATATTAGTAACAACAAGAAATGAACCCCCAAATCCCAACACACAGCACCACACCAAAAGGATGAACCTCGTTTTTCTTTATTGCCTCAAGGCTCAGGAAAAATAATCCTGTTATATAATACCCCAAAACCCACTCAGGAACAGGTTTCCCCTCCCTTTATCAATCCCAACGTTTGGCTGTCTCAATCCAGACTCTGTTCCACAGTCCCAATCCCCACCCCAACCCATCTCACCCTTTCTGGACATCAAGACCCCCTTCCCAAGCCCTATTTCCACCCTTCCACCCCTCCAATTCCCATCCCACCCATCCTGCCCCACCCAGTGCCCATCTCACCCCTCCGGAACTGCATCCCACTTTGCCCAATCTCCTTCCAATGTCATTCCACACTGAGGAATGAGTCATTTTGGGCAGGGATTGAGCCATTTTGGGGTAAGACTGAATACTTTCCACTGGAATTGAGTGCTTTTCAAATACTGGATGAACCCTCTTGACTTTTCAAAACCAAAATGGTGGAAGAAAGTGTACCAAATACCCCTGAAGCACCAAATCATCCAGAATAGCTCCCGAACACCAAACACCCCTCCCAAAGAGCAGTAAAACCATGAGGCTATAGGTAATAAGGCTGGAGCAGAAAACAAAGCTCTTCCTGCAGCTGGGGCTTGTGCAGGGCTTCTCTTACTGGTGGCTCCGTTGGTGTTTGGTCAAGTGAGAGCTCTGGGTGAAGCTCTTCCCACACTCGGGACACTCATAGGGTCTCTCCCCAGTGTGGATCCTCTGGTGGATGATCAGGTAGGAGCTCTGGCTGAAGCTCTTCCCACATTCCCCACAGTCATAAGGTCTCTCCCCAGTGGGGATGCACCGGTGGGTGACGAGGTGGGAGTTGAGCTTGAAGCCTTTCCTGCAGTCAGGGCAGCGGAAAGGCCTCTCCTCAGTGTGAATCCGCTCATGGAGGAGGAGAGCTGAGCTGGTTGGAAACCTCTTCCCACACTCGGGACACTTGTAGGGCCTCTCCCCAGTATGGATCCTCTGGTGGACAATCAGGTTGGAGCTCTGGGTGAAGCTCTTCCCACATTCCCCACACTCATAGGGCCGTTCCCCAGTGTGGATCCTCTGGTGGACAATCAGGTTGGAGCTCTGGGTGAAGCTCTTCCCACATTCCCCACACTCATAGGGCCGTTCCCCAGTGTGGATCCTCTGGTGGCAGATAAGGTGGGATCTCCTAGTGAAACTCATCCTACATTCCCCACACTCATAGGGACGTTTCTCACTGTGGATCATCTGGTGGCGGATCACGTGGGAGATCTGGTTGAAGCTCTTGCCACATTCCCCACACTCGTAGAGCCGTTCCCCAGTGTGGATCATCCGGTGGCGGATCAAATGAGAGCTTGTCCTGAAGCTCTTCCCACATTCCAAGCACTTGTAGGGCTTCTCCCTGGTGTAAAGCTGCTCATGGGCCACCTGCTCATAGCTCTGGCTCGATTGCCGGCCAGTTTCCTGGCACAGGGTGGGTCTTTTCTCCTCACAGCACCCTGGGCTCAGTTTGGAGCCGCTCCTCGTGTGGGATCTCCAGGGCTTTTCCTCCCCACTGGACTCCTGTGCCATGGAGCTGTTCAAATCAGCCTCTTCCATGAGGATTTCCAGGGAGGATTTGTCCTCCCTGGTCTCCATTCCCAGCTCATTGCCTAGGAGATGAAGGACAAGGAGAGGATTTGGGATTTGCCTCCATGCCAGAGGGAAGGGGAAGGAGATCCCCCCAATCCCTTCTCAGCATGACAACAGCAGCAGCAGGGTTGTCCTGCAGCCAGGGGCAATGCTGGGCTGGGAGATGGAGGAGAAGAGAGCAGGAAAGGGGCAGTGACTTCCTCCTCACCTGCCTGGCTGTCCTGGGGCATCTTCTTCCTCACAGCCTCCTTCTCCATCCAGCCTAGGTTTCGGAATGGGAAATCCTGGTTGAGGGGAAAACAAGGGGTGACTTATTTTACATTGTGTTTGAAGGTCACCCTTTCTGATTGCATCTCTAGAAGTCATTGGGCATCAGAGGTCCATAAAACCCTCCAGATCACAAAGATTCAGCACCGAAAAACACTCCTAGCAGTTCCTCCTCTCTGGTCTGTCCACTTCAGGCTTCTGAGCCTCCCCCCTGGCAGGGTTGCTGGAGTCCTGTGTGTACTGGGGGTCCCCACTCTCCAGCATTCCCACTCTCCCCAGACTGCTGGGAGACGCAGGAATTCCAGGGGATCCCCCTCTCCAAGTTCCCCACTTTGGGGTTCTGAGGGTCTCCTCTCTCTGGGTTCCTGCTTAGGGGAGCCAAGGGTTTTGGGGATCCCAGAGATTCTCTCTCCCCTGTCTTTCTCTCTCTAGGCTACTGGGGTGTGGCTAGCACAGGTCTTTCTCGTGAGAACATTCCGCTGTGTTTTATAAACAAAGATAAAGTTTGGATGTTGTTGTTACAGTGTCTCGAGATTTGGACAGTTCAGGCCTGGCCAGTCAGGCCTAGGGGGAGGTTTCTGGCTGACCAATCTGGGTGACCTCTGAAAAGTCTATATATATGTTGGATTCAAATAATAAGGCGCCTTTTTCCATGCTATGCTGAGAATCCAGGTTTTCCTTCTCTGCTAGCGGCTCAACAGTGACACTGGGGCTCCTGGGGGTCCCCCCTGTGGTGGTCCCTGTTTCAGGGTCCCAGGGGTCCCCCCTCAAGGCTGCCAAGGGTCCCCCAGCTCCACTATTGCCCCTCTCCTTTCTCCCCTCCCACGGTTCTCCTGGAGGTCATAAAAACCAGTGTCCCACATCCCCCACTGGTCCCACATGGTCCCCATGTCACCCCAGGCAGAGCCCAACCCCCACCAATG
Source organism: Lichenostomus cassidix (assembly GCF_008360975.1). Classification (NCBI taxonomy): domain Eukaryota; kingdom Metazoa; phylum Chordata; class Aves; order Passeriformes; family Meliphagidae; genus Lichenostomus; species Lichenostomus cassidix. The sequence continues at coordinate 1,020,745 of NW_028147635.1, read as the reverse complement.
GGGGCATCCTCATCCCCCTGCTCCCTGCCAGGGCTCTGCCAGTACCACCACTGAGATCCCCCAAAAATACCTCCTGGGGACCCACCAATGTTTTCCCAAGGGGCATTTTTGTAACCTGACTGAGGATTACTGGGCCCATGTTGGGAGGAAACTGTGGACACATTGGGAGCAACTGGAATCATACTGGGAGTAACTGGGATCATACTTTGGGCAACTGACTGAAAATGGGGTCATGCTGGAGGCAACTGGGAGTAACTGGGAAAGACTGGGATTATTCTGAGGGAACTAGAACCTTATTGGGGCAGCTGGGAGTGCCTGGGAATGACTACGAGCACGCTGAGGGACACTGTGATATACTGGGAGTGTCTGTAACCAAACTGGGCTGGCTGGAATCACACTGGGAAGAGTTGGGACCATGCTGGGGGCAACTGGGAGCAAGTGAGAGTGTCTGGGGACATACTGGGCATGACTGGGAACCTGCTGAGAGGGACTGGGACTATACCAGGGGCCACTGGGGGCAAGTGGGATCATACTGGGAGAAAATGGGAACAACTGGAACTATGCTGGGGCAACAGGGATCATACTGGGATCAGAGTGGAAGCAGCTGGCCTCATGCTGGGGGACACTGGGATCACACTCAGATGACTGGAATCTTACTGGGATTGACTGGGAGTGGCTGTGGGCAACTGGAATCATGCTGAAGGCAATTGGGAGGAAGTGGGAATGACTGCAGTCATGCTGGGGGGCAACTGGGATATACTGGGAGAGACAGGGAGACATGGGGATCACCCTAGAGGCTACTGGGGTCATGCTGGATTTGACAGGGAGCAACTGGGATCCCACTGGGGGCCACTGCCATCATACTGGGAGGGACTGGGATTGGACTGGGATTATAGTGTGTGACAATGGACCCTGACTGGGGTTTACTGGAAGCTACTAGGCCCATGCTGGGAGCCAATTGGGAGCCAATTGGGATACACTGGGAGCAACTGGAAATGACAGGGTGCATGCTGCTGACAACTGGGATGTACTGGCAGTGACTGGGATAACCCTGGGGGCAACTGAACCATGCTGGGGTAACTGGGAGTGCCTGGGAATGACTGTGAGAATGTTCAGGGCAACTGGGATATACCGGGAGTGCCTGAGACCATGCAGGTGGTGACTGGGACCATACTGGGACTAACTGGGAATGTGCTGGGGGGGAACTGTGACCATACTGGGGGTAACTGGGGGCAAGTGGGAGTGACTGGGGCGCTGCAGGGAGAGACTGCCATCATACTAGACTCATCCTGGGATACTACTGGGAGTGACTGTGACTATGCTAGCAGCAACTGGGAGAACTGGGGACACACTGGGCAAAAGAGGGAGGAACTGGGAGCAACTGGGACTGTGCTGGGAGCAAATTGCATCATAATAGGGTATGACTGGGACTGACTGGGCTCATACTGGGAGCAACAGGGATCCTAGAGGGAGTGAGGAAGTAAGCAGGATCATACTGGGAGTGATGAGGAAACTGGAACCACATGGGGCCAGGGGGGCAACTGGGCTCACACTGGGAGCAGCCACTTGCAGGACCTGGGAGTTCTGAACCCCTTTCCCGGCCATCCCGCCCCTCCAGCCCCCAGATTCCCCCGCCGGGTGTCCCAGCAATCCCAGGCATTCCCCCTCGCAGACTCCCTGCTCCGGGCTTCTGGGGGTCTCCTCTCCCTGGGGTTCTGAAGAGAAGGCGCGGCTCCCGCAGGTCCCCAAAACCGGTGTGTCCCCAATCCCGCCCCGCTCCGGCGCGGTCACCACATGGCCCCGGGCAGAGCTTGGAGGGCCCGGGCAGAGCCCAACCCCCACCGCGGGGAGACCCGCATCCCCCCGCCCCCCATCGGGGCTCTGCCGGCACCGCCACCGGGACCCCCAAAAACACCTCCCGGGGAACCCCCCATGTCCCCCCGAGGGGCATTTGCGGCTCGGCTTTGGAGTCCCGAAAACTCCAAACACCCCCACAAAAAACCCCAAACCCAGGGATTCCCCGGATATTTGGGGCGAGCTCCCCCTCCCCGCTCACCTGCGGGATGGGGGCGGCGATGGTCCAGGGGGGCTGCGAATTCAGGGAATCCCAGACCGAGTGGCTCCTTCCCGATCCTCCTTTGTCCTTTTTCCCTCCTCTTCCTCCCGCTCCTACCCCTCTGTCTCTCCCCCTCCTTCTCCGCCCTAATCCCACCTCCTTCTCCTCCTTCCCCCAATCCCTTCTCCGGCTCCTCCTACTACCATCTCTTCCCTCCCTCATTCTCCGAAGCCCCCACAGCCCGTGAGAGGTGCGGGGATGGAAGTGGGACAGTGGGGTGGTTTGGGGGGTTCTACCCACAATTACCCCGTTCTTCTCGTTTTTCCCACCACCTCTCTCCCTCCCTTCCCGCTCACCCCAGAGCTCCGTGCCCACAGCCGGGGGGACTCCCAGCGCCACCAGTGCCACCAGTAGGGCCCCAGCTGCCCCCACACGCTCTTGCCGTGCCCAGCGCCGGTTTTGCAGGTGCCCAGAGCCCCAAAGCAGCCCAAAGCGCTCTGCCCTGGGGGGTCCCCAAAGCGGCCCCGCCCCGCGCGGCACTGGCAGCACCAGTCCGGAGCTGTCCACCCTGGTCCATCCCGTGCTCAGCAGAGCATCCTGTGCTCTGTCAGCACTCTCTGCTCCTTCGGCAAGGATTTGGGTTTCATGCCAGGCACAGACACTGAACCTCACCCCAAACTGCCCCGGTGCCATTGCTGTCCCCTCGGCGCTGGGCAGCTGCTGTCCCAGGGGAAGCAGGGACACAAAGGAAGCCAAGTGCAGCCCAGCTGCCCGCGCTGATCCAGACGAGCCCCAGGGACAAGGTCCTGCAGAGCCACACGGAGCCCTCGGCTCCTGGCTGGCAACGGCTTGTGTTGTGGCTGCCCCAGCGGCCAGAGCGAGTCCTGGAGCTCCCCCAGCTCCTGCAGCAGGACCCAGGTTCCACCTGCTCTGCCAGGCCCTGGCCAGGGGCCAGCAGATCCACTGGCTCCATGCAAAGGGGGAAGAAAAGAAGGATGGATTGGATGCAGCCCCCAAGGACCTCGAGCAAATTGTTCAGGAACATCCACACCTTGACCTGATGTTTGCAAAGCTGCAGCTGGCAGTTCTGTGGTTCAGGAGAACCAGCACGGGAAGAGGAGACCTACAAGGAGCTGCAGGGGAAATGCCCTGAGTCTCAAAGGCTGTCACACTCCAAATCTCTGCTGGAGAAAGTTCTTCCTCTCCAGGAAGAGATCCCAGGATGAGGCTAAAGCAAAGTCTGTGACTGGTGACAAATTTCCTGTGCAGAGAGAGCAGAGCAGGGACTGCAGGTGGAGGCTGGGAGCCTGGGAAGGAGAAAGGGGTGGGGAAGGTGTTTTGTTAGGGTTTCTTTTAGTTCTCCTTCTCATACTGTGATTTGCGTGGAAATCAATTTCATTAATTTCCCTAGCTTGTGTCTGTTGTGCCCCTGACAGTGACCAGTGAGTGACCTCTCCCTGCCCTTATCCCAGCACACGAGCCTTTCCTCCTGAGTTCTGTGTCCTGCACCTGTGAGGAGAGTGACAGAGCAGCTTTGGTGGCACCAGGCACCCGGCCAGGGCCAGCGCAGCCCAATAATCCCTGCAACTCATTCCCTCCAGGAAAGGTTCTTGAAAAGAGCAAGCAGGACTGTGGAGAAGATTCCTGGAAAACTGAAACAGCTTTCCAGAAGTGAAATGAAAATGCAAAGAAACAATCTGAGATGTTTTCCTCTATTTATTTATGTGCTCTCCTTTTCCATGTTGCACTACTTCTCTATGCCATTAACTGCAAATGGATCTCACCTCGAAGATCTATGACTTAGCATGTTTTAGACTCTCTGTAATACCATGAGTTACACACAGTTTGTCTTTCCCCGTTCTGCTTGGAAAGCAATGCTGGAGACACAAGTGCAGTGCTTGGGTCAGGTATGAATTCTAGAGACAGGGAATGTGCTCTGCTAGTGTTTGACCCTCAGCAGGGACAATGCACAGAGCAGCCAAGGGGATTGCTGTGCCACTGTGCAGCAGTCAAGCCTCTGGATGTCAGCTGAACACGGCAAAGTTCCCGTGTTTGGACAGACTCAGGGGCTGCCCCCGGGGGCGCGCGGGGCTCGGCCGTGGGGCGCGCGGGGGCGAGCGGGGAACGGACAAACGGCCACTCGGACAAACGGCCACTCGGACTAACGGCCACTCGGACAAACGGCCACTCGGACTAACGGCCCCGGAGCTTCAGTTGCAGCAGCGGCAGCGGCGGCAGCGGCGAAAGAAGATTTTTGAGGACCCTCTCCTTCCCTTTATCCTGCTCCTCCTCTCCCTCTCCCCCTGTCCCACAGCCCCTCCCGGTGTCCCTTTCCCTGTGTCCCCTCCTTTCTCGCCCTCCCTCTCCCCCTTCCAGCCCGGGCCATGCCCCAGGCTCGCCCCGGGCCCCGGCAGGGGCTGCCCCCTCCCCGCCCCTGGGCGTCCCGCCGCGCTCTCGCCTCTGCCCGGCTCTGCCGGGCCTGGCTGTGGCGCTGCTGGGCGGGCATCAGTGGCTGGGTCTGGGGCGGCATCGCCACCCTTTGGCTCCGCCTGTCCCGAGCCTGGCCCCGGCCCCGACGCAGGGTCCAGTGCCGACCCCGACCACGGCCCCGGCCTCGACCCTGGCCCCAGCTTCGGCCCCAGCCCCGACCCTGGCCCCAGCTTCGGCCCCGACCCCAGCTCCGGCCCCGTTACCGGCTCTTCCCGGGGCCCGTGGAGGACACACACGGCGCGGCCGCTCCTGCCGCCTCCGCTGCGCCTTCCCCGGCCCGAGCTCCGCCGCTCGGCAGTCCGGCCGCCGGCCCCGAGCCGCCCGTGCCCTGTTCAGAGGGGGATGCCCGGCCCGGGGTGGTGCAGAGGCGGTCGGGGGCCGTGTGTGGCCCCAGGCCGAGCGGTGACGGCCGCGTGTCGCCCGCAGGGAAGGCGCAGGAGGCCCTGCAGGAGCGGTACCGGCTGGGTGCGCTGCTGGGCACAGGCGGGTTCGGCAGCGTCTACGCGGGGACGCGGCTAGCGGACGGCGCCCCGGTGAGTGGCGGGGCTGGCGGCGGGCGGAGGAGGAGGAGGAGAAGGAGGAGGAGGGTGGAGCTCGGCAGGGCGGGCGGCGAGCTGAGCCCGCTGCTCTCTCCTTCTCGCAGGTGGCCATCAAATGTGTACCGCGGAGCCGCATCCATCATTGGGGCGAGTTGGTGAGTGAGCGGGGCCAGCGGCAGAACCCGGGCCGTGCCGAGCGGGGATAAGCCGGGGCCCGGCAGGGTGGGAGCTGCCAGGACGCCTCGAGGGAGGTAGAGCGGGCGTGGGGTGAGCGGGGGGCGCAGAGCATCCCGGGCTGGGTGAGGGGTCCCAGAGCCCTGGCACGGCCTCAGCCCCACTGATGGCATCGTGTTCCTCCCGTAGCCCGATGGCACCCGTGCGCCCCTGGAGATCGTGCTGCTGCACAAGGTGTCCACTGGCTGTGCTGGTGTCATCCAGCTCCTGGAGTGGGTTGAGCTCCCCAACGACTACCTGTTGGTGCTGGAGCGTCCGGAGCGCTGTCAGGACCTGTCGGATTTCCTGGCGGAGCGGAGGTTCCTGCCGGAGGAGGAGGCACGGGGGATGTTCCGGCAGGTGCTGGAGGCTGTGCGGCACTGCACCAGCTGCGGGGTGCTGCACAGGGACATCAAGCCCGAGAACATCCTGCTCGACCTGGCCACCATGAAGCTGAAACTTATCGACTTTGGCTGTGGCACCTTCCTCCAAGACACAGCCTACACCCAATTTGCAGGTGAGCCTTCCCAGGGGATGCTCCTGGGCATCTCATGGTCCAGCCTGGGTGTAGCACCAGGGCTTCTCCTATAGCTGCCAGGCATGGGATTAACTCTTCAGCCAAGTTACTTTTGGGTGGGGGTCGAAGGGGGCAGCTTGCAGCCCTGTTGACCACCTTCACCACCCACTCTGCCCTTGGCTGGGCTGGGGCTGGGGCAGTCAGTCTGACAAACTCCAATGAGTGTAGCAGTGAGGGGTGTCAGACCCCATGCCCCAGCCAGTTTGGTAGGCAGGCGAGGAAGGTCTTGGACTGCTCCACTCCCCTTGTTTGCCTTGGCTTGTAATTGTTTTTCGGGGGCAATGCAGGCAGGGATGAGAGTGGTTTTTCCCACCTCTGGGAATGGTTTTATTTTGCATGTCCTGGTTGGACCTCCCCAGGGCTTCTGCTGCCTCATTCCAACACCAGTGGCTTCTTTTCCAACCCCAAGTTTGTACACGAGTCACAGGTGCTGGCGAGAGGGCAGCAGGTCACCCTGTGTGCCACTGGTGCAGCCCCTGCATACCCAGGGATGTGGGGTGAGGCTCTGGGAGCAGCAGCATCCCCTGATGAACTCCATCTGTATTCCACAGGAACCCTGTCCTACAGCCCACCAGAGTGGATCCACCTCAAATGCTACAACGGTGGGGCAGCAACGATCTGGACCCTGGGCCTCCTGCTGTACCACCTGGTCGTCGGGAAGCACCCATTCAGGAGGGGCCAGGAGATCATCTGGGGGCGGATCTTGTTCCCACGACGGCTCTCTCAAGGTGGATCCTCACCTCTGTGGCACAGGGGGAGTACCAGTGCTGGGAGAGAGCAGCAGGCTCATGAGCATCCTCCTCTGGCAGCTGCTGAGGAGGAGGCACATGTCCTGCTCTCCTGCCCTCCTCCAAAACAGAGAATGCCTGGGGAAGTTTAGGCACAGTTCTAGCACACCCAGCATGGCCTGGGCATGGGAACTGGGAGGGAAAAGTGGACAGGAGCCTTCTCCAACTGACTGGAAGTTTCTGGTTTCTGTCCTCAGAGTGCCAAGATCTTATTAAGAGGTGCTTGTCCATGCAACCCATGGACAGGCCATCGCTGGAGGACCTCTTCAACGACCCTTGGATGCAGGATGTTCATCTGCCCTAGAAGATGGGAGAGATCCATGTGCACAGTTTGATCCAGGGGCCTGGGAGGTAACAGCTCCACACATCTTTTCCTGGTTCATTGTTGTCTGGGGCCCTGGCCAGAACACTGACAGCCTGGTGTGGCCCCCAGGGAAGGAGCAGGAGCCCCTGGAGATGCTGCACCAGGTGGAGCTGCAGCTGGAGACACCAAGGAGGACTTCAAGGATTGACAACCTCTTCCTTGACCTGGGGACATGCAAGCTGAAGATGATCAGCTTTAATCACTGTGGCACTTTCTTCAAAGACACACTCCACACCCAATTTGCAGGTGAGTTCAAAGCCAGGGGGATGCTCCCACATCTGTGCATTGCACAGCCTAGCTGGGCCCCAAAAGTTTTCCCCTTTGGCTGGGATGGAGGCAACTTCTTCAGTCATCTGCCAAGCTGCTCTTTGGCTCTGGGCAGCTGCTGAGGAAGTGGATCTGCCATGGCTGGCTGGAGGCTGGGCACATGTCCTGCCCTCCTGCTCTCCTCCCAAAGGCAGCAATGATGGGGAGGTTTGGGCACAGCTCTGAGCTCAGCCAGCATGGCCTGGGCACTGTGGGCAGTTGGGACAAGGGGGACAGGAGCCTTCAGCTGACGGGCAGTTTCTGGTTTCTCTCCTTCCAGCAGGGCTCTGCGGATGCTGAGGCTGCTCTGGGCTCTGCCAGGGCTCTGCTGGGGCTCAGCCCTGGGCACGGCTGGGCCTGCTCTGCCCTCCCATTGCTCTGACAGCTCTGCATCAGACGAGCCTGTTCTGAGCACACCGACGGAGCTTTCTGCTTGTGCAGGTGAGTGAGACTCTCCTGCAGGCCCAGAGATTGCAGTGAGGGATACACATCCAATTGGCAAGAACCCCAACACTCCACAGTCCCAGCTGAACGCCTGTATGTCCACAGCATGTTTTGTCTGTCCCACTCTTCATTCCTTTTGGGTTGGAATTGTGCAATTGCACTTTCTTCCTCCTCTAGAAATGCCACGAGTGAGCCAAACCTGGCGAGTGGGCTGTTGTTCCTAAGGCAGTGCAGTCTGGAGTTGGTGAATGAAGAATTTCCCTTCTCCACTTCCAAACCAGAGCAAAAAGCTGTAAGTGGGACTTTCGGTCTTTACGAAACTACTGACAATTTCAGAGGGAATGTACAGCTCATTCACAGAGTGAGAAGGAAGGGCATCTTCTAAAGGAGTTGGGGTTTGACAGAGTTTAGATTCCCGGTCCTGCTCGGAGCGGGCAGGGCGCAATCAATTTCCTAATACTTCAACCACAATTAAAAAAAACAATATTGGAAACAAACTCCAAAATCTTTAATAAAGGCTGCTGAGGTCAGTAAGATAGATCCATGCCATCAGCTCATTTACAAAGTAAATAACTGAGTTCTCTTTTACAAAAGATCAGTTGCCTTTTAATCCAAAGTTACAGAATGTTTTTTACTACACACCTGAGTTTTGTTTTTATCTTTCGTATTTCATGTGGTTTTTTCTTTCCCTTTTTTTTTCTTAAACCAGAAAATATGTCTTAAAAAAGAAATGTCCTTTGCACCTGGTTCTCGTGTGAAGCAGCTCCCTTCCCTCTGGCCCCAGGGCTTGGGGCACTGTCAGCATCTGCTGCTTCAGCCACTGTTTCTGCTGGCATTGAGAGCAACAACCAAACTGTGGCTGATCCCGAGGGAGCAGCAGCAGGGCCTGGAGCTGATCCCTGAGTCTGGGGCAGGGCTGGACAAATGACCCCACAGCAGCAGCACAGCAGCAGCAAATGGACCTGACTTTGAGCACAGCCCCTGCCACTCTTGCCTCCTGTTTGCAGTGGTGTCACAGCAGCCTGAGGCACCTGGGAGCCCTCAGTGCCAGCAGGGACTTGAGATGGCAGGCCCTAGGCTCCTGCAGGTTGTGCAAGGAACGGAGCTGGGCACTCCCTGTCCACATGGAGCTTGCAGATGGAAAAGGCTGCTGTGCCCAGGCAGCTCCAAGGGCAGAGAAATGAGGCTCTCGAGCACTTGATCTGGGCCAGTTCCACAGTCCTGGGCAGCAGCCAGCGAGCAGAGGGGGAACAGAGGGCACAGCAAGAGGGACAAAAGCAGTCAAGAGCAGGGACTGGAGAGAGCCAGACCTGGCAGAAGGAACAGCTGCTTCCTTGCACTCCTGAAGAAAGCTTTTGGCTGTTTCAGAGCACTGAAAGGCCTGAAGGGCAGAGAGGAGGTGACACCAAACAATGCTCCTGTTTTCACACCCTCCCCTCTCAGTGTCCCAGAAGGAATTGGATGAACTGTATTCTCTCCAACTCGTCTCGTTCAGCGTGAGCAACTTAGCACCAGGAGCTAAAGGGCCTGAAGCCTTCAGAGCTGACCAAGAGGGAACTTTCTGAGCAAACTAATGCTGCTAACATGGACCAGGCTGAATGGAGCAGATATCACAGCAAAATGTCACTTTGTAAATATAAATGTAAGGAATTGGTCCCATCCAAGATTCCTGGTTGGGAAGACCTTCCCTATAGTTCACTGGCTCTGGAGTGGGCTGAGATCAGAGCACTGTGTGAGCAATGGGGCAGTCAGCTAAAAGAAGCTGATCCGCTGGATGTATTAAAATGCATCCAAAATTGCATATGGAAAAAGGAAAAGATCTTGTGGGTTTGGGAAGATGAGGATAAATTTTGTTAACAGTATATTGGAAAAAGCACCAACAGAAGGAACAACTGGTTTTGGAATGCTCCCACATGGAGCAACAGAAGTTTTTAATCTTGAGCTCAGATTTCTCTGTGCAAGTGAAATAATATAATAATATAATAAATATATATATTTATAATAAAAATTATATGTAAAATATAATTAAAATATGTATGTATGTATATATATGTAGGTACAAACTAAATAATAGTGTGAAATAATGCTGACAATTTGTTACCTTTTGCTGCTCAGGGATGTAATACTAAATACCTTACAGAAAATGTTTGGCCAGGACCTGAACATCAGTGGGAAAATTGGCGAGTTTGTGTATAATGAATAAAGGAGGATGGGATGAAATTGGCTATTTTTATAGTGTTTTCTGATACTGTGATATGGAATGCTTTGTCTGTTACTGTGAGAAATAAAGTGATTAAGGCTGCTGGGTTTTTCATATACCACACTATCCACAAGCTGTAGGATTTGTGAAATGGATGGAGGGGTTATTAAAAGAGCAGATGAAAAAATGAGGAGATGGGAATATGTCCTGATGGAGAACCCCTTACAGGTCCTCACTACAGAAGCTGCATGGCTGGACCTTTATGCATTAGATTTACTGAGGATAAATCAGAAGCAAATGAGAGTTATCAATACCAAAACAGGAATTCAGATTCCTCCAGAACACTTTGGTTTGATAACTGCTCACTGCAGCTTGGCCTTGCAAATTGTTCATGTCATGGGAGGAGAAATCGATACAAATAATCAAAAAGAAGTTAAATTCTGGTTAACAATAGTGAACAAGATTTGATTATGCAACCCCATGACAGGATAGGACAATTACTGATAATACAGTTTTAAAAACAGTTGTGAAAAAAGGAGATCCACCTCAAATCTGTACTGCTTGTGGAGATAAAGGGTTTGGATCCAGCAGTCCTAATAATGGAGCCAAGGTGTGGGTCCAGAGGCCAAATGGCCCTCCTGAGCCAGCTGAAGGAACAGCTCTGGGGAAAGACAACACAGTTTTAATCCTGAAACCTGGGCAAGAACAATGGGAATATGTCCCTGCAGCCAAGTGTTCTATGGGAGAACAAGTAGATGTTACAGGATGTTGTTTGACAGATCCTGCCAGACCAAATCTCCCTGTTTGCCCCAACGTTCCCTTTGGAAAATGCTCTGATCCACAGGGCTCCATGTGAAGGCTGATGTGACCCTGAGTGCCTTCCACAGGAATTCCAGCCAGGAGCCTGGAGCACCTCAAGGACTGGGACCTGGCAGCTCTCCAGCCAAAGGGGAAAGGACCTCACCAAGCCTTGTTACCCACAGACACCGCGGTGAAGCTGAACAGCAAAGGACCTTGGGGCATTATTGTGGAATTAAAAAGGAGCCAGCTCCATGGACAATGGAATTATTGTTCCTGACCTGAATGAGATTGAGGAAAAAGAATGAATAACCTTGTCACTGAAGTACTGCTTGCGGCTGTAAATTGTATCTTGATAGTCAACCAGAATCTTTGTTTGCCAGAAACTCCTCTAGAGTTTCACCAATGGATTAGTCATGAAAATTCTTATGAAAATATAAAGATCAAAGTAGTCAAAATATTAAATTCAACTAATTGCTGGGTATGTTCTCAACTAATGTTGGGAGGAACAGGATTCCCTTGGAGGGCCCACGCTACAGGGTGGCAGAACTCTGTCAATGGGCTCTGACTTGTAACAGAGCCAGTGAAGGGATAATTAAAGAAAACTGTACTGTAGTACAAAGGAATAAAATTACCAATTTCACAGGATTTAGTAAGGTTTCCCTTCTGGAGAAGCCAAACCCTATGAAAGGATTTCTGTGCTTGAACATCACTCACAATGTCAGTAGAGCTTGGGGTGCTGGAGCTGCTCAGGGTCAGTGTTATACCACTCTCAGCTGCGGTGCCACCCTTTTGGCTACTTTGGCAACAACCTCAGGGAAGGGTTGGGGACAAGAGAATATTTTCCACCCAAAGAGTGCCTTTGATTTCAGAAGGCCAAAGATTCTGGTTCACCCTGTGTCCCATGTACATTGCCTTGTCCTATGGAGTTTATATTAATGAGCTAATATGATTATTAGAAGAAGTAGCAAACTGTAATGTTAAAATATTGAATAGCTCATCCTATGAGCTCCAACAAACACCAATGGAGCTCTACAGAACCACATGGCCTTGGATTATCTGCTTGCTGTCCAGGGAGGAGCATGTGTGATTCTAGGACAGGAATGTTGCACTTGTATCAGTGATGGATTTGGAGTCCAACAGTCAGGAATGACCTCAATAGAGCAGTAAAAGAGTGGCAGAAAGAGGAAGATTCTCCCTGGTGGGATTGACTCCATGGCTGCCAAATTGGAGGCTGCTGTGAAATGCATTTGTGGCAGTCACTGTAATCATTGCAGTGTGTGCACTTGGTGTGTTATGATTCCATGTTAGAGTTGTTGTGACACTTTGTGCTGGAAAATAGAATAAAAAGAGAGAGAGGCTCAAGAAAAAAAGGAAAATTCATAACATAGAGAATAGGAACTAATTAGGCATGTTTTTAAAGGAATGTTAATTATAGCTCCGAGTAATGAACTTGAACAGCACTGAACTGAAGAACAAGAGACAATGCCTTTATGCCTAATACTTAAATCTAAGGTTCTGTTATCAAAAGAATTATTATGAAGATTGTAGTTCATCTGTAGGTCAAGTGACTGATTGAAGAACCAAGGCCTGAACCACAGGCCCTGAGCCAAAGCTATCTCTAGATGAACCTTCTAACAAAATGTTATTTGTTTCTGCTAACTAAGTATTATTAGCAAAATTATCTTTGTAACTGTTCATTGGTGAAACATTGATGTCCCTTTGTGTATTTAGAAACCAGGCAAGGCCACATCTGGCTTTGTTTGGGGGAGTATGGTCAAAGTCAACTCCCTTGGTTCCTCCTTGAGCCCTGGCCAGGCTTTGGGAGAATCCAAGAGGAGAATGAATCCAGATGTTCCTGCACTGGAAGTGCTGTCAGTTTGTTTGTTCAGCACTCTCCAAGCTGGGCTCTCTCCCAGCGAGGTTGGAAGCCTCACCTGTGGGTGGACACAGCTGCAGGAATTCCCAGTGTCCAGAGTGGCTCTGCAGTCCTTGGCTGTGACAGCTTCCCCAGCTGATGTGTGGGTCTGGGTGATGGTAAAGTCTGAGGGTAACTGGTGATGGATCTTTCTAAATCCCTTCAGGCAATCTTTGGTAGAGATGACTGGGTGCTTTGTCCATCTTATCCTTTTGGAATTCTTTGCTAATGATATTGTGCATTGCTGAGTTTATCCTTTTGTTCTTCTTTGCAGTTTTGTGTTATAATAAATTACACTGTTCCCTCAGTTGGTGTCTCTGTCTTTGGTACTGACACTGCCCAGCCGCAAAACAGACACTGAGGGCCCCATAGAACCAAAGGGGCATTGTGACACTGCAGGGCCTTGTGTAACCCAGGGGACCATGGTGACACTGTGAGGCTTAAAGGAACCAAGGTGCCATTGTGACACTGTGGGGCCCCATGAAGATAAGGAGACCATTGTGACATTGCAAGGCCTCATGGAACCAAGGGGCCATTGTGACATCATGGGGCCCTAACCAGCCAAGGGACACTGTGACACTGTGGAGCACCATGGAACCAAGGAGAGCATTGTGACATTTCTTGGCTTCGTGCAACCAAGGGTCCACTGTCATACTGCAGATCCAAGGAGACCTTTCTGGGGTCCTTCAGGGCCCCATAGAAACAAGGGCCATTGTGACACTGTGGGGCATCATGGAACCAAGGGCCATTGTGACACTGCAGGGCCTTCAGGAACCATGGAGACCATTTGGACACTTCAGGGCCTCGAGGAACCAAGGGGCCATTGTGACACTCTGGGGGCCCATGGAATAAGGGAGATCATTGTGACACACTGGGGCTCCATGGAACCATTCTGACACTGCAGGGACTTGTATAACCAAGGGTCCATTGTTTTCCCCTCCCTGGCACTGCCCAGTCCAGCCTCTCCCTACCTCTGCCCCAGCCCAGCAGAGCAGCCCAGTCCTATCTGGCTCTGCAGCAAGAATGGGAAGCAATGGAGGTCAGGGACAGTGACTCTGTGTCTGGAATGCTCAGGAGATCCTCAGCTCTGGCATCTCCTGCAGCCCCAGGACAGCCCCACTGCCCAGGACAGCAGCAGAGAGTTTGCCCCGGGGCTCCTCAGGCAGCTCCTGGTGCCCCAGCTCTTGCCAGGACTCCTGTGCACACACACAAGGGCTCCTGCTCTTCTCCTGGCACAACCCAGCTGCCCACAGAGTCTTTCCCAGGGGATCACGGCTGTGCTGGCCTGAGCAGCCATTGCTGCAGCCCCTGCCCTGCTCCCCACAGCCCCACAGAGCTGGGGGTGCTGCTCTGCAGAGCACGGGGGCTGTGCTGCCTGGGGCCATGGGCTGCCTCTGCTGGGCTCTGCTGCTCCAGCTGGGACACACAGGCAGCTGATGGTGCTCCCTGCACTCAGCCCTCCCACACGAGCTCTGCTGGGGCCATGGAGGCTGCTCAGAGCTGCCTGCCTTGTTCCAGGCCTGCCAGATGGCCTTGGGGCTGCCCTGGATCCTCCTCTGGAAGTTCCCTGAGGCTCAGAGGAGGCACTGCCCACACTCCTTTCCCTGTCCCTGTTGTGTCCCCAGGGGCTGCAGAGCTCTCATGGGTCACAGCAGACATTCAGATCTTTATCTCTGGGTGACTCTGATGCCTGGAACAGGCTACCTGAAACAGAAGCGAAAACAATTCGGTGTATTAAAAGCAGAAAAATTTATTCAAGGCCTTCAAGGTACGTTCAGGCAACAAAGTCTCCCTCAGGGACTACACCCAAAATAGATACCAGATCACAAGCTCTTTATATTTTTTAAGTTTTGTCTTATTAGCATATTGGTCCCTAATTCTCTAATCACACCTTCAGGCGATGATATTGACCACCCCAGGCTCTGCTCCCCCCTTTCCACTGTTGTTCAGATATTTTCTGGCCCAAGGGTAATGAATATGTCCTTGAATCTCTATCCAGAGAGCTTTGGTTTGGTTAAATGTGTTGGGAACAGAGGTTTTCTGCATTCTGTGAGAACAGAGAACTACACCAATTTACAGACACATGAAGAAAAAAAAACCCCAAAATTATTAAGGCATCATTGTGATCCCAGGGATATCCCAGACCATGTCACTTCATGCTCAGGATATGCAGTGGGGGGAAGAAGGAGGAAGGGGGACGTTTGGAGGGATGCCTTTTGTCTTCCCAAGTCACTGTTCTGTGGGATGGAGCCCTGCTCTCCTGGAGGTGCTGAACAGCTGCCCAGCCCTGGGAAGGGCTGAAAGAATTCCTTCTTTTGCTTTGCTCATGTGGTGCCTTTTGCTTTCCCTGTTGAAGTGCCTTGATCTCAACCCACTCCAGTTTTTACCCTCCCAACTCTCTTCCTGATCCCACTGGTGGGGAGTGACCGAGGGGCTGTGAGGTGCTGCCTGGGTTGAACCAAGACACCAATTGTCTGTGCTTTGCTTTGCAATGTTTCAGAGCAAGTGTGTGTTTTATTCACCTCAATAAGTGTAACAAAAGCTTCCCAACAGCTTCTAACAGATAGAAATGCCAAATATATTTAAAGGGTTTATGGACAAATTTAAAAAACTTGCATGACAATGAGCCTGGAAATCACAGATGCTTATTTTACTCAATGCTTAATGGATACTCAATTTACTTAAGCATTAATGCTTAAGAGAGCTCCTGTGATTTACTGTGAAGAAATAGTCAGGGATCCCTTATAGAGCTCTGTTCTTCCTAATTTGCTTTACTGGGTTCTTCTTCTACTTTTACATGTTTATAATTTGAAAGTTATAAAATAGATGTTGTCTTTTGGGCATAGGTAAATAGGTTAAAATAGGTAAATCCAACTAGGTTTCCATTCTGACTTTCAAGGAATTTCAGTGTCAGAGTGTGTGAATGACAGTAAATTCACTGTCATTCTGAAGAATTAATTGTTAAATTAGTACTGGAGGGTGTGATATGTAGCCTCATTCAGCGTCATCGTTTGTAGATGGCACACATTAAATCCTTATATTGGAAGATTTTAAGATCCCACTATTACATTTGAGAGGAATCTCCTGTTCCAGAGTCATGACAAAGTTCTAACAGATCAAATACATCAAATTTTATCCTTTGGATCTCTAATCAGGATGGAATTGACTTCTCCATGCTGATGTGAAATGTTTCACAGTAGTTTACAGAACCAGAGAATCGTGGAACCCCAGAATGGTTTGGGTTGGGAGGGACCTTGAAGCCCATCCAGTGCCACCCCCTGCCATGGGCAGGGACACCTTCCACTATCCCAGGCTGCTCCAAGCCCCAGTGTCCAACCTGGCCTTGGACACTTGCAGGGATCCAGGGGCAGCCACAGCTTCTCTGGGCACCCTGTGCCAGGGCCTCCCCACCCTCCCAGGGAACAAGTCCTTCCCAAGAGCCCATCCAAGCCCTCCGAAATGGGAGTATTCACCATCACTTCCTCTTGCAATTTCCCAGTTTCAAATGGAGCTGTGTGAACGTTTCAGCCTTTTTTGAAATTGTATTCCAACATCTCATCTCTGGAGTTCTTTCCTTTGCTTCCTGAACTGTGGGAGTTCTCCTCTGTTTTATTCTTCATTCTAAAGGGGCAAATGATGGAATTCTCAACTATGGTGGAAGGAAAAGCTTTTCCCAATGAGCCCAGTATTTGCACACCACAGTTCTTGACCCTAAACTTGGTCTTGCACATGTTCCATGTGCAAGAGCCTCTGCATTTTTCAGTGGACCCTCTATCCTGATTTGAGAAGGGAATTCTCTGCTGAGTTTGCAATTATCAGAGTTAATAGACACCAAAAAATGACTTTTTTTGACAGAAAAAGGATTTTTTGGAACATTTTCCAGAAGTATTTCTACCTTCTAATTATTTACAAACAAATTTCAGCCTGCAGCGATGCCTTCTACAACTTTACAGCTGTGCATGATGTGCAAACCCAGTTTTTTAAAGCTGTGGCACATGCACTGATTGCTTTTGCAGTCCCTGATGTGTCCCTGCGAGAGGCTGTGTGACAGCTCTGTCACCGCCCTCTTTGCACACTGCTGTCCCAGCCGGTTCCAGCCGGTTTGCAGCTGGTTCTGAGCCCCCCTAGCCCGCCGCTGTCCTGGGGCTGCTGGGGAGTGGCCCGTGGGGACAGCAGCGCCTTGCAGGCTCCTTTGTGACGTGTGGCTGCGTGTGCCCAGAGCCCATTGTGACACCTGGGGACACGGCGTGAGCGGGAGGCTATAAAAGGGCACCGAGAGCCCGGGGGTGCCACTGCCAGGAGAGAGAGCTGCTCTATCAGGAGACAGCATCTCCCGCAGTAGCGAAGTGTCACAGCGTGACGGAGATGGCGACAAGCGAGAAGAGCACCGTGGGCTTCCAGCCCAAGAAGAAGTGGCTGCGATTCCCTGGGAGGCAGAAGGTGAGGGATGCGCTCGGGCTTGGGGCCAGGCTTGCGGGCACGGAGGGAGCTGCTGTGCCAGGGGGCCGTTTGCACCGCAGAGGGCCAGCTGGTCCTCATCCTTCTCCTGCTCCGTGCAGCTGTCCAACTGCGAGTCACGGGCAGCCCCGCAGGAAGCTGAGGAGCACCGTGACTCCTGTGCTGCCTCTGTGGCGCAGGCGGCAGCAGCAGAGAGCCGGGCAGCCCCGCACAGCCCCAGGGGCCGCGGCCAGGCTCTGCTGCGCTCGCTGCGGCGCGGCTCCCGTGCCATCCTGAGCGGGATGGCGGCTGTGATCCGGCGACGCGGCCAGCAGCCGGGGACACGGCGGCCTCCGCATCAGGGCACGGGGACAGGGACGGCAGCAGCAGCCCCCGCACTGGGGCCGGAGAGCCGGGCAGCTGCCCCGCACAGCCCCTGCTGCCCCCCCAGCCCGGAGCCCGGCCAGCTGGAAGCTCTGGGTGGGCAGGGGGCAGGGGCAGCAGCAGGGGCTGTGCTGGCAGCACCAGAGATTGATGAGAAGTCCTGTGTCATCCTGGAGGAAGAGTGGGAAGTGGAGAGCCTCCAAGAGCTGTCTGAAGAGGAACAGGACATAGACCCAAGCTGGAGAAGTGGAGAAAAGAGACCTCCTTTGAGGCCAAGAGAGGCATGGGCAGAGCACGGGAAGCTTCAGCCGTGCACAGCCACAGGCCAAGGCCCAGCTCTGCCCAGCAGAGCCCCTCACAGCGGGGAAAAGACCTCAACCCCAGACTTGATTCAGGAGCTCTGTCCCCCCAGGCCCTCTCCCAGCCAGCTGGAAGGTCTCGGACAGTGGGCTGGGTCAGCAGCAGGGACAGTCCTGGAGGAGCTACAGAGCAAGGACAGGGGCTGCTCCAGGGATCTCCAAGGTGGCAGTAGTGTGGAGGAAGGCATCCCAGTGTCCTGTTCATATGACCCAAAACCACTGGAACATCGCAATGGCTCAGGACGACTCCTAGAGCTTTCTTCCCCAAACGCAGATCAATCAGAGTCCAGTGGGGAAGAGAGCAGTGACCAGGAGTCGTCACAGGAGAACACTCACAAAATCACTATCTACCATATTTGGGTCAAGCCCTTCTACCCAGCGCTCATGTTTGACCCCTTCGAGCTGCTGGCAGAAGAGGCAGACGCTGACCTGCCCAGCACACCTCGTGCCCAGGCAGCTCATGGGGACACTCAGCCAGAAGCTGCTGCTCTGGACAGAGCTCCTGAGGATGAGGAGCACCACGTACATCCCACTGCCAAGGCACGAGAGGTGGCAAACACAGCAGCTTCTGCTGCCTCTGTGGTGCAGGCGGCAGCAGCAGAGAGCCGGGCAGCCCCGCACAGCCCCTGCTGCCCCCCCAGCCCGGAGCCCAGCCAGCTGGAAGCTCTGGGTGGGCAGGGGGCAGGGGCAGGGGCAGCAGCAGGGACTGTGCTGACAGAATTAGGGATTGAAGAGAAGTCCTGCGTCATCCTGGATGGACTGGCAAGGGGAACATGAATGAGACTCAAGCTGCAGAAGTGGAGAAGAGAGGCCTCCTGTGAGGCCCCGTGAGGCATGGGCAGAGCACAGGAACCTTCATCCATGAACAGCCACAGGCCAAGGCCCAGCTCTGACCAGCAGAGCCCCTCACAGCAAGGAAAAGGCCTCAACACCATACCCAGTTATGCACCAGTGCCCACCAAGCCCCTTGCCCAGCCAGCTGGAAGATCTCGGTGGGCAGGGGGCAGGGGCAGAAGCAGAGCCATGCCTGTCAGAGGCACCGACCACAGAGGGAGCCAGCTCTGAGGAGCTCAGGTCTGTGTGCAGTTTGCCAGGGCTGTCCACAGAGTGGGCAGAGATCACACAGCTGAGCTGGAGCACTGAGGAGGAGAGAGTCTCAGGGTCCCTCCCAGGCGAGGCATGGCCTGAAGATGAAGAGCCGAGCAGCAAAACTGGGGAAGAGAGTGGCTCAGGCTCCTTGCCATGTTGGTCATGGGCTGAAGACACAGCTGATCTGGAGCAGTGAGGCAGAGAGTGGCTCAGGGTCTCTCCCATTAGAGGCCTGGGCCGAAGACAGAGACCTGAGTGGGAACGCTGACGAGGACAGTGGCTCTGTGTCCCTCCCAAGTGACTTGTGGCCAGAATGCAGCCACCCAGCCTGGAGGATAGAGGATGACAGACAATGCCTCAGGGTCCCTTCTACAGGACATTCCAGATGGCACTTGGGGACAGCAATTCCTAGAGTGGCACAGGTTGTTTGGGCATCCCTCACAGCTCTTGGCATGCAACTGGCAGGCTTGGCATGGAGAGGTTCCCTTCCCCAAAAAGTCTGGTTCAAAGGCACCTTCACCACTCTGGCAAGGCCCCAAAGAAAGAACCTGCTTCTCTTCTTTGTGACATGGATGTGACCAGGAAACAAGACGTGCCAAAGCAAGTCAGGGTTCTGGTCTGAGTAACCAAACCCTGACATTGGCTGTGACATTTTCAATGACCTGGACAAGACCATTGAAGGCATCCTCAGTTATGTTGCAGATGCCACCAAGTTGGGTGGCAATGTCCATCTGCTGCAGGGCCAGGAGGCTTAAGACTGAGGTGCCATTGTACTTGCTACCTCAAGAATTTGAGGAGCAAAAGTAAGAGAATTTATTAGACTTAAATTCTGTAGGTTAAAATAGGACTAGATGTTAGTAAAGCTCTCTTCTAGAATTAAGGAAAATTGGATAAAGGCCCACTCATGCCCTCTTTTCCTGTTTAATTAAGAAACAAAAAAATAATTAATTATTAATAAAAATTAATAACTAACTAAATTCATTAAAATTAAATCCTAATAACTGAATTAACTAAATTAATTAATTAAACAAGGTAAAGAGTTCTGAAGGTTTAAACTAGACGTTAGTTGGGAAAGAAAACTGCTAGGTAGCTCTTTTTTTTCTAATAGATAATATTATTTAGCATTTGGCCTGGAATATGTTCCTCTGGAATCTGTTCCTCAGGCAGTTGAGCTGTAGCTCTTGCTCAGTTAGAACAGGTTCCATAAGATGCTTTCATTGAAATAAAATGATGGAATTGACAAATCAGAAGAGCTTGTTGTTTTCATTGTGCTGTAATCATTGATTTGGGGGAAACTGCTGAAGGCTGAAGCCTTTTGGTCTCTGGGGCGTTGCAGTGTGTGCTGTGTGGGGCAGAGGAGAAAGGCGCTGCCTGGGGCGGGAGGGATGCAGGGACACCAAGTGCTTGTGACTTGTGCCACAAGGCCTTGGTCTGATGCAAAAGCTCCTTTTCTTGCGTCCACTTCTCCTCCTAGAGAGCTGCCCTGGTGCAGAGATCATTCTGTAGGATCTCTGCAGGGAGCAGAGCTCTCAGCCATGCCAAGGAGATTTTCCAGAACTCTCTGTTCTGCAGGCCAGCAGCTGCCAGGCTGTTTTGTGGAACTCATTGTGAGGCACACGGGGATTTTCCTGCCAGGACATTGGATCCCACTGGCTGTGTCAGGTGCCTGCAGAGGTGCTGCAGCACTCAAATGCATTTGCAAATGCAGCTCTTGCAGCCTGGCTGAAAATCTCCTGAGACAAGAGCCTGAGAGGACACGTGCTTGGCCACATGCGTTGTGCAGCTGAAAGCTCCAGGATGCCACAACGTGCCATGCAGGACACTGCCTGGCATTGGGGTTGATAGCAAAGCAGATGCTTGCTTTGTCTTTGCAGTCTCTGGCTGCTGCTCCCTCCCAAGTGAGCAATTCCCAGGAGATAGATGTGTGCAGAGCTGCCTGTGCTCCCTGAGCAGGCCTGGCAGGAGCTGCAGCACATAGGGTGGCAACCCAGCCTGGCGAGGCTGTGAATCTCTTGGTGCTCCCACAGAGGGGACTGCTGTGGGCTGAAAGGCTCCGTGTTTGCCAGGGAGTTCCAAAGGAAAAGGGAAGATCCTCCCAAGCTCAGGCCAAGGGCAGCTGCAGCCCACTGAGGTGGGTGCTGAGCACCTCACAGCTGCCATCCTTCATTCCCGTGCATTTCTCTGCCTGGTCCATATGCCCAGTTTCCTGTGGCCAACAGGAGCTCCTGTATTTATAATCTGAATGTCCTCCACGTCACCAGAGGTTTTGCAGATGAAGCAGAGCACCCTGTTCAGTCTCTGCTCCTCCTTTTGAACCCCCTGCCTTGCCTGGAGCTCTTGGCTGAGGCATCCTTCCAATCAGCTGTGACAAACTGGAGTGAAGCCAAGCACCAGCCAGGCTGCCTTTATTACTCTGGGCTTCAATTCCTCTGCTGATTTGGTGTCGTGGCAATGTCCTGACTCTGCTGGGGCCTGGCTGGCAGCAACCTCTCTGCTCGGTTTCTCTGGAGCACTTGGTTGGTGTGGAAGGTGTAAGTCGTGTAAGGCAGGTGGCCAGTAAAGATTCCTGAACATAGGGGTGGAACAGAGAAGCAAATGAAGTGCCACAGAAGTGGCTCAAGCAGTTTAGATTTATGTCAATTATTCCTTTTTACATCATATCTCTGTAGCTTGCAGGGACAAACACAAAACCGGGGCTGAAATATCAAGAGTGAATTTATGTTCATCATTGCACCAAGCAGGGGATCCCTGAAGCAGCACCCAGGCAGAGGCACGTGGAGAAGGAAATGAGAACATTCCCAAACATGCTGCTCTCCCCTGTTTATCAGGGTTCTTCACGGCCATATTTTGCCACTGTATGTTTGGATTTTTCCCACAGCAGGGCAGCAGTCTCCTTTCCTCTAGGTCTCTCTGCAGGTGACAAAAACAGTTTGCTGAGTCTTCGAAATAAAGTTTAATGATTTTGCAAGAAGAAACAGTCACTGAAAAAAGCAGGATATCTGTTAAATACTTTTTTTTTCTTTTTCTTTTGTGGTCGCCCAGTGTATACAAGGGAACTCCACAAAACCAGACCAGTGGCACCATACACACTTTAGTTCAATAGACATTTCAGCTGGAGCACTGAAATGAGTTCTGGAATGCCCTCTCCTTCCTCATCTGACTTGATCAGGAAAAAATTCCTCATCTGACTTGATGAGGAAAAAGTTCCCTCAGGAAGCAGACACGAGCTGCCCCAGTGCTGTGGATGCTGTCAGCCCCAGCCTGGGCTGAGGGAAGGTGGATGATGCTTTTGCCATGCATCTCCTCTCCTGCAGGAATTTTCATTTTTCCCAATCACACTCCTTGATGAGGTTTCTCACCAGTTCTGTGTATTTGGGAGATCATCATGTTCCCAAAGAGCAGATAGTGGGTGTGTTTGGGAGGGAGCTGGGGGCTACTGGGGGATCCAGTGTTGCCATGGGGATCCAGGCACAGCCCAGACAATCCAGGGGCTTCCCAACAAATCCTGGCACTGCCCGGACTATCCAGCCCTGCCCAGACGATGCAGCCCTGCCCAGACGATCCAGCCCTGCCCAGACGATCCAGAGCTGCCCAGACGATCCAGCCCTGCCCGGACGATCCAGCCCTGCCCGGACCATCCCGGCGCTGCCCTCACCACGCCATCCCGCCCCCGCAGCCCTCAGGGCAGGAGGATGAACGGAGGAGCCTGAGGAGAGGGCGGATGGCATGGCCGGAGGCCTTGCATTCATTTGTCTTTGTTTCCTAACGTCCACACCTGTTTGCAGTGGGAATAAAGGACTTTTCCTCAGTGCACTCTGTCTGCCGGGATGTGCGGCAGCGACGTGGGGCTGGGCTGGCAGCTGGGGGGCACAGCCCGAGCTCCTGGCATTTCAGGCTCCCTGTGGCAGCAAGACGCTGCACTAGAACTTATAAATCCATTGAATGAACACCTCAGTGACTAAGCACCACCGCTTTGGGGTGAAGACAAGGCAGGGAATTGATCCCAGGGTGGCTGTGACCCTCCCCAGTTTGCATTCTAATGCAAGCCCAGAGAGCCCAGCCTGTGCAAAGCACTTTGGAACAGAAACAAGCACCTTCTGCCAGCGTCCTGCAGGAAGGCAGCAGTGGCAACAGGAATCTGCCTGAAGCTAAAACTCCCTGAAATGCATGTGCTGTGGACTTTGAGTCCCCATGGGCAGCTGGTGATTTCCACCTAGGCTAACTCAGGCTTAGGCAGAGAGACGAAGGCACTGGAACTGGAGAACTGTCCTTTCTTAACACAATGCCTTCCTTTTGCAGGCCTTGCCTTGGGAAGCCTGTGCTCAGGGGTGCCTTGGAACAGGACTTTTCCTCTTTGGAACCCCTGGAGATCACCAGCAATGCCATGGGCCGCATGGCCAAGAAAGAGAAGAAGGATCTCTCCTCAAGTGTGCCCTAAAAGGGTCTGCAGGAGAATTCCTAGGAAAAGCTGCTGAATACTCCTGGAGCTTTCTAAATATTTCCAAATCAAACTCACCCTGCAGTCAATGAGAGCAGAGATGTGCCCTGTGAGTATTAAACCCTGAAGAAAAGTGTTACTCTGTAACCTGTTTAATGTTCAGAGGAGCAAATCCTGTTGTTCTCTCTTAACTGTGTGTTTCCTTCTAAAATACAAACTTGCTATGCTCATTTTGCTTTCAAGTACTGATGTTACTGCGTCTATTAAGATCAAGTAGGTGCACTAAGAATAAAATATCAGAATAAAGGAGCTGAAGCCTTAGGCCTCAAGAGCTGACCAAGAGGGAACTTTCTGAGCAAACTAATGCTGCTAACATGGACCAAGCTAAATCCAGCAGATAGAATCCTGGAATTCTAGAATATTTTCTGTTGGAAAAGACCTCTGAGCTCATCAAGCCCAGCCGTTCACCCAGCACTGTCAGCCCAGCACTAAACCACATCCCTGAAGTGCCAAGGCCTGAACAAGAGGCCTTACTGAGGCCTGAACAACAGGCCTGAGCCAAAGGTGACCTCTTGATGAACCTTCCAACAAAAGGTTATCTTTGTATCTACTCATTACTGAAATATGCATGATCATTAGCACTGTGATAGATGTATCCACTAATTAGTGAAACATGTATTGACTTTTCTGTATTTAGAAGCTAAACAAGGCCATGAAATCCAACATCTGGCCTGGTTTGGGGCTGTATGGTCAAAGTCAACTCCCTTGGTTCCTCCTTGAGCCCTGGACAGGCTTTGGGAGAATCCAAGAGGAGAATGAATCCAGATGTTCCTGCACTGGAAGTGCTGTCAGTTTGTTTGTTCAGCACTCTCCAAGCTGGGCTCTCTCCCAGCGAGGTTGGAAGCCTCACCTGTGGCTGGACACAGCTGCAGGAATTCCCAGTGTCCAGAGTGGCTCTGCAGTCCTTGGCTGTGACAG